>NC_080066.1:115717131-116070903 GCF_949987535.1 Balaenoptera acutorostrata | reverse complement strand
CGAGCTAAGATGACCACTATTTCTTCCTAAGCTCTTCCAAGGGTAGAATCTGGCCTGATCTTCTGAAAGGAAAGTTGTAGAGGAATTTGAGAAGTTTGTTGCATGGCATCAACTTGGCCAGGGGTGTCTCTCCTTTCTTTGCACTCATTCCTGAGATGTAGAGAGAGTTCTCAAATCCACTCATCCTTGATGAGAGATCTTACAAGGAAATTGGAAAGTCTCTGAGATTTCTGGCTTCCAGACATTTTTCTTTCTAGATGAGCAGCTTAGAAACTGATGTTAAAGAAAGACAAAGCCTTGGATTCCACAGATTTCCTTGAATAATTCTAGGCTTAACACAATGAAAAGCCTGTTACAAAGCAATGTTAATCTTCTGTAGAATTTCACTAAATAATTTCCTGCAGAGATCTCAGCAGTTCCTTCCGTAATGTTCTGAGCAAATGTGTTGGAGCCACTTAAGCACAGTGCTCTCCTCATGGTGGCAGGGCCCACAGACACTATTTACATGCACCAGTGCCATTTAGACCTTAACTATAAATGACTGCATAAGGGTTAATAGAACTGAGCCAAGCTTTAGGAAAGGCCTTATGTGCAAAATTGCTTTGTGTACTGGTGTATGATAATAGAAGTAAACGTTGGAAAGAATAAGAGGTGTGACAGAGATAGAAGAGCAAAGTTCTTTGAATACCACTGGAAATCTCAACTAGTGGAACAGCAGGGCAGAGTTGTTCATTTCTAGGGAACTCTTGTATTCCAGCAGCAGAAAATTCATTTTATGGTCGTTTGTTTCCTATTTCCCTTTTGACCTTCAGTTGGTAAAATAGCCCACTTAAAATGTCTCCTGAATTAGCTCCAAGATTTTCCTCTGGTGCTGATAAGGTCTACCTCCTGAAAGAGTGACAGCCCATCATGTTGGGCAGAGAAGCCCTCCACCCACCCCACTCCCCAATTTTATAAATGTCCAGTGACATCTTTTTTTTTTAAAGGTATTTTTTAAAATTTATTTATTTTATTTATTTTTGGCTGTGTTGGGTC
This sequence comes from Balaenoptera acutorostrata, assembly GCF_949987535.1. NCBI lineage: Eukaryota > Metazoa > Chordata > Mammalia > Artiodactyla > Balaenopteridae > Balaenoptera > Balaenoptera acutorostrata. Next base: position 116,069,868 of record NC_080066.1, on the reverse strand, counting down.
TTTGTTGCTGCACGTGGGCTTTCTCTAGTTGCGGTGAGCGGGGGCTACTCTTCGTTGCGGTGTGTGGGCTTCTCATTGAGGTGGCTTCTCTTGTTGCAGAGCACGGGCTCTAGGCGCCCGGGCTTCAGGAGTTGTGGCACGCAGGCTCTGGAGCGCAGGCTCAGTAGTTGTGGCACCCAGGTTAGTTGCTCCGTGGCACGTGGGATCTTCCCGGACCAGGGATCGAACCCGTGTCCCCTGCATTGGCAGGTGGATTCTTAACCACTGCGCCACCAGGGAAGCCCCCAGTGACATCTTTAAGGGAAGAAAGGCACACCTGCCTTATAAGACAGTCATGTGATGGTCAGATGGTTTTATTTCAGTGCCATGTGTGTTGATTTGTATTCCTTATCTGCTTTTGAACAACTGCTGGGAACCTAAAACATTTCTAAGTCTGTCATTCTTTGAAAGGAAGCATGACAGGTACACGTGTGGGTTTGAAATGAGTTACAACTGTTTTGGAGTCCCTCTGACAATTTCTACAGGAAGGCAAATGGATGAGGTTGGTCGCTTAAGCTCTCTTTTTTGAGTCTCGACGGACTCCAGATCGGAAGGCATCCACCATATCCAGTTCCCAAATCTTACTGGTTTAAAGACCTAAGTGAACTTGCAGGCTTTTAGCAGATGATCACATGTCCGCCCAGGAGTCTGAACGGGTGAGGAATGCTCAGCATCTGGTCTCTGAGTCTCATCCCTTAAGTGTAAGAGCAGATGAAGTGATGCCTTCACCGAGCCTGTCTTCCTCAATGCCCCAGTGTCAGGCCTCATGGCTGGTAGGGTCAGTTTCCTCCTGCAGCGGGTCCCCACGGATCCAGTGTACTCCATCCATGCAAATGTGGGCTGTAGTTCTGGAGGATGCAAGAGCCAGCTAGACCTGGCAGATTTCACTTGTGTTACTTCACTCCCCATTGTCTGGTAGCTCGCCCGAGGAGTGGAGTGCTATTCAATAGCTCAGAGAAATGCCTTCCAGTAGGAAATAGCAAATAGAATCTGAAAAGGGGAGAAGAATTCCTGTAGGAGGAGAGTGATTGTGTGTCTGTGAAGCAAGAGGACAACTGTGTATGCCCCCATAGTTAGAAACGATGCTTCCAGATGCTCAAGACCTAAGCTTTCAGGTCTGTCTGAAAGAGCACATGAGGACCCTTCTTTTTTGTTGTTTTTAGACCAGAAAAACAGACACATGATAGTGTGAAGGGAGAGGAACACTTAAGCCAACTTTGTTATTTTCCTAGGAATCCTCACCAGGGATAAGAACACAAATTGCCATACTGTGTGAGCTCAGAGTGTCTGGAAGCTGAGACTATCTCTGGCAGGATTTGGTAATTCCGGCCTGGGGAAAGCAAATTATCTATATGACAAAGGCTTGAATTTCACCCCAACATCTTGGTTTCTCTGACCTCATTTTATCTGAAAATTTTAAAGCTTTTTATATTTTCAGCCCCTGTTTCCTCTAAGAATGAAAGAGTCTCATATTGCATACAGCAGCAGTTTCTCCTTCTGTTTCTGTCTCTTTCTCTCTGTCTCCATCTATCCATCTGTCTATCTATCTGTCCATCAATCCATCCATCCTAAAGCTACCTCTTTCAGGTTTCAAGGAATTGCTTTCTGGTTCTGGTAATCTGAGATTTGGTAAACAAATCAATGCTCCTTTTTGGCTTTCATAGATCTGACATAGATCCCTTCTCAGCTTTTGTGTTTTACATTCATCCTATAAACTCTGAAAAGAGCATTCTCAAATCCCACTCACTCAAAGTCATTTTTCCTAATAACTTTAGTCAGCATTGCTCTCTCTCCCCTTCTATTTTATTTTCTGATAATAGTAATTTAGAATTTTATTATGTGTTGTATTAGTTTCCTATTGCTGCTGTAACGAATTACCACCAACTGAGTGGCTTAAAACAACACACATTTATTATCTTGCCGTTCTGTAGGTTAGAAGTACAACAGGGTCTCATTGGGCTAAAATTGAGACGTTGGCAGGGCTTCATTCCTCCCAAAAGCTCTAGAGGATGTCGATGGAAATAATAAACAATCTATTAATAGGAATAGAACAGAGTTTTATTTGAGCCAAACTGAGGACTATAGCCCAGGAGACACAGATTCAAGAAGCACATAAATCGTGTTCTGCTGGACTACAAAGTGGGAGGAGGCTTATATAGGCAAAAACCACAAAGTTACATAAGTTGTTTGTCAAGAATTAGAGTTGAAGCTGGCAAGAAGTAAGAGTGCTTGTTAAGCAAGGATTGGTTGGCGTCCAAAATGGTTGCATAGTTACCAGGGGAAACCTCAAGACCGGAAGGTTGCGGCTGGATGCTACTAGCAGATGTTGTTTTGAGTCTGTCCTCGAGTCTGATACAGTTCAGAAAATTCAGGTTCTCAGTGATGCAGGAACATGTCTGAAGCCACATCCACAATGGCCCCCCAGCTCCCGTTTTGAAGCCTGAATCACAGTTACTTCATTTTGATTTTTAAATGCATTCTTTTCTTTAATGGTTAAAACAGATGTACAATGCATGTTTGACAGTCCATAAGACAAGTTGTTCTAGTTAGCACAAAGTTCAAGTCAAATCATGTATAAGCCAGAATGACTTCCCCACACCTCAATATGCGAAAATTTCTTCTATCACGGAGAATCTGTTTCCTTACTTCTCCCAGCGTCTAGCAGCTGCCTGCATTCCTTGGCTCATGTTCCCCTCCCTTCATTTTCAAAGCCAGCAACACAGCGTCTCTCTGACCCTACTTTCGTCACCATGTATCTTTCTCCAACACGCTTTTGCTTCCCTCTTCCACTTTTAAGTACCCTTGTGATTCCATTGGACCCACCTGGATAATCTAGAATAATCTCCATATTTGAAGGTCAGAAGATGAGCAATTTCAATTATGTCTGCGACTTTAATTCCCCTTTGCCATGTAACCTAGTACATTCACAGGTCCTGGAATTAAGTTGTGGACATCTTTGGGGGTGGGGCTCATTATTCTGCCTACCATATACTGTATTCCTTTTTAAAGGTTTTCCTGTTTTGATGTATGGAGATTTTGTTCTAAATAGACTGTGGACTGCTTGAAGGCAAATCTGTGACAAACTACTTTGCTTTCCTGTATTTTTGGTCATCCCCATAAGCATCTTCAAAAGTGCCAGAACTTAGCAGGATCATGGTGAATACCTGCCAGCAGCTCCCAATTGCTTTGATTACTTTAGTCCACCTTCTTCCACTTTTAAAATTTCTTTCCTGGAAGTATGTACATGTGGAATACTCAGAGCTGATGCACTGCATTTATACACTTGTTGGCTAATGTTTACTGGAAGGAGTTATTGGGAATGCCATCCAGAATGGTTAATAGTTAGCCTCTTCACAACTCTGTTTTGGTTTTATATGGATGGAAACATCAAATTAGAAATTGTGGCTATATGTAAGGAGAATAGGAGAGGAGAAGCAGATGACAAATACAGAGGTATCTCTGTGATCCCTTCAGCAGCTCCTGGAGACAGGTGGTTTGTTTCATGTGACCCTGGAAGCCAGATTGTGGACAAAGCCGGATGCTGATAGCCCTTCCTTCCTGGAAAGTCCCAGAACCTCCCCCGGTAGAAAACAACCACAATATTTCTAGCAGATTCAAAAGAGAATGCTTCCACTGGCTTGGAATTGACCAAGAATGTCACATTCTATCTAAGACCAAAGAATTTCTTTCAACAGAGAGTTCAAGCATGAAAGGGGTCATTTTGTTGTTGCTGATCTACTCTCTCCTTATGTTTTGGCCCAATTACAGACATAAGTTTAACCTCAGGCACCGCAATTTATTAATTCATTTAACTAAAACCACCGAGTTGTGATGTACAGTATTGGCCCAGTAATCAAAAAACATTACTTTGATAAACATTTGTATAGAGCTTAGTATGGGTCAAGTATTTTTCCAACAGTTACCAAAGTAACTAAATTCTACTAGGTATTTAGTTCTCGTAACAACCCCCCCCCCCAAGAAGGTACTATTATTATGCCTATTTTACAGATGGGGTAACTGAGGTTCAGAGCAATTAAGTAATTTGGTCAAGTGGGAGAGCCAGGATTCTATCCTAGTTCTCAGGCTCTGGAGTTATGCTCTTGATCACCACATCATACTGCCTCCCTTTTGGTCAGTCCCTGCTAACAAAGAGGTTACAGTTTGCTTACAAAGAATGTGCAAAAAACAACAAATATGAATTGAGTTACTATTTGTTTTGTACATTGCTATATCCCCAGCACCTAAAGCAGTGCCTGGTACGTAACTAGGGACTGAATAAATATTTTTGGCGTGGTTTCTACTATGAAGTGAACAACTTGGATGAGATGACAGACTCTCACTGGAACCCACTTAATTAATATGGGGTGGTGAGGGAGGGCCTCTTTGAGGAGGTAACATTTTAGCTGAGACCTGAAGGATGAAAGAAGGTTATGAAAAGAACATGAAAGAGTGTTCAGGCAGAAGGACCAGCAGGTCCCAGACTATAAGGTCCCAGACTATAAGGTGGGAGGGAGCCTGGCAGATAGGAGAAATGGAGGGAGCCAGGTGTGGGAAGCAGGTGAGCACAGGGGGCTGAGCATGGCCAGAAGCTGGGTAACAAGAGGCCTTATGTCACTGGAATTCCCTCTGGCAGAACCCTGTGTAAGCGCCATGGAGACACTCAAAAGGAGGGCATATGGACCCTGCCCTTGGGAGTTTTCAATCCTGTTAGGAAGACAAGGCAAGCAGGAAAAAAAAAAAGGGAGCTACTCTTCCTTGCGGTGTGTGGGCTTCTCATTGTGGTGGCTTCTGTTGTTACGGAGCATGGGCTCTAGGCACGCGGGCTTCAGTAGTTGTGGCTCACGGGCTCAGTAGTTGTGGCATGCGGGCTCAGTAGTTGTGGCGCACAGGTTTAGTTGCTCTGTGGCATGTGGGATCTTTCCAGACCAGGGATCGAACCCGTGTCCCCTGCATTAGCAGGAGGATTCTTAACCAGTGTGCCACCAGGGAAGTCCCATGGTGAACATCTTAATTTGTGGTTTTTGCTTGTTTCTTTCTTAGTTACTTGGTGACTTATTTACTCTTGCATCCTCTTCTGATCTTTAGAAGACTTTGACTCAAATTGGAGAGGCTTTTCATCTATGCACGCCTTGAAACATTGGAACATCTGCTTTGTTATCTGGTTAGATTTTGGTCTGTGCCACAGAGCTCTGATCTACAGTGAATTTAGCTGGGTCCCAATAGCTCATGAGGCCCTAAAGCTAATATTTCACTTTTGCAGTATTTTTTCACAGGGTCTAAATTTGGTTTGCTAGTTTGTTCTACCTTCTGGCCTTTGTTTTAAAGCTGTGACACACAGCTGAACATTGGACTGGAAGACCACACACTATTTCTGGAGTGGTGTCTTGGTTATGAAGCTATATCTAGGAAATATTACAACATGCTAGATATCAGCCAGAGAAATTCAGGAAGTGGAAATGGAGTTGTGAAAGTTTAACTTCATTTCTTTTTTAAAAACAGTGTTATTGAAATATAATTTACGTAACATATAATTCACCCATTTAAAGTGTACAGTGCAGTGGATTTTAGTATGTTCAGAGTTGTGTAACCATCACCGCAATTAATTTTAGAACATTGCACAATCCCCGAAAGAAACCGTGTTCCCACTAGCAATCACTCTCATGTTCCCTCCCACAGACTCCCAGCCCTAGGCAACCATTAATCTACTTTCCGTTTCTATAAATTTGCCTCTTCTGAGCACATCACATAAATGGAATCATGCAGTATGTATTCTCTTGTGATTGACTTCTTTCACTTAGAATTATGTTTTCAAATTTCATCTACATTGTAGCACATGTCAATACTTCATTCCTTTTTGTTGCTGAACAATATTCCACTGTATGAATGCTACATTGTTATTTATCCATTGATGGGTATTTGAATTATTTCTAATACTTGGCTATATGAATTATGCTGCTATGAATGTTCATGGACAAGTTTTTATGTGGACATAAGTTTTCATTTCTCTTGAGTATGTACCTACAAGTGGAATTGTTGGGTCATGTGATAACTCTATGTTTAACATTTGAGGAACTGCCAAACTGTTTTTCAGAATGGTTGCATCATTGTACACTCCCACCAGCAGTGCCTGAGGGGTCCAGTTTCTCCACATCCTCACCAACATTTCTTAGCATGTCTTTTTGATTATAGTCATCTTAGGGGGTATAAAGTGGTATATTATGGTGGCATTGATTTGCTTTTCTATTTCTCTTTTTCCTTTTCCTTTTTAAAAAAATGCCCAAATCTCCAAAATTATTTCTGAATCATTGTGGTGTGAGCAATGCCAGTGTAAAGAAAATCATATTGTGACATAACTGTGTTGTGAAAGTGTGGAAATAATAGGTGAACAATGAGCCCCATGTGTAGAACCAGCGTTTTTTAAAGTAGTATTTTCAATTCTGGCTTGAGTTTCAGACGTTCATTAAGGATTTTTTTTTTAAATTTTATTTATTTATTTATTTATTTATGGCTGTGTTGGGTCTTCGTTTCTGTGCGAGGGCTTTCTCTAGTTGCGGCAAGCGGGGGCCACTCTTCATCGCGGTGCGCGGGCCTCTCACTGTTGCGGCCTCTCCTGTTGCGGAGCACAGGCTCCAGACGCGCAGGCTCAGTAGTTGTGGCTCACGGGCCTAGTTGCTCTGCGGCATGTGGGATCTTCCCAGACCAGGGCTCGAACCCGTGTCCCCTGCATTGGCAGGCAGATTCTCAACCATTGTGCCACCAGGGAAGCCCCATTAAGGATTTTAATATTGTAGATGATGCTGTAGCCCTGAGGATTGCATTAGATAATTTACACCAAATGCCTTCATTTATCTACTAAGTATAATCTAAGGACTTCAGAAACGTTCTCTAAATATCATCTGTCAAGTTTACATTGGTTTAAGTCAATGTTATTTCTCCTATTTTAGAAAGGAGTATCAGAAGAGTATTGAGTTTCCCAATATTATATGGTGGATGAGTGGTGAGGACTTATCTCCTTATCCTTAATGTGAACTTAGAAAGTAATAGATTCTCCGAATCAGAAGTGGTCTTGGAAGTCATGTGTCTATCGTTCAGTTTAAGAATTTCCACAGTAGCATACGTGATTGAATACTTCCAATGACTTGGAAGCTCTTGCCTGTATAAAGCCACCCACTCTGTTGTTGGCAGTTCTGATATTATCCTTTTATACTGAGCTGCCTTCCCCTTCCATGCCCCTTCCACCCACTGTGACTTGCTCTGTCCTTTAGAGCCATGAAGAATAAAAGTACACAATAGGTATTCAATGAATATTTGTTGTATGATTGAAATTGTATCTGAATTATTTGTCATAAGTGTTCATGTATTGCTTTCATAGTTTAAAATAAAAATGAAAAAAGAAAAAAACACTAATCTCTCTGTATATAAATACACACACACACACACACACACACACACTTCCATCATCTGGACTTTTGTTTCCTCTTTCTCTTTCTTCTGTCTATATATTTTTTTGGTTTTAATATGATTACAGAAGTAATGTGTTTATAGTCAAAAAATTCATAAACATTAAAGAAGAAAAATTGTGTTTTTAAGCAATCTTGTTTCAACTCTCATTTTGTCATATTATTTGTTCTCTGAATGTGAGATTTTTGATGGCTGTACAGTATTCCATAATACAGACACATCTTATTTATTTATTAACCATTTAAAAAAATTGAAGTATAGTTAATTTACAACGTGGTGTTAGTTTCAGGTGTACAGCAAAGTGATTCAGTTATACACACACACACACACACACACACACACACACATACACACACATATTCTTTTTCAGATTCTTTTCCATTATAGGTTATTACAAGATATTGAATATAGTTCCCTGTGCTATACAGTAGGTCCTTGTTGGTTATCTATTTTATGTGTAGTAGTGTGTATATGTTAATCCCAAACTCCTAAATATTTTCCTTTTTATAGCCATTTAGGTGCTTTCAAATTTTAAGGAGGGTAAATCCTCTCTTTTCTCCAAATGATCCACACCTGTTACCTTAAAACCTCCTCATGTGCCCTTTTGCCTCTGGCTTGTTTTGCTGTTGGACACTCCCTCATTTGTCAATCTCTCTCTTCAAATAAGGTTCCCAGAACTGAGCAACTGATCCAAACAGAGAATGATGAATGTGGAGTTCAGGTGAACCGTTACGTATTTTTGAACATTGAACTTTTATTCATGCACACCAAAATCGCAATAGTTTTTTTTTTGTGGTCTTTAATTGGGCTTCTAGGAGCACAGAACTTTCAAATATTTTGAGTCACCCCTAGAACACATGGGTGCCTTACGGAACCCAAGGACCGAGGTTTAGCTGGGCCTCAGGAAGGCACTAGACCCAGGCTCTTGGAAGCTGTCAGGCTTTTCCCGCCACGTCCCGTCCAGCCTTGCATGGCTTAACTTCTGTTCTTTATTTCCGGCGTCTCTGTCTTTTCCTTTGTGGCCTCTCCATTTGGATTCTCAGGTATCTCCATTTCAACTCAGCTGTGGATGGTTTGTCTCCACACAGTGGCCAGCCCCTTCACTAGGTCTGGCAGATCCTCTTTTACACCAACAATTTGCATCACCTTAAAAATACTCTCATTGTAAGTCTAAGTGATTAAATGCAAACAGCTTTTCTTACTTGAAAAGACTTGACTTCCCAATGGATGAAAGTCAGGAAGCTCCATGATAAATGAGGTTCTAGAACTCATTTGTCTTCCTCCCATTTTGCAACTTGGGAGCTAATATCGGAGATTAAATAATGGAGTTCGTTGACTTTGGTGTACCTGCTACTGAACGTGTAAATTCATCCTTTCTCATACAGTCAGACATGACTCACTAAGCAGCTTCCAAAGTAAAAGTGGTGACATGAATAATTCTGCCTGGAAATAAGGTCAACCTTGTTCTCCTGAGAGCTGCACTGGGAGCAAAGAGCTACATAAACCTGTACCTCGAAGAACTATGAAGCTCTGCCCTCCTCCCTTCCCCCAGTGCCTACACACCCAGGGAATGAAACACAGGACTAGCGATGAAAAAAATCTGGGTTTTGTGGAAAGAAGGAGCATACTGTATTAAGTAAAAGATGATTTCCAGGTAAAACTAGTCTTGCAAAAACTAGGAATTCTTTAAATGCATAAAATCAGGATATATACAAACAAAAGTGTTAACAGTGATTTTTTTTAAAATTAATGATCGGATGGGTTCCATTTTTGCCTTTTTTAATCTAGATTAAAAATTTTTTTTCTATGGTGAACAGCTATTACGTTGCAATATAAAAATTTAATTCTTGGGTTATATTTCTTATACTTCTTTTTTCAATTGAAAGACACAGATTTTTTTCTACTTGTGCTAAATTATTTGGATGAAAAGTAAATTTGGGTGGGAAACGGGACGAAATGACTTCAAAGTTTGTTCCAGCCCCTAAGACTTTCTGAAGTTATCATCAAATTCGGTCAGCAAAATAGATGGCAAATCATGACACAGCACAAATCATATTATTTTTTTAGGAGTTAAAATTGTGAGTGACAGAAACCACTTAAACCAGCTGAAGTGAAAAAGCACCATTTCTTATAAGGATACAGACAAGGCTGATAGTCAGCTGGTTGTACTTGTATGGAGATGTTGGTTGCTTACATTGTAAAATACTTCTGTTCCTGTTGCCTTGAGACCCCAATGTACCTGCTCACTGCCTCAGCCGCCCTAGCCTGTGCCCTGGGGATTTCTCAGGACTTTGTGCTCTGTAACAAAGCAGGTAGTGCCTGCAATGATAGCAGACTGCCAGGACCGTCTGTCCCTGTCCTGATTTTTGTTTTCCTGTGCCATCGTTAAATATTTTGAAGGTCACCCCTAGAACACATGGGTGCCTCACGGAACCCAAGGACCGAGGTTTAGCTGGGCCTCGGGAAGGCACTAGACCCAGGCTCTTGGAAGCTGTCAGACTCTTCCTGCCACGTCTCATCTGTGCCTCCCCCCATCCTTTCTTACTGCCTTCTTGGCTTTCAGGTTCATGTGTCAGATATATGACCTTTAACAGCTCTCAGAATTTTCATTTGGTGGGTCTGGATACTTGAAGAGAGACTGATTTTCTCCCTCCCTCCTTTCCTTCCAAGTTCAAATGTCAAGGGAAGGAACTGAACTAAGCTATAGAATGGCCAGTCTTCAGTCATGTGCCCACCCCTGTGCCGAACATTTAGGCCCTAAGTGGGGAGGGGATCAGAATGTCTAACCATGGCTTTGCCCATTAAAACCACATGGATGGAGGGGCGGGTACTTCCAAGTAAAATGTGGGAATTTTCCAGAAATCAAGGAGTGAGGCATAGAACACAAGGTCCCTGGCACATAGTTATTTTTCAACCTGCCCTTAAGCTTTGGGGCTTCTTTACCCAACAATCTCATGTCTCCATAAAAGACGCTCTTATTAACCATATACCATAGCTTATAATTTTACATATATAAAACTCAAAAATTTTTAGCTCTTATTTTATACACATTTTAAATAGACTTGCTTACTAGTTTCTATGTCCAAGACAAATTAGAAGTGGAAATCAAGAAGAGGCAGTGAGAAAATAGGCAGGCTTGCCAGGATGGAATATGAATGTGTGTGTGTGTGTGTGTGTGTGTGTGTGTGTGTGTGTGTGTGTGTACACATACAAATATTCAGGAATAATGATTTAGGAATGCAAAAGGTAAAACTATATCTGGGGCCATTTTTCCATAAAAAGTATTATACATTTAAATAACCCAAAAAGTCATCACTACAAAAAGGTTAGTATATAATTATTGATATTCGTTTTAATAACTAGAATCCTTGATTTTAAAAGACTAAATTATGTTCAATATATCCTGTTTAAGAAGGCAGAGAAAATTTTAATGCACTGATGAAAGTGAATAATCCTAAATGTAGGAGTGGGGGTCCTTGATATCTAAAGACACAGGCTTCAGTTAGCTGGAAAATTATCATTCAGCAATGCCAGATGAGCACAGAATGCTGGGTATTTGATATAATCAATTAAGTAGCCCAAAAGCTAACTATATTTTTCACTTGAATATTTGAGCTGTGGGTTACCTTGGACATGTCTTTACCAATTCCTCCTCCATAAATTGGGACTGCTAATTACTATCCTATCATCAGGGTAGAAAAGCTTATTATATGTGAAAATCCTTTGAGAACTTTGAAGATGTCAACATGTTACTAAGTAGAAGTTACATAAAAATCTATCTTGGTCTTTGCAACAGCCATTGTATTAGTAACAAATTTACTTCTGATGAAAGAAACAGGAAGGTAAACAGATCATTCTGCTTTGAGGTCTTTTATATGAGTCCATTTCAAAACATTATTTACTTGGATCAGATCTTTATCGGTCACTCCTCATATAATTTCTATTAATTATTTCATTTTTTAGTAGTTTGCAACTCTAGATTGTACATCTTCTATGAAGTTGGATTGGTGGCTTTATTTCATAAGCTGTAGTTCAAATAATGTTTTCTCCTACTTCTGGTTGTAAAATAATAATACCTCACAAAATTCAAATTACAGAGAAAATGGTCACATAATCCCATTCCATAAACAGCTATGATTATTTTCCATATAAACATATATGTTTCATGAAGTTTCACTGGTAGTTAATGTTCAATGTTGTATTCCCTCTTTTCCGTATTGCTACTTGTGATTCTTGTTATTCATAATTGGCATCTCTAAATGTGAATTAAATTATATTGAGTGAATGTACTAAAATAATGAAATAACCATTTCAATTTTTTTTTTGATATTTATATAGCTATCTTTCTTTTCTGTAATAAAAGGTACATCCCTTCCTCCCTTTCCAAATTGTGTAGATCTGGATAGTCCATGAAATCCTCAGTGCCTGTGTGGCCATGGCATGCCTGTGAGGAAAGTAGCCGCAGACAATTCTTTCTTCATTCAGTTGTCACACTCTATGCCAGGTTACTTTGCCATCCCTATAGATACTAATGGGCCAGGGGTCTGTACTTGGGCCAAAAGGCAGGCATATCATGTCAGAAAGGCCCACGAAATTGCTCTGCAAGAGACTCTGCCCAATAGCAGGGCACCATGTTGGATGGGGTCAAACTGATTTTATTATCTCCTCTCTCTCAGTAAGTCTAAGTGTGAGATTATACAGAGAAGTCAGGAAGGCCTGTATACCCTTTTGGAGAGGGGAAAAAAGAGTTCCAGGACACAAAAGTCATCGGCTCACCAAAGCTACTACTATTTTCCGAATAATGATAAACTGTGTTTCTCGTTTAGCATGAAACGTGGGGAACTTGCCAGTGTCAGAGGGCTGGGACTCAGGGTCACAGTCTAGCTTCTGAGACTGTAGTCCAGCCCCATCTCACTTCCTCATGGAAGTAAACTCCCACTACCGAGTATAATTATTTTTTCTTCCCTTAGATGACTTTCTTGGGGGGAATTACCCCAAATGGGATTAAGGAATATAAATGTTTTTATGGCTCTAGATATATAATGCCACTTAGTACTAATATTTCTGACAAATATTCCCTGGATCTTCTCTTCTTATTCTATATTCTGTCTCTGAATCATCTATCATCTCACCCATCTCCATGGTTATGAAGACTGTCAAGTTTAAGACACCATTCAATTGTAAGGTTCACTGTTATTTTATGAATGGCGGAAGTACAACATGTTAATTAGGTTGACATGATGCTTTCTTATCACTTAAAATTTTTGTTTTGTAACTTTTGAAAAAGCTCTCTTAGACCTTTGTGCATGTTTTAAAAGGAAATACAAGCACAATGTATTACTTAATGTATTAAGATTTTTCAGAGTCCAGTTCTTTCAGAACTACTTTTTGACTCAAATTCATCTTTAGCTTTGTTTTCCATCACAATGCTGTCCCTCGTTCCATCAAGAGTATTGATAAATCAGCATTACTTAAGAGAATTCTTTACTATTATCTCTAAGATTTTGTTCAAATTCATTGACACACATTCTGAAAGTTTTGATGTTGGCCCTTTCTTGATCTTATTAAAACATGTTAACAGAAAGCCTTCAGACAACAACTAGGACTCATACCTTTCTCAAATAGTCCTTGTGTTTTGTGGGGTTTTTTAATAATTTTTTTAAAATTTATTATTTATTTTTGGCTCCACTGGGTCTTAGTTGCGGCACGTGGGATCTTTAGTTGCAGCATGCAGGATCTTTTAGTTGTGGCATGGGGACTTCTTAGTTGTGGCCTGTGGGCTCTTAGTTGCAGCAGGCTTGCGGGATCTAGTTCCCTGACCAGGGATGGAACCCAGACCCCCTGCATTGGGAGCACAGAATCTTACCCACTGGACCACCAGGGAAGCCCCTCCTTGTGTTTTGTTGACTAAAATATTCAGGGGTCACATTTGTCCAGTATGGCCACATAGACATGCATAGGCATGTTGCCTGACAATACAATTATATGATCAATTATAAGACACACCCTGATTTCAGAGATGTTAGAATACTATATATATATATGTATAGTATACATGCCATACATATATATATATGTATATATATATGCTAATGACTCCCAAATCTATAATTCCATCCCAGACCCATCTATAAAACTGTCTCAGATCTCTACTTGGATGATTCCTATGTACCTCAGATTCAAATATGTCTATATTGGTTTCCCATTGCTGCTGTAAAAAATTTCCACAAACTTAGTGGCTTAGAACAACAGAAATGTATTATTTTACAGTCTGGAGGTCAGGAGTCCAACACAGGTTTCACTAGGCTAAAATCAGTGTTTCAGGAGGCTGTGTTCATTCTGGAAGCTCTAGGGGAGAATCCATTTTTTGCCTTTTCCAGCTTGTGGAGGCCAACCACATTCCTTGGCTTGTAGCCTCTTCCATCTTTAAAGCCAGCAATGTCCCATCTTTCTCACATCACATTACTGTCACTCTCACTTTTCTGCCTCCATCTTACACTTAAAAGGAGATTTGTGATTACATTGGACCCACCCAGACAGTCCAGGATAATCTCATCTCAAAAACCTTAATTTAATCACATTTGCAAAGTCCCTTTTGTGTGGAAGGAAACATATTCACAGGGAGTTAGGATGTGAACATCCTTTGGGAGGCCATTATTCTGCCTACGACAATGATGTCCAAAACTAAATTCATATTCCTCCCTGGTCAGATTTGCTCCTCCTCCCATCTTTTCCATCACAGTGATTTAAACCACCGTCTATCAGTTCCCTCTACCGTAAGCCTAGACATCATCGTATAATCCTCCCTCTTACTCATTTCCCACATCCAATCAGTAAGTTCTGTCATTGCTTCCTTCTAAAAAGCACGTAAGTCTACTTGGTTCATCTTGTGCCGTCAACTACCCCGCACCAGATCCTCATCACAGTCTCTCACCTGTTTCACTGCTCAGGCCTCCCAACCAGTCTCCCTTCCACCAGAAGCGATATATCTCAAAACATACCCGAGTGAAATTTATGAGCAGAAATTTTACATCCTCTTCAGCATCACATGCAGCTGGGGAGGAGACGCACTCATAGGAAAATGCTGAAGGCATACATTGGAGAGCGCTTTACAGAACACTTTCACATTCTTACCAGTTAATCAGCTCCAGGGCCGCGTGAGTCAGGGACTATTCTCCTTGTTAGTGAAGTTAAATGACTTAGATTCAGGTTTTGAAACAAGGCTTCCTCACTTCCTCCAATCAGCCTCCTGCAGTGTTACCGCCTACCCTGCTCACTGTCATTTCAAATTCCACATGTTGTTCAAAGACAATTCCTCCTCCAACTCCCCTGGTTCTGTCTCGGAGCTCCCTCCGCTCTCATTCACCCACCTTCAGATTTACCCTTGACTTCCTCCATCCTTATCCCACATCTAGCCAGACACCAAGACAGGTTGGATTTTCTTTTGAAATATCTCTGGCCTCTGTTCCCACAGTTCCCACCGTAGCCAGAATGTCGTATTTTTACCTTCCTGCCAAGCCAATTCAGCTGCCTTTTTCCTAGTCTTACTTCATCCTATATGTCACTGCCAGAAATAGAGTGTGAAAACATCATGTTATAATGTCACTCTCCAGGTCAAAATCCTCCAGTGGCTCCTTATTTTCTATCATATTAACCACAAGCCTCTCAACAGAGCTTTAAAAGCCTGCCTTAAGTGAACCGCCTACCCCCTCAAGTTTATGTAATTCCCACAGTTGTCCAGTCTCCTGTTGTAGACAGGCGTCTGCCTCATGGACCACGCTGGTTACTCTTTTCGTGGGTTTGCCCCCATCAACGCCTTGCCCGGAAAACCTGCCCTTCTCCCTTCTGCCTTTCCAAAACTTGTTCTCCTTTAACACCTGACTTAATTCGCCTCGTACCCGATACCTTCACTCATAACCAACCCTCAGGGATCATGATCCTCTAACTCACAGAGCATGTGAGGACTTAGGAACCAAATGCCTCACGTGCATGTGTTCTCCCTCTCACGTTACTCTCGTCTCCTCCAAACAAACAGCAGCCAACTTGAGAGCAAGGCCTAAGTTATCTGTTTTCTTCTTTCCATAAGTAAATAATCAATTCTTTTTTTACTGATTCCTTTAATTATCCCCAAACCGGAGACATATCTCTGGTTTGGGAATAATTTCTTAGTTCAATTACTTTCAGTTATTTCAGACCATTAAGATATTGAATTCTGCTTGGATCCAAGCATTTATATTGAATTTTAGGATCTAATTCAAGGATTTATATTGATTGATAGATAACTGGTGATAGTTGAATTGAACCATCCCCAGTTTCTGAAGAGGGACTCAGTATAAATAACCAACACAAACTACGCATGACCATCGTGATAGCTCATAGACTATTCAGTGAGGGCTTCTTTGTGTGTCAAGTGCGGTGCAAGACTGTAAAGTTGGAGAAGATGAAAGAAATTGAAAGAGGGCCTGACCCACCCCTTCAATCTCAGGGAATTTAGCAAGTTTAGGAAGGGTGGCCTGCAAAACATGGTCTAATGATCAAATCAAGATAACAGGCATTAGGGGCTTCCCTGGTGGCGCAGTGGTTGAGAATCTGCCTGCCAATGCAGGGGACACGGGTTCGAGCCCTGGTCTGGGAAGATCCCACATGCCGCGGAGCAACTAGGCCCATGAGCCACAATTACTGAGCCTGCGCGTCTGGAGCCTGTGCTCCGCAACAAGAGAGGCCGCGATAATGAGAGGCCCGTGCCCCACGATGAAGAGTGGCCCCCACTTGCCGCAACTAGAGAAAGCCCTCGCACAGAAACGAAGACCCAACACAGCCATAAATAAATAAATAAATAAAAATTGTATAACTTAAAAAAAAAAAAAACAGGCATTAAAGGAAGGCATAGGAGAACAGTGTAAAAGGACAATCTTTTGATCAAGAAAATGAGTGGATAATTTATAAGCCAAGTTGTTGCTCTGAAGAGAGTTGTCAGAACACTGTTTTACAAACAGTAACAGCACTACCAAAACCAACACGGAAGGAGGCATATCTGTGCCTGGAGCTCCTGAGTGTAAGAGCGTTCGCTCTGAAAAGATGTATCCTGTAGAGACGCCTCTTGGCAAACACACATTCAGACACATTATCAGTTTACTAATTTTGAAATTCAGTTCTACGGTCTGGTCAACTAAGGGTTTTTCAGGTCTTTACAGTGAGAAGAGACAGCTTTCTTATCCATACAGTAATTCTCAAGATACTGCTCTCTACCCCTCCCCACAAACACACACACACACACACACACACACACACACGCACACACATTACAGAATGTCAAAGTCATTAGCTGTTTGTACCCTAAATGTGGAACAAGGAATTCCCCAGATAATTTTTAAATTCTAGGGCAATTACTACATAGAGTTTCAAGAGCCAGAAGGAAGAATCAGTCTGCCAGGCAACTATTAGGGATGGAACCGCTTCTGCTTCAAAGTATATGCTGGATTAACTTCTAAAGTTGTTAATTACTTTTCAGATCATGCTGTGGTGTCACACGGCCTAAAGAGAAAACCACAGCCATCTGGACCTAAGGAGGTGGAAGAGAAGAAAGGTCACGATTTCTTTTATCTTTTAGACCGTGTCTAATGGAACTGGCTTAAAAGCAAAAGAATCAAAAAGCATTTTTTGTTTTAGCCAAAACAACATTAAATACAAGGGTTTTTTTCCCTTTAAATAGATTAGTTGTTTAAGTGAGTCAACTGATGGTTGTTTGATCATTATAAAGATTAGGGATTAACAGATACACACTATTATATATAAAATAAACAACAAGGATCTACTGTATAGCACAGGGAACTATACTGAATATCTTGTAATAAACTATAATGGAAAAGAATCTGAAAAAGAAAAAATATATATATGTGTAACTGAATCACTTTGCTTTACACCTGAAACATTATAAATCAACTATACTTCAATTTAAAAAAAAGATGTAGCCTAAATTGAAGCTGTTTATCAAAGACTCAGTAGCTAAATGTTTTGGTCGAATTACCTTAAGATTTATTACCACTTTAACAATGGACTAAATTTTCCTGGTGGAAAGCGGGGGAATACAGAATCCCAACAGTCATTTCACTTCAGAAGTACTTAATGGGAGATGAAGGAAACACGGGTGTTAATGAAAAGACCAGGAACAGGGATGGGACATGGGGCACATGTATTACCATTTCCCCCTTTTCAGACCCAAGACAATCACTTATCAATCACAACACTCTTAACTCCCACCAGGCTTGGACCTGGCTTCAGAAACCTCAACACAGTGTTTTGGGAGGCCACTACTGGTCAAATGGGACTGGACCTGGAGACGAAGTGTATTTGCAACGTCTTATTTAGAAGGAATGTAAACTCACAAAAAAGGAATCTGGACATATACATTCATTCTCAGAGTTTATTAATGTCTGTGAAATTTGGGGGAAAGAACCCACTTGGTTCGTCAAACCTATTTGGTTCACTGACACCACTGATGGTTTCAGTCTCAGGACACCTTATCAAAATATTAAAGGTGAAGAGCCAAATTCATCCTGTCCTCATTTTTATGGATCAGTAAACTGCATCAGACTTACACCACATCAAGCTTAGAACCCAGGCTTCCTGCTCCTTCCATCTCACGCAGCCCCTGCACTGAGCATATGCTGGACTCAACACATCTTTATTGTCTCAATTATATCATCTGTGTGTCTACATATAGACTTGTATGGATTATTAACTGAAATAGTACTGCATGAAAATGATTCACTAGTAAACTAACAATTTTATCAATCTGTAAAATGCTAATCACAACTTCAGAGGTTAACTTAACGGTCAAAAAATACATGACCTAATTACTGATTTTTGAATAAAGTTCTCATATGCTTCTAAGAATAAATGCAAATCTGAAATGGATGGAAAGAAATTGAATCTGATTTCACAATGACTAATACCAGTTTGCATAGATTCAAAACATAGCAGAACTGATTATATGACAGTTTCCTATGATTTCAGCAATTCCTGTGCTTACTTAAATTCCCAGCTAAAAAGAAAGGCTCACTTGTGGTTTTTTGTTTTGTTTTGTTAAATATTTATTTGTTAATTTTATTTATTTCGTTGCGCTGGGTCTTAGTTGTGGCACGTGGGCTCTTTTAGTTGCAGCAGGCGGACTCCTTAGTTGTGGCATGCGAACTCTTGGTTGCAGCATGCATGTGGGCTCTAGTTCCCTGTCCAGGGATCGAACCCAGGCCCCCTGCACTGGGAGCGTGGAGTCTTATCCACTGCGCCACCAGGGAAGTCCCTGTTTGTTTTTAGTGTTTTTTTTAAGGGTTCAGAAAAGTAGTATTTAAGGTTCTTTCCAGGACCCACTAGGAGTCAGAGCACAGACCTCTTCTCCTCAGCCTTCCCTTCACTAAGGAAATAGTCCTGGCCTCACCACTGACTTCTTCCCTTTTTGCCAGGTCATGTAGGTTGACTTTTCCCTCTTTATGTGAAAAGCAAAAATAATTATACCAACCCTCTGTCACATACATAAGAGATCTCTTACTTTAAACCAGTGGTTCTCAACCTTGGCTGCACATTAGAATCATCTGCTTTTAACACTCCCAGCCCAGATCAATTGAATCCGAATCTCTGGGACTGGAACCCAGGCGTTGCTAGTTTCTAAAACTCCCCTGTGACCCAGTATGCACTCATGTTTACCAGCCACGGCCTTGAACCAAAAGGATGAAATGTTACTGCAGGAGCATCATAGATCAGATGAAGGCAAGGCCCCAGCTGCAGTTCAAAGGTCGTCAGAGCTACCCGCAACATTGTTTTTGCTGTTCCTGCTGCACCTCACTATAAATGTAGCATCCTCCTCTGGAGTGTAACCAAGAAAGGAAATCAGAAGCAGTCCCAGACTGGGGTAATGGATAGACTCCAGTGTTTTGGAACCGGCTAGTATTAGCATGCAAGGTGCAATTGTCAACATTTCTTCTGGACTTTATGTTTAGTGACATCTTACTGCTAGCTTGAAATCGGCCATGGTGGGAGTATTTACACCATGGAAATCAGCAAACCCTACTAATCGGGACTTGTTTTCCCCTAGAGAGACAGTGGTTAAGTTTATCAGCACAAAACTGAGTGGATCTCTGGTCCCTGACCCTGGTCAAACCTGAGAGAGGGAAACTGAAAATCACCTTTGGTTCAGCAGCAAATCTGAGCTTATGATACTATTGCTTCTTTAACTCCTGGCAAATAAGGAGGGGGAGTAAAGTCACATAGCAAAAAAAAATTAGGGGTTTGCTGCCATCATTAGGATTCTGGCAGCTTCATAGGTAAGTAGGAGATGATAAAAAGAATTTAATATGAGCTGATAACATCCCTTTTCCTTATCACTGATGCCTAGGCACTTGTCTATTATTTATTTGGGGAGAGAACCAAGGTAAAGGAAAGGTGGGTGTATTATTGCAGTAGTTAAGTTGTGGTATAAACTGTTCTAATACAGGGACTTCCAAGCTCAGTGGCTTATGCAAGAAAGAACTTGATCATGGAAATTTCCAGAGGTAGACGGTCCAGCGCTGTTATGGGAGCTTTCATCTCTGACTGCTCCCGGCTCCTGTCATCACATCTGCATACCAACCAGTCAGAAGGGGAGGAGTACAGGGGGCACATACCTTTCCCATTAAGGACACAACTAGGAATGACTTACGTTACTTCCACTCATACCCCATTGGGCAGAACTTAGCGTTAATGGTGCACTTAACTGTTAAAGAGTCTGGGAAATGTAGTCTTAACTAGGCTTAGTGCCCAGCACAAAATTTACTACTGAAAGAAGAAGGCAGGGTGAATATTGATGGATAACTAGAAGACTTTGCCACCTCATACTACCCGTTAAATGCAACTTTGTGTGCCGTCATGGTTGGAGGTGGAAGCTTAACAGGGCAATACGTTTTACTGACTACAATTTCTTCTCAGAGTGTTCAAGTCCTGACTCTCCCAGGAGTTTCCTATCTTAGTAAAAAAAATATCATCTCTGGAAATTCGCTGGAAATAGCTTTTAGAGTTTAATTCAGTGTACACATGTGAAAATATTGTTTGTTATAAAATTTGGTAATAGAGGGCTTCCCCGGTGGTGCATTGGTTAAGAATCCGCCTACCAATGCAGGGGACACAGGTTCGAGCCCGGGTTCGAGCCCTGGTCCAGGAAAATCCCACATGCCGCGGAGCAACTAAGCCTGTGTGCCACAACTACTGAGCCTGCGCTCTAGAGTCCGTGAGCCACAACTACTGAGCCCATGTGCCACAACTACTGAAGCCCACGCACCTAGAGCCCATGCTGCACAAGAGAAGCCACTGCAATGAGAAGCCCGTGCATGCAACAAAGACCCAATGCACCCAAAAATAAAGAAATAAAATAAAGAAATTAAAAATAAATAAATAGGAATTTAACTTAAAAAAAATTTGGTGATAGACTTTCTAATGTAGTATTTTATTTGATATATTTTTGGCCTAAATAATTCTTTCAAAGACCATTTTGTTAAGACTTGTGAAAACACATGGGATGCCTTTACAATAGTAAAGTACAAAACTGTAGACCATAAACATGCTAATTGTAAATAAATAGAAATTAATGTAATTTCCAGTCTTTCCTTCTGCAATCCATTTTACAGTCATCACACTAATCTTTCATCTTTACTGAAAAATACCTGACATACAATATTATATTAGTTTCAGGTGTACAGTTTCAGTGATTCCACATTTAAATACAGTGTGAAATGATCACCACATTGTCTGGTCACCATCTGTCCCCATAAAAAGTTATTACAGTATTATTGACCGTATTCCTTAAGCTATATAATATATCCCCGTGATTTATCTTATGACTGAAAGTTTTTATCTCTTAATCTCCCTCACCTATTTCTCTCCTGCCCCCAACCCCGCCCTCTGGCAACCACCTGTTTGTTCTCTATAGCTATGACTCTATTTCTGTTTAGTTATGTTTGTTCATTTGCTTTATTTTTTAAATTCCACATATAAGTGAACTCATACAGTATTTGTCTTTCCCTGTCTGACTTATTCACTTACCATAATACCCTCAAAATCCATCTATCTTGTCACAAGTGGCAAGATTTCATTCTTTCTTATGGCTGAGTAATATTCTATTCTATTCTTTTTTTTTTTCAAAATTTTTTTATTGAAGTATAGTTGATATACAATGTTGTGTTAATTTCTGCTGTACAGTAAAGTGATTCAGTTATACGTATATATACTTTCTTTTTTATATTCTTTTCCATTATGGTTTATCATAAGGTATTGAATATAGTTCCCTGTGCTATACAGTAGGACCTTGTTGTTGTTGTTTTTAACATCTTTATTGGAGCATGATTGCTTTACAATGGTGTGTTAGTTTCTGCTTTATAACAAAGTGATTCAGCTATACGTATACATATATCCCCATATCTCCTCCCTCTTGCGTCTCCCTCCCACCCTCCCTATCCCACCCCTCTAGGTGGTTACAAAGCACCGAGCTGATCTCCTTGTGCTATGCGGCTGCTTCCCACTAGCTATCAGTTTTACATTTGGTAGTGTATATATGTCCATGCCACTCTCTCACTTTGTCCCAGCTTACCTTCCCCCCTCCCCATGTCCTCAAGTCCATTCTCTAGTAGGTCAGTGTCTTTATTCCCATCCTACCCCTAGGTTCTTCATGGCCATTTTTTTTTTTTTTTTAGATTCCATATATATGTGTTAGCATACAGTATTTGTTTTTCTCTTTCTGACTTACTTCACTCTGTATGACACACTCTAGGTCCATCCACCTCACTACAAGTAACTCAATTTCGTTTCTTTTTATGGCTGAGTAATATTCCATTGTATATATGTGCCACATCTTCTTTATCCATTCATCTGTCGATGGACATTTAGGTTGCTTCCATGTCCTGGCTATTGTAAGTAGAGCTGCAATGAACATTTTGGTACATGACTCTTTCTGAACTATGGTTTTCTCAGGGTATATGCCCAGTAGTGGGATTGCTGGGTCATATGGTAGTTCTATTTGTAGTTTTTTAAGGAACCTCCATACTGTTCTCCATAGTGGCTGTATCAATTTACATTCCCACCAACAGTGCAAGAGTGTTCCCTTTCCTCCACACCCTCTCCAGCATTTATTGTTTCTAGATTTTTTTGATGATGGCCATTCTGACCGGTGTGAGGTGATATCTCATTGTAGTTTTGATTTGCATTTCTCTAATGATTAGTGATGTTGAGCATTCTTTCATGTGATTGTTGGCAATCTGTATATCTTCTTTGGAGAAATGTCTATTTAGGTCTTCTGCCCATTTTTGGATTGGGTTGTTCGTTTTTTTGTTATTGAGCTGCATGAGCTGCTTGTAAATTTTGGAAATTAATCCTTTGTCAGTTGCTTCATTTGCAAATATTTTCTAGCATTCTGAAGGTTGTCTTTTTCTCTTGTTTATGGTTTCCTTTGCTGTGCAAAAGCTTTTAAGTTTCATTAGGTCCCATTTGTTTATTTTTGTTTTTATTTCCATTTCTCTAGTAGATGGGTCAAAAAGGATCTTGCTGTAATTTATGTCATAGAGTGTTCTGCCTATGTTTTCCTGTAAGAGTTTGATAGTGTCTGGCCTTACATTTAGGTCTTTAATCCATTTTGAGTTTATTTTTGTATATGGTGTTAGGGAGTGTTCTAATTTCATTCTTTTACATGTAGCTGTCTGGTTTTCCCAGCACCACTTATTGAAGAGGCTGTCTTTTCTCCATTGTATATGCTTGCCTCCTTTATCAAAGATAAGGTGACCATATGTGTGTGGGTTTATCTCTGGGCTTTCTGTCCTGTTCCATTGATGTATATTTCTGTTTTTGTGCCAATACCATACTGCCTTGATTACTGTAGCTTTGTAGCATAGCCTGAAGCCAGGGAGGCTGATTTCTCCAGCTCCATTTTTCTTTCTCAAGATTGCTTTGGCTCTTCGGGGTCTTTTGTGTCTCCATACAAATTGTGAAATTTTTTGTTGTAGTTCTGTGAGAAATCCCATTGGTAGTTTGATAGAGATTGCATTGAATCTGTAGATTGCTTTGGGTAGTATAGTCATTTTCACAGTGTTGATTCTTCCAATCCAAGAACATGGTATACCTCTCCATCTGTTTGTATCATCTTTAATTTCTTTCATCAGTGTTTTATAGTTTTCTGCATACAGGTCTTTTGTCTCCCTAGGTAGGCTTATTCCTAGGTATTTTATTCTTTTTGTTGCAATGGTAAATGGGAGCATTTCCTTAATTTCACTTTCAGATTTTTCATCATTAGTGTATAGGAATGCAAGAGATTTCTGTGCATGAATTTTGTATCCTGCTACTTTACTAAATTCATTGATTAGCTCTAGTAGTTTTCTGGTAGCATCTTTAGGATTCTCTGTGTATAGTATCATGTCATCTGCAAACAGTTATTCTATTCTATTCTAGTCTACTCTATTCTATTCTATCTTCTTTATCCATTCATTTATCAATGGACATTTAGGTTTCTTTAATATCTTGGCTATTGTAAATAATGCTGCAGTGAACATAAGGGTGCATATATCTTTTCAAATTAGTGTTTTCCTTTTCTTCAGATAAATACCCAGGAGTAGAATTGCTGGATCAAATGGTAGTTCTGTTTTTAATTTTTTGAGGAACCTCCATACTGTTTTCCATGGTGGCTGTACCAATTTACATTCCCACCAACAGTGCACATCTGTTCCAACATTTGTTATTTGTTGTCTTTTTAATAATAGCCATTCTGACAGGTGTGAAATGATGTCTCATTGTGGTTTGATTTGCATTTCCGTGATGATCAG
Source organism: Balaenoptera acutorostrata (assembly GCF_949987535.1). Lineage (NCBI taxonomy): Eukaryota > Metazoa > Chordata > Mammalia > Artiodactyla > Balaenopteridae > Balaenoptera > Balaenoptera acutorostrata. The sequence goes on along the minus strand of NC_080066.1, from coordinate 116,045,536 downwards.
TGATGTTGAGCATCTTTCCATGTGTCTGTTGGCCATTTGTATGTCTTCTCTGGAAAAATGTCTATTCAGAGTCTCTGCCTATTTTTTAATTGAGTTGTTTGTTTTTTGTTGTTGAGTTGTATGAGTTCTTTATATATTTTGGATATTAACCCTTCAATGAATATATGATTTGCAATATCTTCTCCCATTCGGTAAGTTGCCTTTTCCTTTTGATGATGGTTTCCTTCACTGTACAGAGGCTTTTTAGTTTGATGTAATTCCATTTGTTTATTTTTGCTTTTGTTTCCCTTACATTTGAATCAGATCCACAAAAACGTCAGTAAGACTGATGTTTTCTTACTGCCTATGTTTTCTTCTAGGAATTTTATGGTTTCAGGTCTTACATTCAAATCTTTAATCCATTGTGAGTTAATTTTTGTGTATGGTGTAAGACAGCAGTCTAGTTTCATTCTTTTACATGTAGCTGTCCAGTTTCCCCAACACCATTTATTGGAGAGACTGTTCTTTCTCCATTGTATGTTCTTTGCTCCTTTGTTGTAGATTAATTGTACATATGTGAGGCGGTTAATTTCTGGACTCTCAGTTCTATTTCATTGATCTGTGTGTCTGTCATTGTGCTAGTACCATGCTGTTTTGCTTACTACAGCTTTGTAGTTAGCTTGAAATCAGGCAGTGTGATACCTTCAGTTTTGTTGTTCTTTTTTCAAGATTGTTTTGGCTTTTGACACTAATCTTTCTTTAAAATCACCTCTGTCATAGCACTCTCCTGCTTAAAAACCTTAGTACCTGTTTTCTGAGGTCAAAGTGCTTTTGCTTGGCATTTGTGTGCCTGTGCTAGTGTCCTAACTAAGTATCACGTACAAAGAAAAACAGAGGACTAATCAGGAATTTAGGAGACTTGGATTCTAATTCTGGTTCTTCCACTATCTAGTTGGGTGACATTGGACTCACTCACATTCTTACTCTGGGTAGGGCTGACCTTGAAGATAAGATTCAAAGTAGACTAGACCAGCCAGGAAAAGAGCCCTCTTTAAAGTAGCTATGGAGAGCAGCTTCTCAAATGATTCTCGATGATCCCTGCCTTCTAGTATGCACTCCCTTGTCTAATCCCCTCCCCTTGAGTGCTGGCTGCACCTAAGGACTTGCTTGTAACAAAAAAATGCAGCAAAAGTGAAGGGATGCCACTTCTTAGCTTAGATTACAAAAGACTTGTTCTTTGCTCGCATTCTCTCTCTGGCTTTTCTTGCTTTCTCTCTGATGAAGCAAGATGCCATGTTGGGAGCTGCTCTGTGGAGATGTCCATGTGGCAGGGAACTGAGGGCAGCCACCGGGCAGATGCCAGGTTGTGAGTGGCCCCATAAAGAGGACTACATGGCAAGGAACTGATGCCTCTAGTTAACCATAGGAGAGAGCTTGGAAGCAGATCCTCCCCCATTTGAGCCTTGAGATGACTGCAGTCCTAGCTGATACCTTGATTGTATCCTCATGGGACACTCTGAGCCAGGGCACCCCTCTAAGCTGTGCTCTGGTTCTTAACCCCCAGGAACTGTGTGATAATGAAAATGTTGATGTTTTAAGCCACCAAGTTTGGGGATAATTTGTTACACAGCAATAGATAACGAATATAGTAGTACTAAAGACCCAACATCATTTGGAAAGGGAGGGAAATTCGGGGCAAATTACTTAGAAGTTAAAGCCTATTAAAGTTGACAGTGTGTCTATGAAACTGAATTTAACTTTGATAGTTTGAAATTATTCAATGACGCTCAGATGCACAAAGTAAATAAGAAACTAAAGAAATAAACAATACCAGTAAGTCTCGGTCCAGAGACTAAGATTAATTCTCACCCTTCAGCATTCAGAGGACCATGTTTGGTCTTCCAGAGAATGACTACTCTTTTGCCACAATGTAAAGGACTGTCTTCTCATGAATTGGGGGATAAAAGATCTGAGGAAAACATTGGTATGCAGGCCAAAAATGACTAGTTTCAACAAATTTCCTGATAATTGTGATGAAAAAGAAAAGGAACCTCATTTTTATGAATGTTATAGAGCTACACTGTCTAGTATTGTATCCACTAGCCACATGTGATTATTTAAATATAAATTAAAAGTAATTAAAATGAAATACAATTTAAAATACAGTCCCTCGGTCATACTAGCCACATTCTGGTGCTCAGTAGCCTCAAGAACCAGTGGCCACAGTACTGGGCGGTGCCGTTATAGAACCTTTCCAATGTTGCAGAAGGTTCCATTGGGCAGCCCTGCTATGAAGTGTTTTCACCAATTTCAGTCCTGACACCAATGCTTCTGAAGTTTATTTCACTGTTGTTCTCTTCATATATGGTTAACCAGTATAAAAGTTCAGCTGTTCCTGGATACCCCGGAGGGGGGTCAACCTAAAGGTATTCTGAGCACATTGCATGGCACCCAAGCCGAGTGGGGAGAAATTGTGTTCTGAAAAGTGTTAGAAGGCTAGTACCAAAAAGCACTACCTAAGACCCAGTCTTAAGGTGAGCCTGTGGGAACCACCACTTCTGATGTGAGCTCCTTCATCACCCTGGGCTGCAGCTTTCCTGTTGTCCAATGAGAGCAGAGGACCAAACAATCTTTTAAGTTCCTTCAAGCTCTAGGCTCAGTGACTCTGTATATTACTCCGATGAGAAAGCTATTGCATGTCTGAATTTTTGACTCACAGATGCAGGATGGGCGTCTTGTGACTGGTTTAAAACGACCTCCTGCAGGGTTTCCTCCAGTGTGGGGCTCCTTCCTTCTCTCTGGATGACGTCAGGACCCAGGAAGAGGTTGGAGGAAGGGAGGAGGACTGCACCTGGGGACTTGAGCCATCTTCCCCTGAAGACCAGGCCATTCCTAACTCCCAGTCCTTGTACATCCCTCATGGGTCATGTGGACTGTGGAAGGTTCTTCCACACCACGTGACCACTGTAGGGAGTCCCACTTGGTGATCTCTCAGAGCTTTCTCAACCACAGTATTTTGCCACCATTTTCACTGACCTGTGGTTATTTCATGTTACTCTGGGGATAAGATGCTTGAAAATTTCCTGACCTACTCTTTTCTGGAGAGCAAGAAACAAGTCCTTGAGCACTGGGTTCTCCCAAATTTATCTGCTCATTCCAAGTACTTCTTATCCCCATTGGCTCTTGGATCTTTAAGTCTGGCCCAGGGTCGGGGTAGAGAGAAGCTCCCAAATTCACATCTGACCTCTTACCCTTTACCACTCCTCTCCTTCCTTCACCTTTTTGCCCAAAATGCCTGTCCATCCTCTCCTGCCTCTGTACACTGGCTTTTAGCAAACTTTCTCCTCTCATACCCTGAAAAGAATTCTGAAAAACTTGCCCATTTTTAGCTTGGCATTTAAATTTTTTATCATATGTTTAATAATAGCAAAAGATGTAATCTCTGGTCTATTTTATATATATGCTCTAAATTTTTGTTAAAACCTCAGAGCATTAGATTTTGCTCATTCAATATGTAGAAAACATTTACACAGAACCTAACTGGCAAAGTCAGTTTTCGTTGTCTAGCCAATCAGCCATACTTGCTGTCAGAACAAGTCTTGATTTTATTTCTCAGTTTAAGTCAGTGTTTCAATGTAAGTCCTTGTGGCAACCATATCACTTCTGAATTCTAATACATAGAAACAAACAGATGAGGCAATGAGCTGTGCATGACTCTACAGCCTGGATGAAATAAGACTCTGTGACCCTCAGTATTTTCCTGTGAACTCACCTGGTGCTGCTCTCAAAGAACTCTCCCTCGGGGGCATGCGTTCTCCAACTGTCCAGTCATTCGGTGACCCAGAGAGTTTTGCACCCTGGGGCAATGAATTATTTTAGGATTCTAGATGGTGAGAGATATGATTTTCTTTTGTAAAAGAGGAGAACAATTTGAAAAGGCAGGTTAATCTGCCAGTTCTAAAGGCAGGTGCATTTTAGGAAAGAATACACATGGAAGTTGACAGTTTCAAAAACCGTTCCCTTAAAATTCCCAGGGACCAAGCACTGCTTAGAGAGTCTCCATGCTCCCCCCACCCCGCCCCGCGCCTCTCCACCCCAGGGGTGCACGCAGGCCAACATGAAGACCACAGCTTTCCAGTAAAGCTCTGTGCTCAGACCCCCAGCTTTGCTCTTACAGTGTTGAAAAAGGAAAGTTTTAGAATTTAGGCAAAATCTTTTTTCCTCTTAACAAAGCCTGGAATTATCTTGCTGTGCACTTAAGAAATTTAGTTTGACACTCTAAGCTGAGTAATGACTTTGTTCTAGTTGGGTATTCAGCCTTCCCCGAAGTAGTCAAGCCCATTGGTTCAATGAGTGAGGGGGTTATAGGACAACCTCACTTATGAGGAATGAAAATTATTTTTGGTTTAATATTTCAAGGGTATCATCTTTCCTTTATCTTTCATTTGGAAGAGGGATCAAACTGACTCTGCGTTGGTACAGAGTAGGACCAAGGAAGTGTGACATGCAGGAGCAGATTTTGAGTTGCCATGAGGCAGAAAGAGAGCTGTGAAATCATGCCTCCTGTGACCCAGATGTCACAGGGCCTCTGCCTGTGGAAGTGGAAGTAAGGTTGACTTGCCCTCAATGCTCCATTTCCATCAGGTGGAAGTCACAAGCTGGGCCCAAGAGTTTGGTGAATTGTTTTCTCGTGGTTACTGCTGACTCTAGGTGCTTGCTTTCAGTTGTGCTGTATCTGTTTTGCAACATGTCAATCCAGATATAAAACTCATTGCGACTTTGATTTTCACAAACAAATTAGAGTGAGAGGAGGCAAAGCAGAGGAGACAAGGAAGGAGCTGTTAACATCACAGGAAAATAACCCCCAAAATTGTCCCATGGTGCACTAGGTAGAAGGACCTCCCGCCAGTCCCTCTCAGAGATGGCTGCAGTGATCCCAGCCTCTCCATCCTTTCAAGTGCCCTCTCCCCTCACTTTTCTCTGCAAACTTCTCCCCACTCCTTTTAGGAAGAACACATATTATTCTCTCTGCCTCATACAGAGCACTTTAACATGGGGATAAATCCATGCTCTTGGAGTCTCACCATACCCTAGTGACCCACAGGGGTCCATCTTTCTCTAAATCCTATTCGCTTCCTAAACAGAGGGAATGGGTGACCAGCTGATAGAAACTTCCAGAAAGGATCCCAGCACTAGTGGTAGGAAGGGGTACTGGGGAAGGTTCTACTGTCCTTTCTACATCAAAATTGTTTGATTCTACCCTTCAGAAGTAAAGAGATTTTTCAAAATGAAAATACTACTACTGTTGGTTCTAACTATGAAGGTGACATATGTACATTGTGAAAAACCCAAAATAAAATGACAGTCCCTCCACGGGGCTCCCTCCACCAAAGCTCCCGTGTGCAGCAGGGTGGGCCTTGCACGCAGCTGCCGCCCTGAGACACCTAGACATCTCCTGACTCTGGTGGCCAGTGGGGCTTTCGCTCCTGGGTCCCACAGAACTATCACCAACAGAAAAAGAGTTCTTAAAGGGCTGCCACCTCCAGGGCACAGCCAGAGGGACACAGGCCTAGTGAAAGCAGCCTCTAAGCTAATCATTAGAGCTGCAGCCTGAGGGGCAGGCTTCTAATTAAACATACATCTCAGAGCTGAGTGTCACCCTGTCTGGAGACCTTGGAAGGTGGGGGCTGTCTCCAGAGCACCAGGACCTCCCAGCGGGGAGCTTTTGGAGGCATGTGGTGCTGCCGTCTCTACGGCTGCCGCCCAGGGGACACCCCTTGATGGCCTGGCTCTGATGGCCTGGGGGTGTTGTGCTCCTGGATCCCACAGACTGTAAAAGTCAGAGATAGCTCCTGGCTGGCTGCCACCCCCAGGGCACTGCATGGACAATGGACCGGATCACACCCCCAGTCTTTCTATAAAGGAGGCCTGATTGCTTGTCCTGGAACTTCAGCCTGAGGGGCAGGCTTCACGTTTGGCCACATATCTAGAGGCCACGGAAGTTCTCAACCTCCCAAATGTATCTTGAGGTGGATAGAGAATTAATGCCAATTTACAGAAGAGGAAAAATAAGGACTCAGAATTTTCTTTGACCCTGCTTCGTTCTCACCAGAATGACTTGCTAAAGGCCATACACCTGCCGTGTGGCTGACAGGGTCTTGGTGCTCCGGACGGGTGTCAGGCCTGTGCCTCTGAGGTGGGAGAGCCGAGTTCAGGATATTGGACCACCAGAGACCTCCAGGCCCCACATAATATCAATCGGCAAGAGCTCTCCCAGAGATCTCCATCTCAACGCTAAGACCCAGCTCCACTCAACGACCAGGAAGCTCCAGTGCTGGACACCCCATGCCAAACAACTAGCAAGACAGGAACACAACCCCACCCATTAGCAGAGAGGCTGCCTAAAATCATAATAAGATCACAGGCACCCCAAAACATACCACCGGACACAGTCCTGCCCACCAGAAAGACAAGATCCAGCCTCATCCTCCAGAACACAGGCAAGAGTCCCTTCCACGAGGAAGCCTACACAACCCACTGAACCAACCTTACCCACTGGGGACAGACACCAAAAACAACAGGAGCTATGAACCTGCAGCCTGTGAAAAGGAGACCCCAAACACAGTAAGTTAAGCAAAATGAAACGACAGAGAAATATGCAGCAGATGAAGGAGCAAGGTAAAAACCCACCAGACCAAACAAATGAAGATGAAATAGGTAGTCTACCTGAAAAAGAATTCAGAGTAATGATAGCAAAGATGATCCAAAATCTTGGAAATAGAATGGAGAAAATACAAGAAATGTTTAACAAGGACCTAGAAGAACTAAAGAGCCAACAAACAATGATGAACAACACAATAAATGAAATTAAAAATTCTCTAGAAGGAATCAATAGCAGAATAACTGAGGCAGAAGAATGGATAAGTGACCTGGAAGATAAAATAGTAGAAAAGACTACCACAGAGCAGGATAAAGAAAAAAGAATGAAAAGAATTGAGGACAGTCTCAGAGACCTCTGGGACAGCAATAAATGCACCAACATGCGAATTATAGGGGTCCCAGAAAAGAAGAGAAAAAGAAAGGGACTGAGAAAATATTTGAAGAGATTATAGTTGAAAACTTACCTAATATGGGAAAGGAAATAGTCATTCAAGTCCAGGAAGCGCAGAGAGTCCCACACAGGATAAATCCAAGGAGAAACACAGCAAGACACATATTAATCAAACTACCAAAAATTAAATACAAAGAAAAAATATTAAAAGCAGCAAGGGAAAAGCAACAAATAACATACAAGGGAATCCCCATAAGGTTAACAGCTGACCTTTCAGCAGAAACTCTGCAAGCCAGAAGGGTGTGGCAGGGCACATTTAAAGTGATGAAAGGGAAAAACCTACAACCAGTATTATTCTACCCAGCAAGGATCTCATTCAGATTCAGCGGAGAAACTAAAACCTTTACAGACAAACAAAAGCTAAGAGAATCCAGCACCACCAAACCAGCTTTACAACAAATGCTAAAGGAACTTCTCTAGGCAGGAAACACAAGAGAAGGAAAAGACCTACAATAACAAACCCAAAACAGTTAAGCAAATGGTAATAGGAACATACATATCAATAATTACCTTAAATGTAAATGGATTAAATGCTCCAACCAAAAGACATAGACTGGCTGAATGGATACAAAAACAATGCCCATATATATGCTGTCTAAAAGAGACTCACTTCAGATATAGGGACACATACAGACTGAAAGTAAGGGGATGGAAAAAGATATTCCATGCAAATGGAAATCAAAAGAAAGCTGGAGTAGCAATTCTGTATCAGACAAAATACACTTTAAAATAAAGACTATTACAACAGACAAAGAAGGACACTACATAATGATCAAGGGATCAATCCAAGAGGAAGCTATAACAATTGTAAATATTTATGCACCCAACATAGGATCACCTCAATACATAAGGCAAATGCTAACAGCCCTAATGGGGGAAATTGACAGTAACACAATCATAGTAGGGCACTTTAACACCCCACTTTCCCAAATGGACAGATCATCCAAAATGAAAATAAATAAGGAAACACAAGCTTTAAATGACACACTAAACAAGATGGACTTAATTGATGTTTATAGGACATTCCATCCAAAAACAACAGAATACACTTTCTTCTCAAGTGCTCATTGAACATTCTCCAGGATAGAGCATATCTTCGGTCACAAACCAAGGCTTGGTAAATTTGAGAAAATTGAAATCATATCAAGTATCTTTTCTGACCACAGTGCTATGAGACTGGATGTCAATTAAAGGAAAAAAAACTGTAAAAAAATACAAACACATGGAGGCTAAACAATACACTACTGAATAACCAAGAAATCACTGAGGAAATAAAAAAATACCTAGAAACAAATGACAATGAAAACACAATGACCCAAAACCTCTGGGATGCAGCAAAAGCCGTTCTAAGAGGGAAGTTTGTAGCAATACAATACTACCTCAAGGAAAAAGAAACAGCTCAAATAAACAACCTAACCTTACACCTAAAGCAATTAGAGAAAGAAGAACAGAAAAAACCCAGTTAGCAGAAGGAGAGAAATCATAAAGATCACATCAGAAATAAATGAAAAAGAAATGAAGGAAATGATAGCAAAGTGCAATAAAACTAAAAGTTGATTCTTTGAGAAGATAAAAAAAATTGATAAACCATTAGCCAGACTCATCAAGAAAAAAAGGGAGAAGAATCAAATCAACAGAATTAGAAATAAAAAAGGAGAAGTAACAACTGACACTGCAGAAATACAAAGGATCATGAGAGTTTACTACGAACAACATTATGCCAATAAAATGAACAACCTGGAAGAATTGGACACATTCTTAGAAAAGCACAATCTTTCGAGACTGAACCAGGAAGAAATAGAAAATATAAACAGACCAATCACAAGCACTGAAATTGAAACTGTGATTAAAAATCTTCCAACAAACAAAAGCCCAGGACCAGATGGCTTCACAGGCGAATTCTATCAAACATTTAGAGAAGAGCTAACACCTATCCTTCTCAAACTCTTCCAAAATATAACAGAGGGAGGAACACTCCCAAACTCATTCTATGAGGCCACCATCACCCTGATACCAAAACCAGACAAAGATGTCACAAAGAAAGAAAACTACAGGCCAATATCACTGATGAACATAGAGGCAAAAATCCTCAACAGAATACTAGCAAACAGAATCCAACAGCATATTAACAGGATCACACACCATGATCAAGTGGGGTTTATCCCAGGGATGCAAGGATTCTTCAATATACGCAAATCAATCAACGTGATACACCATACTAACAAACTGAAGGATTAAAAACTATATGATCATCTCAATAGATGCAGAAAAAGCTTTTGACAAAATTCAACACCCATTTATGATAAAAACCCTCCAGAAAGTAGGCCTAGAGGGAACTTACCTCAACATAATAAAGGCCATATATGACAAACCCACAGCTAACATCGTTCTCAATGGTGAAAAACTGAAACCATTTCCTCTAAGATCAGGAACAAGACAAGGTTGCCCACTCTCACCACTATTATTCAACATAGTTTTAGAAGTTTTAGCCACAGCAATCAGAGAAGAAAAAGAAATAAAAGGAGTCTAAATCGCAAAAGAAGTAAAACTGTCACCATTTGCAGATGACATGAGACTATGCATAGAGAATCCTTAAGATGCTACCAGAAAACTACTAGAGCTAATCAATGAATTTGGTAAAGTAGCAGGATACAAAATTAATGCACAGAAATCTCTTGCATTCCTATACACTAATGATGAAAAATCTGAAAGAGAAATTAAGGAAAGACTCCCATTTACCACTGCAACAAAAAGAATAAAATATCTAGGAATTAACCTACCTAAGGAGACATAAAACCTGTGTGCAGAAAACTATAAGGCACTGATAAAAGAAATTAAAGATGATACCAACAGATGGAGAGATATACCATGTTCTTGGATTGGAAGAATCAACATTGTGAAAATGACTATACTACCCAAAGCAAACTACAGATTCAATGCAATCCCTATCAAACTACCAATGGGATTTTTCACAGAACTAGAACAAAAAATTTCACAATTTGTATGGAAGCACAAAAGACCCCGAATAGCCAAAGCAATCTTGAGAAAGAAAAATGGAGCTGGAGAAATCAGCCTCCCTGCCTTCAGACTATGGTACAAAGCTACAGTAATCAAGGCAGTATGGTACTGGCGCAAAAACAGAAATATAGATCAATGGAACAGGATAGAAAGCCCAGAGATAAACCCACGCACATATGGTCACCCTATCTTTGTTAAAGGAGGCAAGAATATACAATGGAGAAAAGACAGCCTGTTCAATAAGTGGTGCTGGAAAAACCAGACAGCTACATGTAAAAGAATGAAATTAGAACACTCCCTAACACCATACACAAAAATAAACTCAAAATGGATTAAAGACCTAAATGCAATGCCAGACACTATCAGATAAACTCTTAGAGGAAAACATAGGCAGAACACTCTATGACATAAATCACAGCAAGATCCTTTTTGACCCACCTCCTAGAGAAATGGAAATAAAAACAAAAATAAACAAATTGGACCTAATGAAACTTAAAAGCTTTTGCACAGCAAAGGAAAACCGTAAATAAGACAAAAAGACAACCCTCAGAATGCAAGAAAATATTTGCAAACTAAGCAACTGACAAAGAATTAATCTCCAAAATATACAAGCAGCTCATGCAGCTGAATATTGAAAAAAAACCAAACAACCCAATCCAAAAATGGACAGAAGACCTAAATAGACATTTCTCCAAAGAAGATATACAGATTGCCAACAAACACATGAAAGGATGCTCAACATCACTAATCATTAGAGAAATGCAAATCAAAACCACAATGAGGTATCACCTCATACCAGTCAGAATGGCCATCATCAAAAATCTACAAACAATAAATGCTGGAGAGGGTGTGGAGAAAAGGGAACCTTCTTGCACTGTTGGTGGGAATGTAAATTGATACAGCCACTATGGAGAACAGTATGGAGGTTCCTTAAAAAACAAAAATAGAACTACCATATGACCCAGCAATCCCACTACTGGGCATATACCCTGAGAAAACCATAATTTAAAAAGAGTCATGTACCAAAATGTTCATTGCAGCTCTATTTACAATAGCCAGGACATGGAAGCAACCTAAGTGTCCATCGACAGATGAAGTTATAAAGAAGATGTGGCACATATATACAATGGAATATTATTACTCACCCATAAAAAGAAACGAAATTGAGTTATTTGTAGTGAGGTGGATGGGCCTAGAGTGTGTCATACAGAGTGAAGTAACTCAGAAAGAGAAAAACAAATACCGTGTGCTAACACATATATATGGAATCTAAAAAAAAAAAAAAGGTTTTGAAGAACCTAGGGGAAGGACAGGAATAAAGACAGAGATGTAGAGAATGGACTTGAGGATGTGGGGAGGGGGGACAGTAAGCTGGGACAAAGTGAGAGAGTGGCATGGACATATATACACTACCAAATGTAAAATAGATAGCTAGTGGGAAGCAGCTGCATAGCACAGGGAGATCAGCTTGGTGCTTTGTGACCACCTAGAGGGGTGGGATAGGGAGGGTGGGAGGGAGACGCAAGAGGGGGGGATATGGGGATATATGTATATGTATAGTGGTTTACTTTGTTATACAGCAGAAACTAACACACCGTTGTAAAGCAATTATACTCCAATAAAGATGTTAAAAAACAAAAGCAAAAAAACCCCAAAATGACATAATACAAAAATAGAGAAATTAAAATAGTTTTCCCATATTTCCATTACCCAAAGAAAAGCACTGCCATTTATATTTTGGCATACATTATTTGAGGTTTCAGATTCACACAGAATTTATTTTCATACTTATGTTACAAAAACGGGATTGACAGTTTGCTTTACACCAGGAACTAACACAACATTGTAAATCAACTCTACTTCAATTAAAAGAAAATGGGATTGGAAAAAAAAATCCTCCTTTTCTTTTTCTGTTTCATATATTTACACAAGTTCAAAATGATATTCACAGCATCTTCTAAATTTTGGCCAAGAGTCAGAAGAATGCGTTTAAACTTTGGAGCATTCCCACATAGACAGGAAGCTGACACAAACAGTAATTGGGGCAGATGCCCGAGAACCAAAGAGCCAGGAAAATCAGGAACATCTGAAAGGATCTTCAGCCAGTTTATAAACTTGGTACAGTGGGACCTCCAGGCTGAGACATTTACACCAGAGATGTGGTACCATCTAACTGGCTTCCTTCCCTTCTATTACAATTATAAACCTACATCGTCATTTTTTTTTTAATATTTTATTTATTTATTTATGGCTGTGTTGGGTCTTCGTTTCTGTGTGAGGGCTTTCTCCAGTTGCGTCAAGTGGGGGCCATTCTTCATCGCGGTGCGCGGGCCTCTCACTATCGCGGCCTCTCTTGTTGCGGAGCACAGGCTCCAGACGCGCAGGCTCAGTAATTGTGGCTCACGGGCCCAGTCACTCCGCGGCATGTGGGATCCTCCCAGACCAGGGCTCGAACCCGTGTCCCCTGCATTGGCAGGCAGACTCTCAACCACTGTGCCACCAGGGAAGCCCTACATCGTCATTTTTAATAGCTACATAGAATCATGTAACTTACCTAACCAACATCCTATTGCTGGATATTGAAGTTGTTTCCAATTTTTAGACAATGCTGCAATAAGTATTCTAGCACGGATATCTTGTAACAAAAGTTTTGAATGTTTCTCTTTCCTGAAAATTTTTGAAATTAACCACTTTACCACACATTTTTACACTTATGGGAATCTATTTTGCTGCACATTCTTAAGTTCTTTAAGATGCACTTGTGCAGTCATTTTAGAAAATGATGGTTATCAAAACAATAGCATGTTGTTGCATCATGAGGTAATGGCAGCTCTTTAAAAATTCAAATAAAGGCTTTTTTGCGTATACTCCAATATATTATGCCATGTTAAAAATATTCCCTATAATTATTATTGGTAAGCCTCATAAGGGTAATTTTTATCAGTTTGCAGCTCATTTTGCCACTCTAGGAAAAGTTGGAATAAGCTCAGTCTCCTATAGGGAAATCCAATTTACACGAAGTTATGTGTCCATAAAAAAACAGCTGGAGAGGCTTCCCTGGTGGTGCAGTGGTTAAGAACCCGCCTGCCAATGCAGGGCACATGGGTTCGAGCCCAGGTCCGGGAAGAGCCCGCAAGCCGCGGAGCAACTAAGCGTGTGTGCCACAACTACTGAGCCTGCACTCTAGAGCCTGCGAGCCACAACTACTGAAGCCTGCGTGCCTAAAGCCCATGCTCCGCAGCAAGAGAAGCCTGCACACCGCAATGAAGAGTAGCCCCTGCTCGCCACAACTAGAGAAAGCCGTGTGCAGCAACGAAGACCCAATGCAGCCAAAAAAAAAAAAAAAAAGCCCAGCTGAACTGTGATCCAAATGACTGTAATGAAGCCAATATGATATTTAACAATAAAGTTTAATCAAATTGAAGTGAGCTCCAAAAATTCTACCTAGAAAAAAAATCTCAAATGTCCTCAAATGAGTTCTAATAGCAGGATTTCCTCTGTTTGGAAAAGAGAATTCTCTTTGTTAATGCATTTGGGTTGATTAATCTGAGTTTGTGGAATGACCCAGAGGCTATATATAACAGAAGTAGCTTTCTGGGGAGTTCCCTGGTGGTCCAGTGGTTAGGAGTCGGCGCTTTCACTGCCAAGGGCACAGGTTTGATCCCTGGTTGGGGAACTAAGATCCCACAAGCCGTGCAGTGCAGCCAAAAAAAAAAAGCAAAAAAAGAAATAGCTTTCTGGTTACAAGTATCAGAAATCAGTTCACACTCTGAAGCTAAAATGGGAAATTTGTTATGGGAATACCGAGGTGTCTTGTCAATGGGGTCTCGGGGAGGTTCTGACACAAAGACCTGGAAAGCTGGGCGACCATTCGCACGGGGTATGCTCTCTGCTTCTTCTTAAACATCAGCTCATTCTCTCTTTCCCTGCACGCTGGTCTTTCCTGACTCTGCTGTGGGAGAGGATTGCCCCAAAGCTCAACCACACCCTTTACAATCCAGCTCTCTGAAGCAGGAAAGTCAATGGCTCTTCTGCCATCTCTCCCCCAATTCCAAATTGATAGAAAAGGAGATGCTGACTGGCCCAGGCTGGCTCCGATGACTGCCCTGACCCAACGGACTGTGGCCGGGAGGCAGGCACACAGGGCACAGAATGGCAGCTCGAGGGGCCACTGTGAGCTGGGAACATTCTCAGAAGAGTTCCCTGTGAGTATGAAGCTTAGGAGAGGAGAGTCCTAGAGAGTTGACAGCCATTAGATTCTAGGTGTTGATTAGAAACACGGGAATAGACGAGACCGGGCAATGAAGTTTTAGCTGGGTGGCGTAAGGAGGGAAGGAATCCTGAAGAATATGACATGAGGGCTGAGCCAAGGAAGAGGAGCCATTTCTCCCGAACTGACCCTGACTTGTTAGGGAGGAGAACTCCAGGGATGTGTCAAGAACTGCCAAAGGCACTTTTCTGCTTGCTCTTCCTTTCTGGAATGTATCAGGTTTGATGCTCGTTTCTCTCAGGGGGTTTTCCAGATTCTGTGTCTGCTCCCCTTCCCACCTGTGGGCTCTGTGAATTTTTCACCTTGACTAATGATGACTCGGTTATCTAGTCCGGGGCTCCTCCACCCAGGGACAGATCCAGGTTTGGATGGGCTCTTGAAGTCCACACGATAGCGGGGAACATTTTTACAAAATTATAAATTTTGTATAACATACGAAATTATAAATACAAAATAAGTCACAAGGTAAATATTTATTTGGAATGAGACAAGAAATGACAGTAATTACAAATTTTTGAAAGTTAAATACCACGAAAATCACAAAATCTAGAAAGTCACATCATTAAAAAAATTAATTCCTTTAAATACGTCTAGAACACTTTCCCCTGATTTTTTGACTTCATAGATTTTAATCACCCCTTCATACAACAATGATTTTGTAATAATCATTTTCCATAGAGTACATAGAAAGGTAATTCAGTCTTTCCTTTAGTATAGTTGTTTAAACTTTCAAAAATTGATAGTTCAGAAAGTTTTTTTTTTCAGCATCACAGAAATTATTGATGATGTCATGTGTTTAAGATTGTTGTCCGATCTAGGAAAACCATCAGGTTTCTTTCCTATATGAGCTGTAAAATTCAGCCAGCCTAGCTTCTGGCTCCAAACATTTCAATCCTGCTTCTCCTCCACTAAACACAGGCATCCAGTGCTGGGGTCTGTAGCATGCCTGTATCCTGCAGGACAGCCACTGCCTCAGCTCTTTGGTGTCGGGACCTCTCACACAGGAGATGGCTGGGGAAGGGGGTTGGTCTCGAACAGGCTAGTCACTGGGGTGGGAGAGAGCCAGGTGAGGATGCGTCTTAAGGTAGGTAAATCTGGAGAGGAGATGACAGGCAGCTAAGGGAGTTCCTGCTAATGACTTCAGATTTTACTGTGAGACAAAGTTGGCTATGAGAGAGAGCAAGAGAGGTTAGGGTTAGGGTCGTCAGATTTAGTAAATAAAAATAGAGGACGTGTTAAATATTGCATGGGACATACCCTAAATTTTATTCATTGTTTATCTAAAATTCCAATGTAACTGGGCATTCTGTATTTTGTCTCACAGTCCTAGGTGGGGTCTTAAGAGAAAAGTGAAGCTCTGGAATCGTCATTGAGAGGATGATCGAGCTGACCAAAGATTAGTACAAGGAGGGCTTAATTGAGATTAGAAATCAGAAACCTCCTGGTGGTGGTTGAGGTGTTTCTCTAACGGAGCTCCGACGCTCGGGTACATTGGTATTCATACAGCCTATGATTACAAAAGCAAGGTATAAAGTATATGATACAAGATGGGATTCAGCTAGCTTTCTCTTCTTTTTATGCCCACTATTTGTGCTTTCAGTAAAACCAAGGCAGAAATTTTAAAAAGGAAGATGTGCTGATTATAGATTGGCATCCAAATCACAGAATATATTAACATGAGAATATTTTATTCTATGCTTCCCAAACATGCCATAATATATTCACCCAAAGAAATAAATCCCAAGCTGCACAAGCAAATTATAAACAAATGATACAAGATGAAGCTTCCTCTCAAAAGAGGCTAAAGAACAGATAATTTAGAAAGAACAGATTTTATTGGAACGTCAATAGTTTTCATGACACAGATACTTAAACTACTCGTTTTCAACATACCCATATAAAGAAAATTATAAAAGGATTTTTTTTTTTAAAGAAAGGATAATTTGACAGATGGAGTCTTTTTATGGGATCAGTAGAAGTGATAAAATTGAATAAATTACCAAGATTTTATCTCCATTTCTGCAATTCTCCCTAAAGATTTAGAGATGGCAGATTGAATCAACTGGGAAATAAATTTGCATGTTTATAACATGTCTAAAACAGGAATTAAGGACAAGAACTTCTATCTTGTTTTCAAGAGTGGTTTGTCTTGAGGAAACCTGCTTGTATGAGATCACACATTTCCTAACCAAGTATCAAGGCTCATAGAAAGGACCTGCACCGCCAAGGTTACACAAACCTGGGTTCAGTGAACAGTTTACCTTCTATTATGATAATCAGTGTCAAAGGACAAATAATAATAATGGAGAACTAAAAAATATTGGGGCAACTCAAAACATGAACTAAATTCTAGGTAATTTTATATGTGAGATGATTGTCTTATGACCAGGCTAGACTAGATTTTATAATGTAAACTGAGCAAATCGTTAAAAATTTAGGTTGCTTTATGCTTGTGTATCTAATTGTTCCGCAATGTATTTAAAGCAAGACAACCCCCATCTCCAACTAAATCCATGGTGGGTAAAAAAAAAAAAAAGGATTTCAGGGTTTATTTTCCTATTGGGTGTTTTTCCTCTGTGTAGGATCCCAATTCCAAATTTGCCTGGTTGCTCTGTGTGGATGAGAGACGTGTTGAGAGAATGTGTCCCCAGGGAAATAAGAAATTGGAAAGAAATCGGTGCCTCTAAACTAAGCACATTGATGTCTTCCTTTGAGGAAACACTAAGATGTCATTTGGATAAAACATGGCTCTAGAACAAACATGTTGTTGACCTGGCTATAGAGAGAAGCTGAGAACACGGTAGTAGGTGCGTTTCTCTTTTCCTTCTGCCAAGAGCAGAGCATATCTGCCAGCCCAGTTCACCTGGCTGAGGGTACATCCTACCCTCACCTGGAGACCTCCTGGTCTCTTCTTGGGCTGCCCAGCCAATGTCTTGCAGTAGCAGGGGACACTCACTTCTTTACTGATGGCGTGGAAGGAGTGAGGCCTTGGAATCAGACTGGGTATAAATCCCTACGCCATCACTCACCAACCATGTGACTTTGGGGAAGTCACTTTTCTGAGCCTCAGTTTCCACAGCTGTAAAACAAGGATGATAATTTGTAATTTGCAGAGCTGCCCTGAAATTAAATGAAGCAAAATATGTACAGGCCTTAGACGTTTCTGGCCTTCCTAGCGAAGGCACTGGCTCAGTATAAATGCCTCTAACCCCTCTTCCCCACAAGTCCCCCACTGGGTTGCTTCAGTTCTGGTGCCAGGTTCTGAGAACAGCCTAATTCACCCTCCTTTTCTTTTTTTTCCTTCTCATCTCAGTGTCACCTCCTACCCTGGCCCCTCTCCAAATCCGGTGTCACATGACATTGTCTGCCTCAAGCTTTGGAGATGTTCCTAGGCTAGAAATCTCAGGGGTGTCTTCTCTCTTTCCTTGTCCCTCTACACCTGCTCCCCGACATTCTGACTTAGTGATCCCATCCATAATTGAGGCTTTACCTCATCTATAGGGAAGGCTCTCAAATCCATTTCACGCCCTGACTCCTCAGGCCAGGCTCTGCCCTCCCTGTTCCTAGATCTCAAGCATAGCACAGGGAGATCAGCTCGGTGCTTTGTGACCACCTAGAGGGGTGGGATGGGGAGGGTGGAAGGGAGGGAGACGCAAGAGGGAAGAGATATGGGGATATATGTATATGTATAGCTGATTCACTTTGTTATACAGCAGAAACTAACACACCATTGTAAAGCAATTATACTCCAATAAAGATGTTAAAAAAAAAAAGAGGAAACTCTACCATCTGCACTTAGTCATTTTGCAGACGCAGCCTGTGAAGGCATATTAACATCACCTGTTTATTGAGCACCTAGTGGGTCCATGTCTCTGCACCAGGATACAACACAGGAGGGAAAAGATGTGGTTCTTGTCCTCAGAGACTCCTGGGTCAAAGAGGTTTCCAGTGCCAAGTACGTGCACAGCATAGCTATAAGCAGGTACCACTGGAAATAGAAAGTTATTTCCATGTAGACACTATGTCACTGTGGCCTTTAATGCTATCAGCGGGGCCAAGAATAAACCATTGGCAGTACTATCACATGGGAGAAGATAATGGAAAGAAAGAAAGGAGGAAGGAAGGAAAAGAAGAAAGAGAAAAGAAAAGAAAGGAAGGAAAGAAGGAAAGGAGAAAGAAAGGAAGGAAGAAGGGGAGGGAGGGAGGGAAAGAAAAGGAAAGGAAGGATTTAAGAACAGAAAAGGAGAGAAGCCGTGAGAAAAGTGAAAAGCAGGGGTCTGTACAATGAATGTCTCCTAATCGAACTCCCATATAATGCTGAGTTTCCTCTACAGTGTTTGCACCCAGGTGTGTTACACTTCTGCCTGAAAAATTCCAGGGACAGGAAACTCACCCATAAATACTCTTGGAGCCCATTCCACGGTGGACGGTGATAATTATTAGAATGTTCATCTAATAATGTAGAACCTAAACTTGCCTTCCTATCACTTTTTTCATTGGTTTTCGTTCCCCTCTTGCTCCTAAAGCCAAGCCACACTTCCTCCCCTGGGTTTCACAGCCTTCACCATCTGGGCCCCGTCTAATTCTCCCACTTTATCGTGTGCCGTTTCCTTCTTCGGCGCTAGGTTTGCTGGGGCTCATTTCATTTCTAACACACCAAGCACGTTCCTGCCTGAGAGCCTTCTGACCAGAGCTCTGTCTCCTGCTCTCTGCATGAAATTTAGGCTTCAGCTCAAGTGCCACCTCTCTAGAGGAGCCTTCCCTACCAGCATAGCTAAAATAGCCCCCTCTGGGAGGCTAAATTTGATGACATTAAAAAAAAAACCCAAAACCCTGATGACAGAGCACCTATAAGCTAAGTCAAAAGCCAATAAAAAAACCTGGGAAAATATTTGCATATTAGGTATTACATGGCTAATTTGGTATTACATGGCCTTTAAAATATAAAGGCTTTCTACAGTTCAGTAAGATAAAGACCAATTGGGCTATTGGTCTAATGTGAAAAAAATGGGCAAAGGATAGGAACAGTTCACGAAACAAACAACCCACATATGCTGCTCAAACTTGTATAAAAGTACTCAAACTCTCCTATGGTTAAAAAAAAGGAAAGAGAGAGAGATATTTTTTTATCTATCAGATTGGCAAAGGTAATAATAATATTGTATCAGCAAGGTTATGGCAACAGTAACCCTCATATCCTGCTGGTAAGAGTGTAAACTGGAACAATTTTTATAGAGGGTGATTTGATAGTATTTATCTAAGTTACAAATGCACAAACCCTTTCATCCAGTGATTTTTACTCCTAGAAATTTGCCCTACAGATATGCTCCCGAGTGTGGAAATTGATATGGGTACAAAGGTACTCATGGCAGTGTTGCATGTGATAGCCAGAGGCTGGAAACAACACGTGGATCAATCAACTGGGGAATGGGTAAGTAAATTACAGTGCATTCATACAGTAAAATAGTACGCAGTTATTAACAAGAATAAGGCAGATGGTGGCACTGGGGTGCATTGAGTGTATTTTGTATTGGCTTGCAGGCATTTTTTATTTGCTATTTTGTTTTTTTTTTTTTTTAAGAGAGCCCCTAAAATTGTATCAGCTTCAGGCCCAACAAAACCGGGATATACCCCTGCAACACAGTGGGGAGACAGACACATTCCTGTCAATGACAGAGGTTTGCTCCACAGTGATGGGAGGGGGAGGAGGATATAGAGGGATATAGGGGTGGGTGGGGATGGATCAGAGTGTGAAAAAGTTCCACAGGTGTCTACTATATATAAAATAGATAAACAACAAGGGAATAGCACAGGGAACAATATTCAATATCTTATAATAACATATAATGCAAAGAATCTGAAAAAGAATCTATATATATATATATATCTGAATCACTTTGCTGTACACCTAAAACTAACACAACGTTGTAAATCAACTATACGTCAGTGAAAAAAAAAGTTCCCCAGGTGATTCTGATATGCTCCACCCCTTTGAGATTCACTACTACTCTGTGTTCAACCGCAAGTCCCCAGTGTTGTACAGCCCTTCCCATGCCCTAACTTCTCCTTTTAATTTTTTAAAATTTAAAAAAAAATTTTTATTTTTTGGCTGAGCCATGCGGCATGCAGGATCTTAGTTCCCTGACCAGGGATCGAACCTGTGCCCCCTGCACTGGAAGCACAGAGTCTTGTTTTTTTTTTTTTTAAATAAATTTATTTTATTTGTTTATTTTTGGCTGCATTGGGTCTTCGTTGCTGCCTGCGGGCTTTCTGTAGTTGCGGCGAGCGGGGGCTACTCTTTGTTGCAGTGCGCGGGCTTCTCATTGCAGTGACTTCTCTTGTTGCGGATCATGGGCTCTAGGCGCGTGGGCTTCAGTAGTTGTGGCATGCGGGCTCAGTAGTTGTGGCTCACAGGCTCTAGAGCACAGGCTCAGTAGTTGTGGCGCATGGGCTTAGTTGCTCCATGGCATGTGGGATCTTCCCGGACCAGGGCTCGAACCTGTGTCCCCTGCATTGGCAGGCGGATTCTTAACCACTGCACCACCAGGGAAGCCCAGAAGCGTGGAGTCTTAACCACTGGACGGCCAGGGAAGTCCCCCTAACTTCTCCTTGAGGCTTCAGAGCCACTCGCACTGCCGCTAACGTTCAGGTAGCCTCCATCCATCTCATCGACCTCCCTGCCTTCGTCAGCCTAGTTCCCTCGGCCCTGGAGGTGACCCTAGGATGCTGGGACCAGCCATCCTAACTCCAGAGTGGCTTTCTTTCCTGGGCTCTTCTGACCTCTGATTTGAAACACAGCTACTATTCACCTCGTGTTTAACGAGAAGATGGCAATATATCACCCGAAATTCCCAGATCATCCTCAAAGTCTGTCAGTTCTAGAGGCAAGACGCCTCTAAACAGTTCTTCTAAAAATCACCTGGCCATCCACTTTCTGTTTGTCTCCTTTTTGCCAGTTGTCAGAGAAACACGTGCTGCTGCTCGGGAAGTTTGGAGAAATTTTGAGGAAGGTAGAGAGTAAACCAGGCTGGCAGGAAAGATTCCAGTTACATAAATCAAGCAGTGAAGTATATACATATATATATATGTAGTTATATATACATATATATGTGTGGTTATATATAGATAACTATAGTTTTTTTAAAGTGAAGGAGGCAGAGAAGTCTGAAAAATAGAGGGCAGACTCAGAAATAGCTCCACTCTGTTTAGTAGGACATGATTCCTTTCCCTTTCCTAAAGGTCCTCCTCCCCTCCCCTCCCCCCCTCCTTCCATCCATCCTTCTAATGACTAAAAACAGCTAAAAACATTTTGTAAAGCTTTTTCATTATTAATATGATTATGAGGTGTATCTCAGCCTCTGTCTTCACCTGACTGGCCTTCAGCCTTATAAAATGAAGGCATCTGGGCAGTCCCCACACGGAAGATTCTAATTCAAATCTACAATGATTTGAGGAAAGCAATTTATTTTTTAAAAAATTGAATTGAACCTTGAATACAGTTGTATTGAGAGTGAACAAAAGAGATATGGAAGAAGCCATCCACTCTCCATCAATCAAGGAAGTTTTGTCAGAAACTCCACCCTCCGTCACCCTCCATATCCCACTCCACTTCCCTTCCTGGTAGGAGCCAACACCCAGAAGAAAGCAGACGTAGACCTGCGGCTGACTCAGAACTCTCAGGTTAGAGAAGAGAAGAGGGGCCCTGCTGTGTGGATCACACGGGAGAGACGCAGGTCTGCTTTGGGTAAAGTCTCAGCTCTTGAGCAAGGAAGCCAGGTAGGTGCATCAGCAAAGCCCCCGAAGATTCTGGGCCTGTGGTGAGGACCACAGAGGGGACCCGGTACCAGAACTCTGCCTTTAGCCTCCTAGGGAGCTCACCAGCTTGTCACCTGGAGAAACTGGCAAAAGACAGCAGCCTCCACAGTGTGTTCCTTATGGCCCGGACAGCTGGCAGAGGCCCTGGGGCACTTTCCTGATGTCTGGGAACAAAATGGGACGCCAGTGTTCCAGAGGTTCCTGCGAAGACCTGCAACTGGGCAGAAGTACATCAAAGGCCTCTCAAGATGATCGATTGGACAGGAGGTCTCAAAAGGCATCTTTTTCTACTGAAAAGTGGTGGACACTCTGCAGAAGGATGTGAGTCCTTTCAAGAGAAAAATAGGCTCATGTTGTTATATTTGCTGAAGGGTTGGCCCTTTAGGAGACGTGATGCTTACCGCTCCCGCTCAAGTCCGAGCCCCTGTGTCTCCCCACAACGATCTCCAAAAAGCCTCTACCTGGTCTCTCCTGTGCCCGCCCTCCCCTCACATTCTCCACACAGCTGCCAAAGCCATCTTTTTTTTTTTTGGCTGTACTGCGAGGCTTGTGGGATCTCAGTTGCCCGACCAGGGATTGAACCCTGGCCACAGCAGTGAAAGCCCAGAATCCTCAAATGAAAAGGAAAATGAAACCATGCTCCCACCACAGCTGAAAATTCTCTAACAGCACTTGATATCATTTTATGAACATAAATGAATAAACAAAGCCCAGGGATCAGCAAAGATGTTCTGGAATGGACCACATAGTAAGTATTTCAGGCTTTGTCCAATATGGTGCCTGCTGTGCTGTTGTCCCCCAAGGATGGGCTGCGCTAGAGTGAAGCAAGCCAGTTATCCAGTGAAACAAAGTCAAAGGAGATGGTCACTCTCAAGGCCGTGAAAGCAGCCACAGAAACACATAAAGAACAGGCATGGCCATGTTCCATGAAAACCGTATTTGGCCCCCAGGCTGCATGCACCAAGTTCTCAGGTCAGAGTCTGCATTTGCTCATCCTCTTCCTGGAATCCTCTTTCTCAGATTTTTGCATAGATGGCTCCAAGTGCTAGCTGACTCAGTAAACAGATTAAATGTATATTTGGAAAATCAGCGAAGAAAGAGCTCTAAAAATGAGAAAATATTTTGGAATGAATTTGATTTTAGATATTTCCCCCCAAAGTATTCAAGTAGTTCTTATAGGGGTGAGGGAAGCAGAACTTCATTGACATTCTTTGCACGTACTTTAAGCCTTGATTGGCTTTTTATATTTTTAGTTGCCTGGGGGGGTGGGGGTGGGGGCGGGGGCTGGGAAGGAGGGAGGCCACACTAATCTTGTCATGTTTAAAGCCTCTAAAGTCTCAGTGTGGCCCTGCTGGCTCCTTTTGGTCACTGTGGCCTCAGGTCAAGCGTTGCCTTCTCAGGGAAGGTTTCTCCTACCAGTGACTTGCTGGTGCCCCTTCACCACCTATTACGTTCTGCTGTTGTGTTTTCTTACAGCACGTAATCACTCTCTGCAATTATTGTGCTTTTTTTTCCTTTAATTTATTTATTTTATTTTATTTATTTATTGTTTTTGCCTGCGTTGGGTCTTTGCTGCTGCGCATGGGCTTCTCTCTGATTGTGGCGAGTGGGGGCCACTCGTTGCTGCGGTGCGCAGGCTTCTCACTGTGGTGGCTTCTCTTCTTGTGGAGCACGGGCTCTAGGAGCACGGGCTCAGTAGTTGTGGCTTGTGGGCTCTAGAGCGCAGGCTCAGTAGTTGTGGCACATGGGCTTAGGTGCTCCACGGCATGTGGGATCTTCCCGGACCAGGGCTTGAACCCGTGTCCCCTGCATTGGCAGGCAGATTCCCAACCACTGCGCCACCAGGGAAGCCCCTATTGTGCTTTTTTATGTGCTTCCTTGTTGACTGGCTGTTTGCCTTTCGCATGTGGGCCTCAGAAGCCCAGGAATCCTGTCTGCCTTGTTTACTCTGCATCCTGCACCTAATACAGTGTCTGGCACATGGAAGGCATGCAAGAAAATATTTCTTGACTGACTCAGTGACTGAATGAAAGAGCTCAAAGCGTTTTACGTATGAGGTCTGATCCTAGGTGAAATTCTGTGTTTGTCCATCATAGAACCTTAAAAGTGACTTGGAACCCAGCTTGGATAACCGAATCGGCTTTAGCTAATGGACTTAAATCAATTTAGGCAAAAGCCAATTTGTCAACTGAAGAATTTGGACCAAATGAGATTTGGTAGAACATTTTGCTACTATATCATGGGAAGATTTTTCAGTTCTTAACCTTTTATCCATTTGGTCTGTTTTTCCAAAATGTTTGCTTTTTACTTTCTACTTCTTAGATTTTAATGAACTTTTGGCTTATTCTCTAGGGAAACATAATTTAAACATCCAACAATAAAAATTTTATTGAGAAAATCAGATTTCCTTGAGTTCTGTGCATGAATATAGAAACAGTTAAATATGCAGTGCATATGTAACAGTTAAATATTGAGTGTATGGTGAACATCTGACTTGTGTCAGGCATTGTTTTGGGCACTAGGATTGCTGTGGTGAACCCATTCTGCCTTCAGACTCCTGGGAGGAATAGATGTAAAACAGATTCAAACCAAAAAAAGTCAAGTTTTGATAGGCACTAAAAAGGAAATAAACAGGGAGCTGAGATGGGCGATGCCTCCTCTTGTTCAGGTGATAAGGAAGGCCTTATGGAAGAAGTAACATGGAGGAAATGATGAGAAGCTGCCTTTATGGAGGGTAGGGGAAAGTGTATTGCAAGGTGAAGATACCACATTATGCAGTGTTACTAAGGTAGGAAAGAGAGCTTGGCTTATTTCAAGAACAACAAAAAACAGGGGTGTGACTGGATCACAGTGGGTAAAGAAGATGAGGCACGATGAACTGGTCACTGGGGCTTCCCGGGCCACGGTAATGAGTTTGGATTTTAAGTGCAGAGGTTTCACAAAGCAGAGTGATGCCAGCTTATTTAAGTCTAAGGAAGATTGCTCTGGCTTCCATGTAGAGAACAGATTGATGTGGGGCAAGTGTAAAAGTGGGGAGCCCCGAGAGAAGGCTGTTGCAGTAATCCACTCGGGAGATGATGGCAGTCTGGAATGGTTGTGGCAGTGAGACTGGGAAGAAGGAGAAGTTGGGGGTACAACTTGGCAGTCGAATTGAGAGGCGTTGTTGGTGAGTCCAACATAGGAACTGAGAGTAGGCATATCAGTCAGTGTCCAGCTGGGAGAACAGAAATCATTCCAGGTATTTCAAGTGGAGGGAATTTAACCTAAGGAATCAGTTACAAAAGTGTGGGAAAGTTTGGAGGAACCAAAAGGGGAGGATGCAGTGACCTAGAGATAAGTAACTGCAAGAAGTCTTGGACCACTCCTAAGGCTGGAGATAAAATAGAGAAGTGCTGATGTTTTCAGAGCCCAGGAGTGCCTGGCATCTGGCACTGCGGGAAGCTGCCAATGCTGTTGGCACTGGCCACCACCCCAACCATGGACGCTGTTTGCTGGAGCTGCTGAAGGCCACTGCCACAGCCACAGTCAGAAGCTTGTTTTTAAAGGCAGGTGTCTCTCCCTCCCTCATTTTATCCAGTTTCCCACCATTGCTTCCCACTGGCTGGCAAGGGAGTCTGGGAGATGCAGTTCACAGGATCCCAGCCACCTCCAACAGAGCGGCGCACAGAATGGCAGGGCCTGTGCTTAGCACCAGCAAGCCAACGACCAGCACATGGAAGAACTAAAGGTTTGTTTTAAGTAGGAAAAACAATCTATATTTTATAAAAAATATATATTATATTTCTTTTTTTTTTAACAAAAGCAATATGTGCCCATTAGAAAATACAGGAGGGACTTCCCTGGTGGCGCAGTGGTTAAGAATCCACCTGCCACTGCAGGGGACATGGGTTCAAGCCCTGGTCCGGGAAGATCCCACGTGCCATGGAGCAACTAAGCCCGTGTGCCGCAACTACTGAGCCTGCATTGTAGAGCCCATGAGCCACAACTACTGAGCCCACATGCCACAACTACTGAAGCCTGCGCGCCTAGAGCCCGTGCTCCGCAACAAGAGAAACCACTGCAATGAGAAGCCCACACACCGCAATGAAGAGTAACCCCCGCTCTCCACAACTAAAGACCGCACACAGCAACGAAGACCCAGTGCAGCCATTAAATAAATAACTAAATAAGGAAAACAATAGAACGTAAAAACTTCCATATTCCCACCTACCCAAAAACAATCATTAATAGCAGCTTGATCTCAATCTCTCTTAAAAAGGGACTCTAATTCTACATTCAGTTTTGTAACCCACTGCACTAAATTTATGCAATCAAACATTTGCTGGACATTTACTTCATTACAACTAGCTCCCAGGTTGAATATTTATGTTCTATAAACATTTTCCGATTATAAATGTAAAAAAGGAATTATTGCCTGAAAACAAATTTGCAGTTTAAGAAAACAGTTCATGAAGAATACAGTCGTAAACTCTAATTTGACTATTAGGAGATTATTTGCTTAGGTAGAAAGAGAAAACATTCTTTTAAATATAAGGTAGAATGTCAGGTCTTTCTTTATCCTGTTCATTTCCTTTTTTGGGAAGAAGAAAACACAGTAGAATTTCAGAGCTGGAAATGGAGAGGAGCTTTAGCTACAGAGTACACTAGAACTCTCCTGCTGCCCATCTGCCTGGTCTCCGTAGAGTCAGACTTCTTGAGGAAGCTGGTCCTCTGAAGTGTGCAGAAGGGGTGACAAGGTGGCTTTAAGAGTGGGTGCTAATTATTATGGCTACAGGGTGACCATTTCTCTGGTGTTACCTGTTAGAATCCTTTTGACAACTAGTAGCAGAAAACCGTGACTTAAATTGGCTTTAAAAATGAGGAAATGCATTATCTCACATAACTGGAAGTCCAGAGGTAGGACAGGCTGCTGGAATCGTAAGATGAGCCGCTCAGTGATGTCACCAAGGTCCCAAGTTCTTGCCACACTCTGTTCTGCCTTCCTCCTGAGACTGGCTCCCTTCATGGTGACTAGATGGCTGCCAGAGGCCACAGAGCTCCCTGCCCTTCTCCATGTTCAGCAAGAAAATTAGATCCTTCCCTTCAATACAAATTCTTTTCAAGCAGACCAGTGGTTCCCAGTACTGCTGCATATTAAAATCACCAGGAGTGCAGTATCATTTATTTATTTATTGTGATTATTTCATTTCTACTTTATTATTTCATTTGTACTTTATTATTTATTAATTGATGATGATGATATATTATTTATTTGCTATTTTATTTTTTTAACTGCAATACCTAGGCCTTTTCTCTAGAAGTATTAGTCTGGGGTAGGGCCCAGCTGGAGGTCATTTTTAGAAGCTCCCAGCTGATTCTCATGTACAGCCAGGGCAGAGAACCGCTGGTTTAGGGTGGTTTAGGTCACCTGCCCACCCCTAGACTAACAGTCACCAGGGTAATGCCATGAACTGATTGGCTTAGGAAAGTGGACCTCCAAGTGTGACCCCCCCCCCACCGCCGCCACCCCCGGCTCCGGTCTCGACCAGCAGAAACAGCTCCCAGGACCCTGTCAGAGATGCAGATTCTCGGGCCTCACCCAGGACTATGAACTCAGAAGCTCCAGGGGTGGGACCCAGAAGTTTGCGTTTTAACAAGCTTGCCACGTGATTCTGATGGATACTAATGTTTGAGACCCACGGCCTGAGATCAATCAGGCTCCTCTCTGGAGCTTGGGAGGAGATAAACACGAGAACAAAATCGAGGTCTGTTAGAACGGTGAACCCCAGGACCCCGAGCCTTTTAACGTTCCCTCCTCCCACCGACAGGCCAGAACAGGGCGGGGGAATCCGCCACCTGAACCCCCAGACCCCTAGCTGTACAGAGAGGCCTCCCAACTGTGCCACCAAGCCTCAGCCACGGCAACGGGCTTAGCAGTGGGCCCAGCTAAGATGGGAAGAAAGCACGTGCTGTAGGTATCCATTCCTTCCTACCCTGGGGAACCTGGAAGTTTCTGTAGGTGCTAAAGGGCTGAAAAGACAGGCCTGGTATATACTTTCCTGAAAACCCTCTGAACTAATTTCAACTACTGTACAATTTCAACAGGATCCTGCGGGGGGGAAAAAAAAAAAAAGGTCATTCAGTAAAAACAAAAGAAATCTGAACACGGTAAGGACTTTAGTTAACAATAACGTCACAATATTGGTTCATAAATTGTGACAAATGTAACCATACTAATATCTGATGTCAGTAGGGGAGACTGGGTGTGTGGCATGTGGGGACTATGTATAAATCTTCACAACTTTCCTGTAAATCTAAAACTATTCTAAAATAAGGGTATTTTAAATACAGCACATTAAGATGTGAAATTCTAATGAATGAAAACACCTTTGGAAAAAGCTTTGTAAAATTAAGCAAAAAAAGTTCTTTAAAATATTCCATATTAATATAAATTTGACACTGCTGTATTTTTATGATCCGTGCCATGTTTTTAGCCAGAGAGAATGCTTTTTAGACATTTTCAGCTTAAACAAAAGTTGAATTGGAAAACACTAATGAATATTCCTGATATGTAACACTTCCTAGAACCTGCACACAGCAGAATTATCAAAGAGCAATTGAGAGAGGCTTAAACTTGTTCATATGCTTAGAAATAATTAAGAACCAATCAAGTCACATTCTTTGCCATCCCCTTAGACTTGGAAAGCAGTAGGATGGCTGGACTCCACAGGGAATGGGACATAATCCGATGCATCTCTCTCTCAACCCAATTCATAGCGGTGAGCTCAAGCGTAAATTCCCTTCAGGCACTCTTCTCTTGTTTCACCAGCTCCATTTAAATGAAATGGACATCTTGTGTCCTGAGGGGTGAGTCTGGCAATCCAATCCGGTGGACTGAGGTGTGGCTCATTACTGAGGACTACTCTCAACAGACTGTACATCACTGAATTTATGTGGGATTCCTGGAAACACTGGGCCATAACTGGAACGGAGCAAGGAGCAAATCCTAATTTGTAGCTTGGAAGGTTACTCGCAATGTAGTCAACTAAATAATTCGTGGTAAATTTTGCTTATTGTCCTTCTACACTAAGTATCAGTAAGGAAACCAAGAGTTAAAATTGTCATTGCAGGTGAACGTGCTATAATTAAGGGTTATAATAAAAAAGAGTACTTAAGGGCAAAAACGTTGCTATGTCAAGCAAGTGGCTCAGAATGATCCCCACCCCACCCCCAATCTTATCTCATTTGGAATCTCTTAGATTTTGTCCAGCATTGTTCTATTCTCTCACTGTGTGAACTTGGACAAGTTCCTTAGCCTCTCTACTCCTCATTTTTGTCCTCTTCACAATAGTGAAAATAATAATCCCTTGGTGGTGTTAGAGAATTCATAGAAATAATGTTTGTAATACTTTTAGCACAGTGCCTGGACTATATGGTGTTAAAAAAAGTGTTGGATAAATCAAAAAATAAGATCATCCTTGCCCACATTAAAGCCATTCAATGTAATGATAAACCTCTTGATAATATGGCATGGCAAAAACACAGAAAAGAATATTCAGATGCCAGCTTGGAGGGAGGGAAACTCTGGCACAGAAAGATGTTGAAGGGGTGAAAGAAATGTAGATGGTTTTCATCAGAAATAAAAAAGGATGTGATGGAACTCTCCCAAATTACCAGTAAAAAATGTAAAATGGTGCAGCTGCTGTGTAAAACAGTGTGGCAGTTCCTCAAAAAATTAAATGTAAAATCACTATATGACCCAGCAATTCCACTCCTAGGTATATACCCAAGAGAACTGAAAGCAGGCACTGAGGTACTTACACATACATGCTCATAACAGCATTACTCACAATAACCTAAAGGTGGAAACAACCCAAATGTCCATCGGCTTATGATGGATAGATAAATGTCATATATCCATGCAATGGAATATTAGCCATAAAAAGGAATGATACATGGTACAACATGAATGGACCTGGAAAACATTATACTAAGTGAAATAAGCCAGACATACAAGGTTACATATCCTATGATTCCACTTAAAGGGAATATCCAGAAAAGGTGAATTCATAGATACTAGAAGCAGATTGGTGGTTGCCAGGGGGTGGGGAAGTGAGGAGTAACTGCTTACTGGATACAGGGTTTTCTTTTGGAATGGTGAAAATGTTTTGGGACTGGAGAGAGGCGGTGGTTGCACAATATTGTGAATGCACTAGATGCCACTGAATTGCACACTATTTTTGGTGAATTTTACCTCATCCAAAACAAAAACAAAAACAAAAAAAAACCCCACATACGTACATAAACAGGACAAGAGTTGAGTGCTCTCTTGTTGTGGTTGAGAACACAAAAGCATTCCAGGCTTCCTCTTCCACTGAGCAGAGATTCCTTTCTTAGGGAAGTTACCTAATGTCCAGCCCCTCTGGGCCCTGGTTTCCTCATCAGTAGGAAAATGAAGTTGGACCACCAGGATCCCTTCCGACTCAAATTCCAAAGCAAAGAAATTCAGCTTCCTTCTTTTACCCTCTCTCATCCACATGCTTGAAAAATGACTGCGTCTGTACTGCAGATATACACTGGAAGACAATTTATTGAAATTAAATTACAGGGAAATTAATTTTAGTTATTAACAGGAAAAGTATTTTTTTTAAAGATTATTTTGTTTTGTTTTGTTTTGTTTTTAATACTTTATTTATTTATTTATTTATTTATTTATGGCTGTGTTGGGTCTCTTAGTTTTCGTGTGAGGGCTTTCTCTAGTTGCGGCAAGTGGGGGCCACTCTTCATCGCGGTGCGGGGGCCGCTCTTCATCGTGGTGCGCGGGCCTTTCACTATCGCGGCCCCTCCCGTTGCGGGGCACAGGCTCCAGACGCGCAGGCTCAGTAGCCGTGGCTCACGGGCCCAGCTGCTCCGCGGCATGTGGGATCCCCCCAGACCAGGGCTCGAACCCGTGTCCCCCGCACCAGCAGGCAGATTCCCAACCACTGCGCCACCAGGGAAGCCCAGGAAAAGTATTTTAATATTTATTATGATAATGATGGAAATTAACGGGCAAATAACTAGAACAAATGCGCTTGAACCATTATCTTGGTGTTTGCCCCTCTGACGTTCAGACTCCTCTGAGCCCGTGCATGGCTCCAGCCTGTCTGCACCCCTCGGTGTAATCACACACTGTGCTTTTTGCCAGTCACTGTATCTCAGGCTGCTCTGCCAAATGCAGTGCTGGCAGCCCCGAGTTGATTAGGAGGCCCTTGATTGATTAATAGGTGCCCTTGCCAAGTAGGCAAGAACCAGTCCCTGGTTCTTCTAAGGGATGGTTCTTAACTTAGAATACCTTTCTAAGCTGCCCATGCTTTGCAACCAAAGTAATCTAGAACAATTTAAAGATTACAGTCACTAAAACTTGCTCATAGACTGTTGCTCTGGTTACACCTAAACTAGTTGTAACTTTATTCTAAAATTATGGAAATATTATTTGAATAGTGAGCCAAATTTACCAGTCCCGGGATTTAAAGTCCTGGGTCCACATGTTCATTCTAGGAGGTGGGGATGTAATTTTGTGTATTTTATTGACCACTACCTCCTCCACCTTCTACTGCAGACTTCTGGTCCTCTGTAAATCCCCTAATTATTCCTAGGAGTGTCAGGTGTATTTCCAAAGAACCTTCAGAAAATTTTCAGCCAACTACCAAGTCTGTCATTTCCCCCCTTTTAAATTCAGGGATATCTACTTCTGAGGTCTACAACAAACCCCGAAGCTGCAAAAAACACAAGCCACTGCCTACCAGTGCCCACATTCAGGCGGCCTCAGACGGCTCTTCTCCTGGTTACATGTTATCCACGATGCCCCTGAAGGAGATCACTGGATGGGCCAAGGTATTGTGGCTATGCAGGGTTCCAGCCCAAGTCGGGGAAGGGCCTTCCTCTCTTTTGGTATTGCAGCTCCATTTTACTCCTTGCAGCAAATGAACAGTCCCCAGGTTTCCAACCCAGTCCCCAGTCCCTGAACATCCACCGTGGCTGGATAGGGAGGCAAAGCCAGGAGACAAGTATCCTACAGAATGCCTGACTCCCCCATTCACTGGCCCGTGAGGTTTTGCTCTGAGCCAGGCTGCTCTGCCTGACACTCTCCCAGTGACTTCTCTCTGGGGAGGCTCACCCCCCCACCCCCACCCCCCATCCCTTCATGCAAATAGACCCTTGGGCAGGCTTCGTACAAGCCCAGACATGCCCCAATCGCACGTGGAGGTTGCCATGCCTCAGGGTCAGACACCAGGTTCCCGGTACCTATTTATTAGGCACTTACTATGTGCTACGTGCTGGGGGTCCAAGGATGATGGGCTCCTGTCATCCAGGAGCTGCTGTGGGAATTTAGACGGCAGCTCCTCGAGGCTGACCAATCAAGCCGTTACCCCAGTTGGTGCACCTCCTGCCGAAAGGTCATACCAAGGGTGCCCACTATCGCCATCTCGGCAGAGGTCCTCCTCCCTGTATAACTAGGAGTTTCACCAAGTTTCTCGTGGACCACTTCTTCAGGTTCTTACTTGATGACCATGCGCCTCTGTGTGCTTCTTTCCATCCGTAGCAGCAGCATGCCTTTCCTGTTCTGCTCTTTGTTCTTGGCCCAGACTTCACTCCATTTCTCCTCTCAGATGAAGAAAAGAGAGGGCTACGGGCAGGAGAATAAAAGTGTAAACGTTGTAGGGGATTGTGTACAAAATGACACCTGAAAAGCCCGTACATTCTCCTTCTTCTTCTTCTTCACAAATGTTAATTGTACTTTTATCTTTTACTCAGTTTATTTAAACTAAAAAACAGAAACAGGTCACCCATTTTTTTGTTGTTCAACTTTATATAAGACCTAACGCATTGGAACTTACAACTTAATGTGAGAAGTGTACATTCTTTTGTTCAACCTACATGAAGAACCCAAGTGCAAACTGATGTAAAATTAAAAATGTAGAAAGGGCTTTGCACGCAATTTCTGAATCTTTTTCTCCAGAGTCTGTTCTCTGGTGTTCGGTAGGAAAGGGAATAAAAAAAAATTCATTAAGCAATCAGCTTACCTTTGGATAACTAAAAAGTCTTGCGGGACATGCCTGTGTTAGCTGTTACATGAGCATGTGGTGAATTCTGAAGGCAGACTTTCAGAACATCATATTTTAGTAAGAAGCTTGAAAGATAAGTGGATGAAAACATTCAGCAAAGCAAAATACAGTATTTTTAGGATTCAGTGAGATATGACCCAGTATTTCTTCATTGTTCACACCCCCCTTCATTGAGCTCATGGGACCTTGAACATAGTAGGGGTCAGGGAGATGCTTGTTAATTTTATTTAAAATTGGATTCCTCCCAGTCTCTCAGTGTCTTTGTACCTCCCGACCTGGGTCAAACAGCAGAGGAAAGGGGAATAAGGTACCAGGTAAAGCTAAAACGAGATCATTGCTAAAATATTTGTTTGTTCCTGGGTTTATTATTTTATTCAAAAGCCTGGGAGGTGACCAGCCTAGAATGTGGCAGTAAACTGTGCTGTTAATCCGTTTGCATTTTCAGAGTTGGGATCCAGGTTTTCAAGTTTGTTATGGGATTTTATGCAAAACAATATGCAAATCGATAGCATTCTAAAAATGCCGTCTGTTCTCCGGCCCCTCTCCTGGTCACAAACAAGGGAGGCTGGCGCCGGGCTCGCCGGGCTCCTTGGGCAAGGGGTAAACCCGGCGGGGTGACGGGCCGGGGGGGGGAGGGCTGTCCCGGAGGCGGTCCTGGGGCGGAGCCTGGGCGGGGCCCGTGACGCGCCGAGTCGGCCTGCTCAGGGGCTGGACCTCAGCCTCTCCCCGCCTGGGGCCGCCGCCGCGCCAGTGGTGGCTCCGCGTTTCCAAAAGGGGCCCTCCGACTCCTCGCTGGGCCAGTCCGGCGCTGAGTCGTGGAGCCCCGCACAACTCCCGCTGGTCCCTGAACGGGATCCCTCGTCCCCAGAGTTGCGAGCAACTTTCGGTGGCTCGGGGACCGTGGCCGCCGCAGGTAGCTGAACTCCGGGCCACGCTCCCTGCGCCTCGGCTCAGCGCGCTCGCAGGTCGCTCTCTCTCCGGGTGCACGCTGGGGGTCCCCGAGCTCGGCTCTGCGGGCGAGATGCCCCTAGGACATATCATGAGGCTGGATCTGGAGAAGATCGCCCTGGAGTACATCGTGCCCTGTCTGCACGAGGTCGGCTTCTGCTACCTGGACAACTTCCTGGGCGAGGTGGTGGGCGACTGTGTCCTGGAGCGAGTCAAGCAGCTGCACTGCAACGGGGCCCTGCGGGACGGCCAGCTGGCCGGGCCCCGAGCCGGCGTCTCCAAGCGGCACCTGCGGGGCGACCAGATCACGTGGATCGGGGGCAACGAGGAAGGCTGCGAGGCCATCAGCTTCCTCTTGTCCCTCATCGACAGGCTGGTCCTGTATTGCGGGAGCCGGCTGGGCAAATACTACGTCAAGGAAAGGTCCAAGGTAGGACGCGCGCGGGTGCCCGGCCGCTGCTGCAGCCCGCGGGGACTGGGGACGTTCGGAGTCCGTTGTCTGTCGCCTTCGCAGGGCTGCAAGCGAACTTTAGTTTTTAACCAAGAAGCAAGAAGTCCGCCTGGTTCCCCCCTACACCCCCCACTCCGCCGCCCCACGTTGGGACAGGTTATTAGAAACATTATGTATGGTCCGAGACACGCGAACTCATGATCTTAAATGTCTACTTTCAAGTCACCTAATATTGCCCGTCAGCCCTTCATTGTGTTCAGAGGGGATTCCAACGAAAGCACTTTTAGAGAATTCTAGAGACAGTGTGACTTCACAGTGTGGCATTTGGTTTGTGGAGTTTGGCAGGTGTGGGAAGAGTTTGACCTGTGAAGGAGTAAGGCTCATCATTGTCACTTTCTAGTGCTGCCCTTGGCTTTCTGCGTCCAGGACATTATTTGATCATCCACTTGAGTTGAAAATTCTCTCCTGGTGCTGAGCCCCAGCCCCCTTTCCTAACTATCAATTGCTGGGGAAATCCACTGAGAACAACCAGTTAAGTGATCAGAAGAGGGTAGTCAAGTACCTCTGGAAAGAAACCATGTTTTTGTTCAAATGGCCAGCAGTCACTCCCTGGGTGGTAATTTTTCTTGGAAACATTTACAAGTAGATTGGCAGAAATATGGGAACGTGGAGTACCATGATGTAGGTGCGTGTACGTTACGTTGGGATAGTCGAGCTACTCAGTCTTTTGTACAAATGATAATCCAGCCAGTTTTCCAGGGCAGTTCTGAGAGTGATTTTGTACCTCTTTTATTGTGGACTGGTCAAGGGGCACTCAGAACTGTAGACAAGTTTTACTTTAACACAGTGAGGCAAAACATACTAGCGTGAGAAGGAAGGTGAACATTCACCTATGTACTACTCTGTCACACTGTATGTAGTATTCCTCAATTTAAGATTGATCCTGTGATAAAACATACCATTGTTGTCTCATTTGTCCCATAAACTAAGAGGAATACTTTTCATAAAGGGCAAGTGGTAAAGACTGGAAGTGTATAGAAATGAAGGGGTTGGATTGGGCGAGTGGAATAGAGAAGAGATTGCTGTATACCTTTCAAGCCAGGAGGACATGGTTAGAATATCTGAAAGCACTGTTTTTAATAGAATGCAAATAAAGTAAATCTTAGAAGAAAATGCTGCTTCCTAAATTTTACTTTGATTAGGGGAAAATTCAGTTAGCCAGACTCTGTAGAAGATTGATGGTAAAGTGTTTCTTTACTCTTGTTGCATCGTTTTGGTGATGGAGTAGAAAGCCATTTGTCTTGATTAGTTTTGTTTTTGCACTTGTTTTGTAAATGACCACGCCTTTGGGATGGGGTCAGGAGGGGGCCAGCTATCCTCAGTGTTGAAGAGGTGTACATAACTTCAACCTAGAACAGCAGGTGGCTTCTTATCAGTTTTTTAGAGTTTCTTTTAAATTTTGGTGTTAGGAAATTCACCCCTAGCATTCTAGGAACAGAATTTGCTCTGCGGGAGTCAGATCAGGATTCGTTGATGGAAAGAGGTCACTAACATATTTGAAAGTTAAGTTTTTTTGGTTTTTGTTCTTATTTTAGCTTTGACTTAATGGACAACGGTAGGGTTTTAGGCTCGAATTTAACTCCACAAATTGAATGAAAAGCACTGTGTACGTCTGGGTAAGGAAAAATAAAAGCTCCCTAGATATGATTTTTCAATTATGGATTATCATCTGGGTAGAACAAATAACTTTTCAGTTAACCCTTTCAGAAGGTGACTGTGAATTGAAAAGAGAAAATTCATCTTTTGTCCGCTGAAGAGACACATCTGCCCGTACCTTGATTTCCAGCTTTCCTTTAGCGGTTTGGCGCAAAGTTCTTTATTTCTGCCCTTTAGGAAAATCACCTCTAAATTGGGATATTCCTTGGCCAGCTAAAACCAAATGTAAACCAGGCTTGAGCAAACAATTATTATATGTACTCAAAAAAAAAAAAAAAAAAAAAAGTTTGGTTTGTTTGTATAGAGAAGTCTCCTTAGTAATGTGTTGTAGCCCTGGGTCTCTTAGTTGAAGTTCATTGTTAAAGCATTGTAGAAACACATTCCATTTCTATATGATTTATATTAGTTCCACCTTAATTTAACCTTATTTACTTCTCTTCCCTCAGCTGAGTGCCTTACTCTGTGCTGTTTCCCAGAGTAGTGACACAGACCCAGTTTCCTGCTCCATCCTCAAAGCAGGTATTCAGTGAAATCTAAATTATTAAAAGGTAGAATTTGTACGTTTATTTTAAGCATTTATTTGTAACTTTTTATGATGGAGATTTTCAAACATATATAAATGTAGAAAGGCTAGTATAATGAGCTCCTAGCACCCATTTTCAACAATTGCCAATATATACGTTTACATATTTTAGACCAGGTTTTTTTTAGGTACTTTTAGATTTCTTGGTGTTAATGCTTGTTAATCCTAATGAAATACTTTTTTTCCCTGAACTTTCAAAGGTCATTGAAGAAGGTAATAATGCTCTTTATCTCAATGAAACAATCGTAGAGGCATTGGAAATAGAATAGGAATATAGCGGGCCTAAAATTGAAATTGTGGAAGGGTATGGAAAGAAATATTAAAGTGTTCCCCTTCCTGCCACCAAAGGTGTTAACTGATCAGAATTTATCTACCTCCGCTTTGTTGGAGAAAAATCCAAGGGTGCTGAAGACTCTGGGGCAGACGTTTCTGTGATACACAGCAGTATGGTGCCCCCTAACTTCAAGCACAATCATTGCTTTCAGGCTACGAAAAGATTTCGTATCTGTTACTCCCTACAGGAGAACTTAGATCATATCCAAGATAAATATTGGTCCTAATTTGCTCCTTTTGCTTTGGCTGCCTAGATCTTGGACATGGCTGTTTTCCAGAGAATGTGTAATTTATAGAACCCAGAGTGCTTCTGCTTGCAGCAGAAGTTAGTAACTCTAATAATAATAACTACCTTTTAATGAGCCGTTGGCTCCGTCTGGTACTGTGCTAAGCACTTTTCAGACACTGTCTGACAGTCTTCAGAACCATAATCTTCGGCAAATTGAGTAATAAATCATTTGCCCAAGGACACGAAGTCAGCAGTAAATGCAGTTTGTCATAGGGGTTAGGGTCTTGGACTTGGGGTGACTAACCTTGACCACAGGTAAGTTGCACAGTTTTCACCAAGTGTGAAATGAGAGGGAATACCTTAAAGCTTTGGCGGGGGGAAGGAGCATGAAATAAGACAGTGTACATAAAATTCTTAGCAGAATTCTGAGCCTTCATAAATGTTCTAAGGGGAGATTTGGGAGTCTAACCCAGGTCTGTCTGAGCCCAGAGTTTGTGTTTTTGACTCTTAGGCTCCTACTTACCCGCCTTTCATTCCCTCAGCAAATGTTCACTCAGCGTGGGGTACTGTGCAGGGGTGGGGATACAAAGGTAGACAGGCATCGTCCCTGCCCCGTAGAGCTTACATTCACGTGTACTTTTGAAGTGTAGGATCCTCTAGCTCACACTTGATTATTCTCAAGCTTAAAAAAGAAAAAAGACAAAACCCAAACATTGAAGTGGGTCAGTTAAGTACATTTGAAGAAGAGAATGGAATGCTGTGCTAATGTTTTCCTACTGTTATTTGCAGGAAAAGCATTTGTTAACCAGCTTGGTTTTTAGGATCCCCAACTGGAGTAGCTGTGGATGATAGGGTTATGGGGGTTGTATTATGAATCAACAGGTCAGTCCTCCCCTGGAAACTGTACAGAGAAATGATGAAACAGCAGTAAGTTGTAGATAACAAAAAATATGTTACAAATGGTGGATTTGTTCCTTTGCTGCTAGAGCAAGAACAGTTTTGGCCCTTCCTTCTCCTGGGATATCAGGAATATTCATGACTCGGAGCTTAGCGTGGTTGTAAACTACTTTAGACAAACCTGGGATAATGAATTTCAAAGATCAGGATATCTCTCAGGACCCAAGTGCAGGAAATGCAACTGGGGTTCACAGAAGCCTGAAGCCATGAACTAAGAACTAGGAAGTCCTTAACGTCCAGGGGAGCTGGTGTGTTAGTTCTTTTCTCTGGTGCTCTATGGCCTCCATCTTTGCTTCTCTGCTTGTACTCTTTATTTCTAGCCCTCTCTACCTTCCGTCCAGCTTTTGCTGCTTTTCCATGCGCACGGCTCAAGCTGGCTACCCCACAGTGGCCATCTCAGCCTCAGTTTGAGTTCAACAGAGACTTGACTAACATTCTAGAATCCCTGTTTTCATCCCCTGAGAGAGGACCTGTCAACCTTGGGTGGGGATAGTTTGGGAGGGCATGTGGAATCATACGTCACAAATATAGTTGCCAGGGCCCATGAGAGGTGCAGTTCTTAGAGCATGAGGTTTGGGGACTAGGCATCGTACATGGTGTCTCTGCAATTAAAATCTTAAAAATTTATCTGTGAATAAGGTATTTTAGGGCTTCCCTGGTGGTGCAGTGGTTAAGAATCCACCTGCCAATGCAGGCGACACGGGTTCGAGCCCTGGTCCGGGAAGATCCCACATGCCGCATAGCAACTAAGCCCACGTGCCGCATCTGCTGAAGCCCACGCACCGCATCTACTGAAGCCCGCATGCTCAAGAGTCCGTGCTCTGCAACAAGAGAAGCCACTGCAATGAGAAGCCTGCGTACCGCAACAAAGAGTAGCCCCCGCTCGCTGCAACTAGAGAAAGCCCGCGCACAGCAACGAAGACCCAACGCAGCCAAAAATTAATTAATTAATTAATTAAAAAATAAGGTATTTTAGGGGGAGGAGGCACTGAGTTTGAAGCACGGGAACATCTTTCTATAAGGTGAGGATTCTTAATAAAAGGTTTTGTATTTTAGCTCTTGGAGGAAGGAAATAATTTACAGAATACAGCCTCAGTGACAGTGAAGCAAGTTTCTCCATAGTGTGAGTTTTCATAGTGTTCTTTGTCTATTTTGTTGAATGACACTTGGGAACAAAGAAAAGAAGGTGCGTATGTGTGTTTCCTTTATAATTTCTTTTGTTCAATTTTGGGCCACTGGCCACTCCACCACGACCTTGTCTGCTTGCAGTGAAGCGGGAAATCAGGGGGTATCAATTTAATTTATTCATTCACAAATCATTAAATGCCTTGCACTGCGGTAGATCTGTACATGGATGGGAGAAAGGAGGTGGAAAGGAAAGGGATGATAAAAGCACCTAAAGAAGTAAGCTGAAAGTTGAGTGGCGTGAAATGGTTGTCACCAACTTTGTTTTCTCTTTTTCTGGTTAAACAGACCAGTTTTACACTGATTAGTCATTTTTGTTTCTCTTCTTTGGGCTTTGTCCAGTTTCTCTATTTACTTAACATGAAGTGACTAAAATAAGTGACCGAAACTATTAGGACTTTAATAATAAAGGTTTTTGGAGCTAGGGAGGTATCAGAAATTACATTTGTCCAATTGCTCAATCATTCAACAATTAGGTGGTTTTTGTGTTTGGAGAAATGAGGTCTTGCATAGACCATTGAGAAGAGATTGGCGTAGGTCTTGGGCTTGAGCAAAGTGCTTTAATAGAGAAGGGGGCTACCCCGGTTGGGGTTGCTTCCTAAGTCAGGTGGGCTGGGAGACCCGGTCGGTAGGTGAAGTCAGCTGCGTCAGTGTCTTATTTGGGAATTTTTTTTTTTTTTTTTAAGGAAAAGAAAAAAGTTGCTCTACTTTATTAACTATTTTAAGCTCAAGAAAACTAGGGCTAGGATGTAGCCTCTTAAAATCAATCATGGTCTTTAATTTACCAGGAATATCTTAAAACACTTGCTTATCTCCTTTGTCCATCTGGCTCTTTTTTTGAAGGAATTAGAATATGTTCACCGTTTTCAGAATTATTTATGTGGAAAATAGGCGTTAAAATTCAGATGGCCAGTGGTTTATAATTTTTAAATATAATTCTGACTTAAAATTGATTAGCACCCATCCTTTGGTGGGAATTAAGTAGCCAGTCTGTGCATTCGACTTGTGGGTGTCATGAATTATTTCCCTTTCTGACCTTACTCAGCTCAAGCAAAATTTGTAAATGCTTCCCTGATTCCCAACTCTGGCTAGAAAAATTTCAGATTTGATAAATAACAAGCAGTCTTGGAGTTGCGTGTTACAACTCTGTCCTGAAAATGCACCGTGTCTGGGAGACTTCTCTGATGAGCTTAAAATCGGGGGTGGAGTTTAACCCATGGTAAGCAGAGCGCATCTGAGAAGCATCCTAGCACTTGAGGATAAAGTTCAGAGGGCATCTCGCCTTTGGACCGTGTTTGCTCAGTTTGGCAAGACCTCTGATTTTGACTCACCTTTGTGGCCTCCAGTAAATTAAATGACAGTTTGACCCATGTCTACTGAACACCAAGGAGCAGCTTGCAGGTTAGCACTACGGAGAAGGTTATTAACTCTTCGTTCATTATTATAGCTACAGACTTTGATAATTCCTTTGTAGCAGCACTTTGTAGCTGTTAACTAATATTGCTCTAAGAAATGAGTGTCATTTTTCTCCAGTGTTTGTCAAATGCACATGTTCTGACAGTAATGATAGTTCAGATGTATTCTGCTGGGCAACTGCCAGGGGTGCCCAGTGGGTAGCTGAATCCAGAGACACTGGAATTGTAAATTCGACAGACAAATCATTTTATGATGCCAGACCAAGGAATTTGGCTTTGGCTCAGGTTCAGAACTATGTGTCTGTTTGCCAAGCAAGATTAGTTAGCTTGGTTCTTTACACATAGAAATTTGTGCCGTGTTTCCCTCGATTATTTCAATCTTAAACCAATATGGCTCTTACCTTAATTTTGTATCTTCTTTTGATATTGATTTGTAGGTGAGTTCCTATTCTTGTTTCTGGTGAGCTGGTAGTGACTGAGTGTCATATTTTTTACTCCCTGCCTCTACCCAGTCCCAGCCTTACAGACCCATGGGTTTGCAGTTGTGTAATGTAGGCTTTCACATCTTGTGTTGGATTCATTTGGTTCCTACTTACTGAGTGTCCTCCATGTTCAGTACAATGTTAATACCTCCTTAAGTCAAACCAATTTTATTTTAATTTTTTATTTTTGTACAATTTTTAAAGGTTAGTTTCCATTTACAGTTACTACGAAATATTGGCTATATTCCCCGTGTTGTACAATATGTCCTTGAACCTGTCTTACACCCAATAGTTTGTACCTCCTACTCCCCCACTCCCATTTTGGCCCTGCCCCCCTCCCCACTGGTGACCACTAGTTTGTTCTCTGTATCTGTGAGTCTGCTTCTGTTTTGTTATATTTGTCCATTTGTTGTATTTTTTAGATTTCACATACAAGTGATTCATACAGTATTTGTCTTTTTCCATCTGACTTATCTCACTTAGCATAATCCCCTCCAAGTCCATCCATGTTGCTGCAAATGGCAAAATTTCATTCATTGTTATGGCTGAGTAGTATTCCGTTGTATATATACCACATCTTTTTTATCCATTCATCTGTGGATGGACAGTTGGGTTGCTTCCATATATTGGCTATTGTAAAGAATGCTGCTATGAACATTGAGGTTCATGTATCTTTTCAAAGTAGTGTTTTCATTTTCTTTGGGCAGATACCCAGGAGTGGAATTGCTGGGTCATATGGTAGTTCTATTTTTAGTCAAACCAATTTTTCATGCTTTAGGAGATGCAATGATCACTGTTTCTCAAGTTCTGGAGTAAATGTACCTATCTCATATTAACTCTTATTTTTGTTTCCAAAATGAATCCAAAATAATAACACCATATAAAAATAATTCCAAAATACAGAGATTCAAAGAATATGATAGTAGTCTTGATAGTAGTGGGAAGAAGACAAATGGAAAAACACAATTCCAGGTGTCAGTGACATCTACTTTTGGTTCTCTTAGGGCAACTTGAAGTTGTTTTGAAGTATTCAGGATAATACTCTTCTTTCTGAGCATTGCTTGGAAGTAAAGATACACTGTTTTAAACAGTCTGAACATTTTGG
The DNA here is from genome assembly GCF_949987535.1 of Balaenoptera acutorostrata. NCBI lineage: Eukaryota > Metazoa > Chordata > Mammalia > Artiodactyla > Balaenopteridae > Balaenoptera > Balaenoptera acutorostrata. The sequence goes on along the minus strand of NC_080066.1, from coordinate 116,002,852 downwards.
GGGAGCTTGCTCTGTGTTCTCCAGACAAATAGATCACAGATTCTGCCTGTGCCCCGCCCTCCACATCCCCTCCCAGTTCTACTTACTGTCTAGTCAAACCTGAGGGACTATTCCTTAGAAATCTCAATACCCCACACAGAGTTGGCAGTGAGTCTTTTTTTTTTTTGGATGGCTTCTTTCCTATTGATATTGTTTTGCAGTTTAATTTGATTGTTTGGAGTAGGTAAACAAAACTGTTTTAAACGTTGAAGGTTCATTCAGGAATGTGCAATATTATTGGTCAAAATTTGGCTATTTTGTGCTGTTTTGGCTTTTTGAGGGTTTTTTTTTCAGCTCCCTGTGGAACCTTAAGTTTTGTCTTTTTTAAAAAAACTAAATGTTGTTTCTCTTTCACAGTAGAAATCCTTGAGGAGGGAAGTATTTTAAAGATACCGACTTTAATCAGAAATCACCTGCCTTTGGTTCTTGTTCTCCTTGTGATCCATTTTAATGAGCTTTGCCAGTGTTACGCAGTGTAAAACCCAACGCTAATCATGCCGTCTCCATGCTTACAAAAAAAAAAACAAACAAAAACACACCCAACCGAGCTCTCTCCCCATTGTCCACCGTATATGCTGTGAATTTAGCATGCCATTTAAGGCCCTCCACGTCTGACCCCATCTGACCTTTCTACATTTAATCTCCCACTGACAGCCTTCCTGCCCTCCGGATCCCTGAAGTGCTAGAAACGGATTTGCCAGGCAAACCAAGCTTCCCCATTGTCTTCTCCTCAAAAATCCATCCTCCTGCCTTCTCCGTGAAGTTCCCTTCTGCTTCCTAGAACTCTGTGGGTGGCTCAACCCGGGCCACCCCAGTACATTTATTTCTTTGCTGCTTACCCTGCCTGCCTCATTTACCTATAAATTCTTTGAAGGCAGAGACTATTAAGCTTGATATATATTTTTAGTGCCTCCAATAGTCCTTTATTGTTGACTTAATTTCATCTTTAACAGGAACTTCGATTTTAAGGATGTCAGGGTGTCAAAAAAAAAAGCTATAAATATATATTTTTTAGAAATTTCATGTAATGTCTGAAACATTTATATTAACATATTTCCATACAAATAACCCAAAGAAAGTTTAGTATTAGTTGTTTTGTTTTTTGTTTGTTTATACTGCAGGTTCTTATTAGTCATCAATTTTATACACATCAGTGTATACATGTCAATCCCAATCGCCCAATTCATCACCCCACCATCCCCACCCCACCGCGGTTTTCCCCCCTTGGTGTCCATACGTTTGTTCTCTACATCTGTGTCTCAACTTCTGCCCTGCAAACCGGTTCATCTGTACCATTTTTCTAGGTTCCACATACACGCGTTAATATACAATATTTGTTTTTCTCTTTCTGACTTACTTCACTCTGTATGACAGTCTCTAGATCCATCCACGTCTCAACAAATGACTCAGTTTCGTTCCTTTTTATGGCTGAGTATATATGTACCACATTCCATTGTATATAGGTACCACAACTTCTTTATCCATTCGTGCTATAAATATTGTGTTAGGCCAAAAAGAAAAAGAAAAAAGAAAAAGGTTTTACAACTTGGTCCCTAATTTGATGCTAAAGGGTTAAACTATTTTATTACATTAACAGTCTGTGAGGGACCATCTCAAAGGAGGGACTTTGGCTTTGTAAGGTTTTTTTTTTCTTAGTTCTGATACTCTATGCTTGGCCGTAGAAAGTACCAAGTCACATCAGATCCTGGCAGCTCATACTTAGAGGTCTGCCTCAGAGAAGCCTGGGACCACGAGGCTAGGACCCTGGCTTCTGGTCCTCGCTCAGACCCTGGCAGGCAGCATCTCAGGAGCTTAATCTCCACTTCTTTAGGAACAAGGTCGATTTTTATTTTTATATTTGAACTTAATTTGGTCAGTACCTTATTAGGCACTGGGATGGACATTTTACGTTTTATTTTGTCTCACTGTGATCTTTGGCAAGTCAGTTCTCAGAGCCTCACTCTCCTCATCTGTAACATGGGTACAATATTATAAATCTACCTCCAGATGACAAGGAATTCAATGAAAATTGAGACTAAAATTTTATTTGAGAGGGCAAATAGGTGCTTTCAGTGCCTCTGATTGGATTCCTGAAGAAGAGATCTGACTCTATCCACAGTCACACCCCAGCGCTGACAGGACAGTAATCCTCAGCAATGCTACAGAGTTGCAATTGGAATGTTTCCTGCCAGTTTCAGGAATCGTGATGCCAGGGCTGTGCCAGAAACTGCCCTATAGGAATTCCTCTCACTTCCTGCTTTACCCACCATCTCCTGTTCTCCAAGTTAACTAGTGCGGGTGACTAATTCTAATTCCCCTTGACTTTTTATTATTTAGGGTGAGGCACTGCACAGAAACTCGTGCTTTGCCACAAAATAGCCATGGATTCTCCGCGTGGTCGTGGGACCAGCAGCATGAGCATCACCTGGGAACGTGCTGCAAATGCATGTTCTTGAGCTTCTCCCCAAACCTAGTGAATCAGAAGCTCACAAGTCCTCCAGGCAGTTATACAGGCTGAAGTTTGAGAACCACTGAATAAAATGAAATATGAGGAGACTAAATGGGGATGGTGCTCTATCTTCCTGGAGTTTCTCTATCAGTGAGAAAATCGGCATTCGATCAGTTGATCAGATCTGAGCTTATTCATTGCTAAAACTAAAAAATGCAAGTGTTCTTGTTTCATTTGGGAAATTTTTGAGAAAAACACATTAACGTGTTAAGTACACACACACACACACACACAACGCACACAATTTTTCTATTATTTTTTCCAATAAAAGTTAATTTTCCAGAACCAGAATTGGAGTATAATTTGGAACTGATTCTCTCCTGTTGCGTTGAATGGAGGGGAACACTCTTTGTTACTATCTGCACAGTATTGCTCCCCTGTATCCTACAGCCTGGCAAGGAGTGCAAGCTCAAGGCACCAGGGAGAACAAGAAAGCATCGTAGTGATTTGGGGTGAGAACAAACTGGAAAAGAGCAGATGATTCTGTCAGTATTGAGTATTGATTATGCGCTAACTGAACACCACACAGGAGCCTAGGGTTGTTTCTGACCCTCTAGGGTAAGATGGCTGAGGTGTGGGACTCTTTGGGGAAGCAAAGCCGAAAAACGAATCCAGCTTGACTGTAATCAAAGGTTTTACTAGGTAGAGACTGGAGAGTAGCTGGCACTTGCCTTTTCCTACTTCTGCATGGAAGGCTTTGATTTCCCAGCTAATATAGTTTGAGCCTCTATTTGATAAGCCATGATAATCATCTGAGAATCCTTTGTTGTGTTATCTTGAAGGAAGACAATTTCATTCATGGTCACTCTGGAAATGATTGCACCTGTTTTCAGTGAACAACTTTTTCCTGACATTTTAGAAGCAGTGTTTAGCAGTGGGAAGACCATGCTTAGTTCTATAATGTCCCGTAAGTCACTTTTTGTCTCTCTCAGTTTCCACGTTTGTAAAATGGGGCTTCTCTTGGAGCCCTATCTTGAAGGGACATAGGTACAATTATGTTCACCATCGCTGCCCCCTAGACTCAGGACCAGGCAACTCCTCTATTTCTAGTCCCCTTGCTGCTCCCCAAAGTAGTTTATACATTTCTCTCAGAAGAGCCTTTCACTTTTTACGTGTCTGAGTGGTCCTCTAGATCTCACCCCTCCTGTAAGCCATAGTGGGTCTGTATCCAGCGTATTCTAATTCACTTGATATTAGAAAGTTCTGTACTCAGTGAATTCTAATTAATGTGGTAGTAGTGGAGTTAAAGAGTCTCCTGAATAAGCTTTGCACCTGAGTAAGGAAAATTTGTCTCATCCCTGGGATTCCTTGGAGTTTACCAGGTGCCTTCCCAAGGGAAATACACTTCTGTATTTCCTTTAAAGTTTTTTCTTAATTGTTCATTTGCTTTCTGACTTTGAAAAAGTCTGAAAACCTTGGCTGGTGTTCACCTGAGCTAAAAGGAAAGGTCCTGGAGAGGCTGACTTCCTTCCACAGACCCCGAGGTAAGGGGAAGAGTAGCCTGGGGAGAAGACTGATTGCTGACCAACTGCATCCCAGTCAGATATGGGGCTACAGAGTTTAGAGTGGGATTGAGTTTGTCCTGCAGTGGGAATAACCAATCAAAGGCAACTTGGACAACTAGTGTTTTGCTGCGGGACTGAGTCAGTTTCCTTTGCTCTCGGCTTTTGTGGAAATACAACCCTACCTGCACCCTACCTCCTACCCCCTTCACTGCCCTGGAGCTTTTAGTTCACAGACTCAATACCAAGGACACTCTTTTTTTTTTTTTCTTTCTTTTTGCATTTTGTGATTTTCTATCATTATGGCAAGGGTGATAGGCGAGGGTGAGAAGAAGTCAAATACTTCAAGAAGAACCGAAGATCTTAGTTCTCTCAAAAAAGAGGTGAACCGATTAATGTTAGACAAAGGATAAGCTGCGCCCGTAAAGCGTGTGCTCACTCTCTGAGGCCAGACTAACTGGGTTCGAAAAGGCCGGTTACCTAAACTCCTCGTGCCTCGGTTTCCTCGTTTGTAAAATGGAGATAATAATGGTTCCTGCCTCATGGAGCTGTTACGAATATTGAATGAGGTAATATTTGGGAGGCACATAGAACAGTGTCAGGCACGTACACATGTTTGTTCAGTAAATAAATGGGCCTCCCGAGTTTCATGAGTTCTAGTTCTGACTTGCTGTGTGTCATTCCTTTCATTCAGCAGATGTATTTTTCCAAGTGCTGAAATCCGAATGTGAATGTAAGATCTGGTTTCCTAGAAAGTTCTTTAACTTTTTCTTTTTCCAGCATAGTTACATTGTCCCACGTTAAGACTCCTCAGAGTCACTGGGAATCGCAAGTAAAGTGCTTCCTGGTTTCTCTGAAGAACATTGCTTCAAGGCATTTTTCTTGACATGTTTTGATTGGTAACTATATATTTTTGTATATTACTCAATAAAATCTTGTCTTACCAACTGTATTTAAGTTATCATGGCTTCCCTCAAGTATTTTAGGATTCATTCCAGATGAGAATTTAAAGCCAACCATATTTAATTCTCTGACAATCCTGCGGTCACAGACATTCTTTTTTTTTTCTATTCGGCTCAAAGCCTTTAGAGAGCTACATGTAAAGTTTTATTTACTGATAAGTCTGTTTCTCACATCAAAGGAAGTTAAACGTCCCTACCCCCATATTGCCTTAAGGATTACTCATGAATTTGTTTTTCTATAGGAATAAGATAACTTCTAGGTCAATATGATAGCTCCCAGGGTTAATGACTTCTACCGAAAACTTGTGGGCAGGGTGACTCAGGGCAGGTGACCGCTGCCCACCTTCCCCTTAACCTGGAAATTAAATGAGAGAATACGTGTAAATTCCCACCCTAAAGTGCTCCCTGGCTTCATGGGTCTTCAGGAAATGGCAGTTGTTAACGATTTGAGGAGGGGTAGCGGAATGGATACGGTTAAATGCCTGTGTTAATGTCCTTAACCCAGGGCCTGGCTGACTTGTGCGGATTTCATAATTGCAAGGAAGCCCTTACTGAGTACATTTCTCTGGTGACTGGGGTAGTGATGGGGGAGGGCTTTCCCGTGCCGGTTCCCTCCGCGGGCTGCCGGGCTGTGTGCTCGGGTGTGGGCTCGCTGCCACCCTCACGCAGCGCACGTAGCCCTGTCACTCAGCCGTCACCCCGCTGGCCGGGAGCCAGGCCTCTGCGGGAAGGGCCGCCTTCCCAAACCCAAACAGCCTGTATTGCTGTGTCGATGTTCCGCGGCCTGTTTACTGTGCTTAATTGCAGGGCTCTGCTTGAATCCCCTCCAAGGAGAGGAATTAAGCAGAATTCGAAAAGGAGTGACAATAGTCTCTTAAATTCCTGGCCTCGGAGAGTTTCAGTGGCTTCTGGGGAAGGGTGATTCACTCAAGTTCAGGGTGATTTACTCAGGTTCATGCACGAAGTACAGGATCCCCTGAGATAGAATCTTGATCTAGTTCAGTTAGACCTTACAAGCCCGTGAATCCTTTGTGATATGCATGCTTCTGTGTGTGTGTGTGTGTGCATCTATGCATATTTCTGAGGGTGGGTGTGGGATCCCAGCTCTTTAATGTGAGAATCTCAAGGAGCTAAGAGAACTGAGTAGAAGGTTTCAGGTTCTTGATAGTTGTTGATAGTTGGTTGAATGATCCCAAAGTTAGGACCAAGTTCATAGTAAAGAGGGGCATTGATGAAAAAGGTCTCCCCGAGGACAGGTTTTCAAGTGAATATGGTAAATTCCCTGCCCTTCTAGGCAGGATGCTCTTGCCTGATCAGGAGGAACCAGCAGGCCTACTTCACCAGAGCAACTGAGAGTTGCTTATATCAATAAGTTCTGATTTTTCATCTTCAGAATTACTGAAGCTCCTGCATTTCAACAAAGTTCAGGTATGGGGGCATAATGATTATTGTTCTAAATTGGAGGTGAGGTTATATGTAGCAGAGTTCTGGGTACGTGGGTTCAGGGAGGGGAATTTTTAGTGTGGATTTAGGGCACATGAGGAAGGCAGAAGTTCCCAGGATAGAAATAGAATAGTAGAAGACATTTTAGTGACTAACTTGGGGTTCATTTTCAAGATTACTTACCTGATGGATATTGACTGTCTGATGTTCTGAATCTTCTGAATTGTATGGTCAGATGCTGAAACTTTGGGAAGGGGAACGTGGTAGCTGGACACAGCTCTTGCTATTGCCCACCAAAAGCATATTTCCCATTTCTCTCTCATTTCTTTACATCAGTCTTTAACTAGGGCACTAGGAGGAAGGAACTAGCTAGGCTTGCTCTTAACTAACAAGACAGATAACAAGCAAGATGCCAAGATAACTAGTGACAGTTTGCACACTTGTTTCCTTAAAGTGCCTACATTATCTCCAGCTAATTTCTTTATGCCAATCTAGATGACATGAGAATGAATATAAAGACTCTAAAGCACTTTTTCTGCTTATGAGCTGTTCATCATCACACTGAGAGCTTGCTTTTTTGTAAGAGACTGGCCGCAATGTGAACTCTTGTTTAGTGACATTTTCTTGAAACTGTTGGAGAAAGCTTTGCATAGTTGCAACTATGTTGTAAAGATGCGTTGTAAATATTGTATTGTAGGAATTTAAGTGGTTTAGGTAATATATATATTTTTTAAATTTTTATTGATGTGTAGTTGATTTACAATATTATGTTAGTTTCAGGTGTACAGCAAAGTGATTCAGTTATACACACACACACACACACACACACACATGTATTCTTTTTTAGATTCTTTTCCATTATAGGTTCTTACAAGATATTGAATATAATTCCCTGTGCTATGCAGTACGTCCTTGACGGTTATCTATTTTATATATAGTCATGTGTATATTTTAATCCCGAAGTCCTAATTTAGCCCCCACCCCTTCCCCTTTGGTAACCATAAGTTTGTTTTCTATGTCTATGAGTCTATCTCTGTTTGGTAAATAAGTTCATTTGTATCATTTTTTAAGATTCCACATGTAAGTGATATCATATGATTTTTGTCCGATTTAGGTAGTATAAATTGGACCCATTTCTGGCCAGAAAACTTCAGCTATTACATTTGCTTAGCTGTTTTTCCAAGCTAACCAAGGTGCATGGTCTTGTGTATTTCTTCTCAAGTCTTTACACGTCTAATGCTCTATGTGGTTAGTGTCTTATGGTAAAGAGAGGAGGGATCCTGGGCCCCCATTGCTATATCCAGAGCGGACACGGGGGAAGGACTTGAGGGGAGAGAGGTTTGGCGGAGGCCTGTGCAATGTGGATGGCACTGAAGGATGAAGGATACAGCTGAGCCTGGTAAAGAGAAATGGGGAAGGTGCCTCCTTGTAGCTCAGGAAGTAACACAGAGTAGCTTGATCTCTTAGGAGAGCCTCAGACAGTGATCTCAAAATCCAGCCTGATATGTTTTTTTGTGGCCCTGATTTAACAATCGGGATAAAAAATATACAGGAGAGTTTACATACAAATCCGGTTCAGTTCCCTGCTACTGTCCTAAAATCTGAAGATTTTGTAACACTGGCCCCTCATTGCCAAGGATAGAAAATTCCCTAGTTGTAGGTAGCATAGTATACACTCTAGAGTTTTGACACATATATACCTGGTTGGCTTCAATTTTTTTTAAAATTATTTATTTATTTATTTATTTATTTATTCATTTATGGCTGTGTTGGGTCTTCATTTCTGTGCGAGGGCTTTCTCTAGTTGTGGCAAGCGGGGGCCATTCTTCATCGCGGTGCGCGGGCCTTTCACTATCGCGGCCTCTCTTGTTGCGGAGCACAGGCTCCAGACACGCAGGCTCAGTACTTGTGGCTCAAGGGCCCAGCCGCTCTGCGGCATGTGGGATCCTCCCAGACCAGGGCTTGAACCCGCGTCCCCTGCATTACCAGGCAGATTCTCAACCACTGCGCCACCAGGGAAGCCCTTCAATTTTTTATGTTACTTGCAAGTGCCACAGGCTATATGAGTTTGCCAGCCCTGGGTTCGAAGCTACAAAGCACTTAGGTAGGATCGGATCCCTGAAGGGGAGACATTCTGAAGCCCCAGTGGAGGGGAAGACAAAAACATGCACATCATCAGTTTTAAAAATAGCTGACATTAAGCAGCGTTTAGTGTGTGCCAGGCCTTGCACTGTTTTACATGGATTATCACCTTCAATCCTCATAAACCCATTTTTCAGATGAGGAAACTGAGGTGTGAAGAGGTTAAGTACAGGTTATTCTGTGTTTAGGTTACGTTTTATTAAAATATGCTCTGCTAGGGACCGTTCGTAATTCAAAACAAATCCTTACCAAGATTGGCTGGTATTTCTGCTTCACAGTTAGAGGGACCTAGCATTTGGCCGTGGACCAAAATACCAGTTTAAAGGTCACTCAACCTGGCAGCTTTGAAGTTATGCTATTCTTGATAAATTTTTAAAAATGGATTCATATTTATTGCAAATTTGGTAAATAAAATAAGACTTGATTACTATTTTAATTTGCTGAGTTAAACTTTATGTAAAACGTCACTCTTTTTTAAGATCAAGTCATACTAGTGACTGACGCTGAAGTCATGAGTGATGTAAAATACGTTTCTATAAAACATCTATGTTGTTGATTGTTTTTAGAGAAGTGGTGAATCTGAGTGGAGGCTGGGATGGGACAGATGTATCCCCTTCCCACCCATGAACGGACAGTGGAGGTCAATGATGCCAGTTTTTTGAAATGGTGTATATATGCGATCAAACTGGTTTCAATTAAGAACATTCTGTTTAGGCATTGGGATGGAAATCCTGGACTTTCCTTTTTCAACTTTACCTTTGGGATTGATGAGATATGGCTTTTTATGAAGCCAACTCAGTAATACCCCTTAACAGAAACTGTTTTCTTTTCCACCTGTGGCATTTGGGGAGCAGATTTTGTTACTTGGGTTTGGCTGTCAAAGTTCTATATGTCTGTGTACATTTTCAAAGAATCCTTACACATTTACTGCCTGAACGTGGCCGCGTAGGTATCCAGAGCACATGTCTCTGGTCTAGAGCCAGTTTGAGAGCCTGGGAGGGGTTCACCCCTCTCCACTCATTTCCTTTTGCTACACAGCTATGGAGAAGCCTCTGGGGATGGTGCAGGGGGTGGGTGGTGTCCACGATGGGGCCATAGGAAAGGATGGTGAACACATAAGGGGACATGTGGATTTGTCTGCCCATCCAAGCATAGAAGTATAGGACTAAATTGTATGTGCTATTGCAGGTCACACTAACACGTTATTAAACTTGTATAAATTTCAAATATTAATCTAGTCCGCAAGTTCTGGCAAATAAAAAGTCGGCGATAAGTGAGACTTCCTCCTGATGGGTGTCAGTGCTATTGCGCAGCACGTTTGTCATGTGATCATTGAAGTACTCTGGTGATGTTCTTATTGTCCTGGAGCGTTCTCCTCCTCTGTACACTCTAAATCCCTTCCTGGCTTGATGAGGTTTGGATAGCAGCTCTGTAGAACTAACTGATCAGTTTCCGGGGTTTGTTTCTGCCCCGTGCACAGTTTGGCACAGAAACGCGTGATGTCATTGAAGTGAGCCTTGCTTCTCAGCGCATCCTTAGCCTCCTGGTTTTAGACTGTGTCAAAACCCAACAGATACTGGGAATGTGCCCAAGCCAAGACCCATCTCCTGTGGCTCTTGTCCAGAAAACACTGATAAAATTGGCCTGTGTAGTTTCAGCAGGCCCACTGAGGCTCACAATGATTTGCTTGCATTGTTTTGAACTTGATGCTATGGTTTCAGGAACCAGGAGAGAAGGTGAAGATTCACTCTGGCCAGAAAAATTCTCTATATTTCTCTCCCTTAAGCAATCAGATACTTTGCTGACACTTAGGAGTCTTGTCCTAATGATAAGTCCCCTGGAATGTGCTAGCTCCTTCTCTATGCGTGTGTTTTATAGATGCAGCAGTACATACAAAAGGATGTACTTTTGTGAGTTTGTGTCTCTTTCTATCAGTATTTAATCTAAGCTGAGTCCTGAGGCAGTTAAGCACTTCCTAATGCCCTGAAGAACTCTGTTGCTGCTTCTGGGGTTGATGCTTAGGTAGACTCTGAGATCTTCTTGAACCATCAGAGGCTGGGTAACCCAAGCCATTTTTTACAGGAAAGAAACCAAGCCTGGGATCACGTGATTAGTTGCAGAGTAAATTAGATGGCGGACATCCAGACCACTGACCTTTTCCTTAGAGTAGAGCTGTTTAAGAATATAAGATTATGTAGTGTTTTTTTTTTTTGAATTTTATTTTATTTATTTTTTATACAGCAGGTTCTTATTAGTTATCTATTTTATGCATTTTAGTGTATATATGTCAATCCCAATCTCCCAATTCATCCCACCACCACCACCTCCCCCCGCCACTTTCCCCCCTTGGTGCCCATATGTTTGTTCTCTACATCTGTGTCTCTGTTTCTGCCCGATTATGTAGCATTGATGGAGTACTTTTTCTTCTTTTCAGAGCTTCACAGTGGGGAGAGGCTGAGTTGGTAGGGAATTCAGCCTATAATTGTTTGTGGCTTAAGTGACTTTCATTATTGGCTCAGTGGTGGCTCTTATAATCCTAATAGCTGCTTCCAGGGATGGGTAATTCCCTAGTCATTATAGGCGACTTCATTTATCTCTTCTTCCCCAGCTAGACCCATCATTTCTGTCTGCTACCAATCACCTTTCCCCAAGCCATCCTTTGCTTGGTGGTACCATCATTTGTTAAATCTCGATTGCAGTAGCCTCAGAATTCCACCTCTGAAAGATGTTCAAGCTAACAGCCTAACTTCAGCTCTAAGATGACATTGCACTGACATTTTAGACATTCAAAGGCAGGATATGGGGATTGCTAGCCTCCTAGGGATATAACGTTTGAGAGATATGGTGATTTAAGCCTTAAGATCAGTGTAAAGCCAAGTTACTATTCAACCTTATTTTTGTTCTAGTATGCAAGAAGCCTTTCAAGTACATGCCTAGTTCATGTCTTCCTGTTACCACTGGGAGTGACTTGGCACCCATGGTTTTGAAGCTGATTCATTGAGCCACTAGTGTTATTAGTTTGGGCTCTACCTGACTGGTTATTTTACCAATGAAACAGTCTTGCCATTTATGAAGGAAAATGTGAACTGGATCGCTACATGTATGTTTGAAGATATGCTTTAAAATGACAAAAGTCTCTATTGATCTAGGTAGAAAGTAAACTTACTGTTTAGAGGAAAGAGCTGTTTGCTATTCATTCATTTATTTATCAAATTTTAAAACAAAACAAAACAAAAAAGAGAATTCCCTGGCGGTCCAGTGGTTAGGACTCCGTGCTGTCGCTGCTGAGGGCCTGGGTTCAGTCCCTGGTTGGGGAATTAAGATCCCACAAGCCCCGCGGTGCCCCCCTCCCCCCACAAGAAAAAAATCAAATTTAAACAGATACCTTCTATGCGTCAGGAACTGTTCTAGACACTAAGAATACATCAGCAAACAAAACAGAAAAAATATTCCTTTTCTCATCTTTTGTTGCCGAGATCTTCCCTGCATGTATCTCATCCTTACAAAGATATTTTAGAAATAAGGCAGTGTCCTGTGAAAAGAACTGGCTTTTTACACTTCGTCTATTTTTTTCTACTCTTTGCTATAAATTTTCCAGGGAACAAGTAGAGATTTGTTACCCTCTTCATAGTAATTCCCTAATAGTAATTTTTAGTAGGATTTTTAGTTTGGCTTCCTGCTTTATTTCTCCACCTGACTGATACAGGTAGCGCTTGGGCAAAAGGAAGAGAATTTCAGGTTATCATTTAATTTGATAATTGTCAGTAGGAAGAAGACAAGCATTGAAAAATGCATTAAGATGTGTCTGTGGCTTTTTCTATGAACTGGATCTGACTGTCATCTATGCTGACAAGTCGGGGCACAGCTTCCATTGACCCTCCCCTCTTCTTTCTGTCCTAAGCATTTTATTGAGCAAGCCTAACCTTTTTCTCCTTCGTCATTGGTTCCTGTCTCTTTGTAAATGCAAGTATCTTTAGCCATTGATTGAGACAGTGGGTGATTCGGTGATTCAGGGGCACTTGTCAATAATGCATAATCCCTAAACTCCAAACCTAGTGATTATGATTTTGTGGCTCTGGGGTGGGAACCCAGAACCTGCTTTTTCAAAAAGAAAGATTGAAGAAAGGCGGGGCATCCTAATGACAACCATAGATACTGTCCAAAATGTTCTAGAATTGTGGGAGTATTGTTGAACTACTTTCCACTGGGCTGAGCCATAAGGTATAACTTGGTCGTTAATCATATATGCTGAAGAGTCCAAATTCATGTACTGTACGTGAAGTTAAGAAGCCAACAGTCACCTATGTCACGTGGCACCCAAGGAGACTGTGTTACTCAGCTGTTCACTGGTGGGAGAAGATTGGTTCAGCTTTGTTAACCAGCTTCCTTGGGATTTCTCCATAGGCGATGGTGGCTTGCTACCCAGGAAATGGAACAGGTTATGTTCGACATGTGGACAACCCCAGCGGTGACGGCCGCTGCATCACCTGCATCTACTATCTGAACAAGAACTGGGATGCCAAGGTACTTGGAATAATGGGAGTGGAGTGAGGGGTTAGGAACTATAGGAAGAGAATTCAGATGACTTAGAGGAAAGTTTGCAGTTCATAATCCCCACTGATGAATCCTTTCTATTTCATATTTTTTCTTTTATCCTCTTACGGTGTTAGTACTAAAGTTGATGAGATGAAAATAATAGATACGAAGTTAATTTGATGGGGGTAGGTGGGTAGGGCCATTATTAGGTTATAGGTTATAATTTGATGGTTGATGAAGAGAAAATAATTTATAATTTTAGGAATGGGGATCAATTTCTTTAGAGTAATCCAGAGCTGATAGGATTCTCGATTCTCAATGTGGAATAAGATATATACTTTTCCCTGCCAGGACCAACACTGAGAGAATTTCACAAAAATAGAACTGTAGGATATTAAACTATCCCCAAGTGAGGTTTCCCACACAGTCCTCCCTCTTGGGGTAAAATGTCTCCCTGGTGGCCTCTTGCCATGGTTTACTATGGTTTGTGAATGCCAAAGGTTTTATGGCTTATTTTTATATTTTTGAACATATATATAGATAGAGATATGAAGTCTGGTTCCACACTGACAAACATTTGTCTGGAATTTGTATGCTTTCTGAAAGTTAGGGATGATTTAGGAGTCTGAGACGTTGGAGAACTTTTCAGGCTTATTTGGCTTTTGAACCTTCTGCATCTCCTTTCGCTATTCATTAGGCCGGATACTTGCTGTCATAAAGCAAGGATATTTTATCTGGGGTCAGAAAAACTAAACCTGGGAAACCAGTGAATTAGTGACAAGGTTTGTGTCAGCTCCCTATTGGTAACGTGACTGAAATATATCCCTTAGTTGTCCTTTAAAATCTTGAAAGGTAGTGTTATAGGTGAGAGGGTAAAGTTGTCAGATCAGTGATGATAAATCACAAAGTATGAAAACATTCAAAAAATATTTGAGTGCCTGCTAGTGCCGGGCATTGTGCTGTGAGGAAACATCGACGTGTGAGGTCTGAATTCTACCTTGACATGGTTATTCTCGTAGGACAGCTTGGGTGTACATGTAAAAAAAAGTAATTCAAGGAAGAGAGTGATATATGTCATGAAAGATAAGGTGGTCTGCGAGTTCAGAAAAAAGAGCATGTAACTTCCAACTGATGAAATCGGATAGGAGATAGGGGAGCTCAAAAGAAAGCTATAAATTCTAATTGAAGGGGAGGTTATGTGTGGTCACTATCCTAGGGAGCTGTTAGTATTAGACTGAACTATATGAAATTGCCAGGGGGAGGGGCGGGAGGGGTTATAGGTCAGAAACAATCGAATATTGGCAATTCTGTATGATCTGACCTAGTAGTACTGAATGTTGTATCCATGGACTCCGTGATTGTGAGGGTGGGAAGGCTTCACTTGGTGGGAGGTGAATAAGGAGATATGTCTAGCCAAATCTGAAATAACATTTAATACAAAGGATGAGGCTGAAGTAAAAATTTGGGAGTAATATACGCTTGGAGTGGTGGTTGGAAGATGGCTTTGTTTCTAGATGAGGCTGAAATATCATTGATAATGAACTATGTGTGAGGAAATAATCTACCTTCTTTGTGGCCCTCAGCTACATGGTGGGGTCCTGCGGATATTTCCAGAAGGGAAATCGTTCATAGCGGATGTGGAGCCCATTTTTGACAGACTCTTGTTCTTCTGGTCAGACCGCAGGAACCCACATGAAGTCCAGCCTTCCTATGCAACCAGGTAACAGCCAGGGCCACAATTCCTCTTGAGAAGCTTCGTGTACAAACCCCAGTTCCCAGAGAATTCTCTAAACTTGTGTTCTATGCAGACGAGGGACCAACCACCCCCCAAAACTGATAGCAAACCTGTTTGAAGTCAATAAAAATTAAAGGAGAAATTTTGGGCTCTTTAGTACGCAAACCTAACATCAGTTTGAACTATTAACAAATTGTTTTCCATTAGGTGAGCATCTTGGATTCCAAATTTCTCAGAGCATTTTTCTCTTCTCTCCTTTCTTCCCCCTACCCCCCTTTAAAAAAAACCTAATGTTGAACCACCCCTAGAGAATGTTGGCTGCCACATAACAGGAATTCTGTCTGGTTAGCTCTGGATGAGTTTACAAGTTGCCAGTTGCAAGCAGAGAAAGAACCTCCAGAAAAGAAAGAGGAATTTGTAATACAACATTGTAAATCAACTATACTCCAATGAAAACTTAAAAGAAAAAAAAAAAAAAGAAGAAAGAGGAATTTGTTCTGATTTCTTTTCCTTTTTACCCTTTCCTGAGCTTACAATTGGATTGGGCTTACTGTACCCATCATGTCCCAACAATTGGATTTTTCAGACTTCTTTTTTTAGATCATGCATGGGGAGATTTTCAGAGTAACTGAACAATTTAGTATTGTTTAGTATTAATCTGGAAACTCTTGATATAATCTTAATTTCAGATTCTGCCTCTCATTTGCCTTTGTTTTATGGCCAAAGCTGTAAACCAGGTGGTATTGGAGCTCTGTGGGGTGCAGCCTGAATTGGGAATAGCAGTTGGGGGCGGGGAGGAGAGAGGTTGGGTGGAAAGATAATGACTAAACCTTAACAAGACTGATTAAATTAAAATCACAGGTGTTAAGAGCTTAAGGTTTATGTGGCTGCCTCCAGAAATCACAGATCTGAGCCCCGCATAGAGTTGCATATGAAATATCAAATTGGAATGTGCCCTAGGTGAGCAGGTAACTGATTCTACCACCAAAGCCTGCTTGTGGCTTGTTTAATGTACAATAATTGGACCCTGTCATTTGTGCAGAATTCCCTCGTTCTTCCCCAGTACCTCTATGACCAGGGTCACAGGGGAAACATTAGCACATGTTGATGGGAAGCCTTTGGAAAAAATCAAGTGCTATAGAAATTCCATTAACTAATAATAATAATAAAATGAAACTTTTTGAAAGCTCATGCATGAAATTACTCCTATTATAGTCTATCCCATAGATGGGACGCAGGAGAAAGCTTGAGGGCATTAGTATTCCATTGCATCTTTGCCTCAATGTCCAAAACTAAAGAAAAAAGCCAGGAGTTTTAAGGGTCCTGTCATTTGATAAGTTATTCTTCAAAGCTTCACTCCTTTGTGCTCTCCCCATCCACTTAGGGTCTCTCAGTCTTTAGCAGAATGACTCCCTTCTAGCCCTTTCTGTGTAGATCATCTTGACCTGTTACATTATTTGTTAAATTGCCTTTCCTGCCTGCTAGAGCCTGAGCTCCTTGAGAAAGAGGCTGATGTATTCACATGACCATTTGAATTCCCATCGCCCAGGATAATGCCTGGAGCATACTTGGAATTCCTTAAATGTTTTATTACATTTAAATAGACTTGAAACCAGAGAAGTTTATTTTAAATTAAAATTGGGATGGACCTCTGATAATAGGAAAAATTTTAAATGTTGGCTTTACAAATGACTGTTATGTGAAATTTATAGTATTTTTTTTTTTTTGGTAGTATTTTTAAACCTCTTTTCTAATATCTACTTATCTTTCACAGATATGCCATGACTGTTTGGTACTTTGATGCTGAAGAAAGGGCAGAAGCCAAAAAGAAATTCAGGAATTTAACTAGTATGTGTTTGATAATTTTCTGTGACTTTTGATCAAGTCAATCCTTGACTTTTATTCCAGATTTTTATGTATATTCTAATATACTCTGTTCAGTCTCAGCCGTATATCTATGCAAGACTGCATATATATATGACGACAGCCTTGTGGTCTTAATTCTGAAACCTTGGCCTTAGCTGTGCTGGAAAAATCGGAAAAAATGCAAAGGACATCCCCTGTGACTGTCCACTGATTGTGTGACAGTTTATAATAGATGGCAAATAGTTAACTTTTGATCATTAATGTTTGTCCGTCAAACATAACGTTAAATTTTGCCCATGATTTTGGCAGATTGCAAAGGAAATACAGTGGATCCCAACAACAATGGTTAATTTATTATATTGGTACAGGAATGTGACTCATTAAAAAAACTGGGCTCATGTAATATATACTGAATATGACATAAGGTCATTCCTGTCCCCTCCAACCAGTATTGTAAGGCAGCGTTTCCCAAAATACATTGTATTAAAAGCCAGGTTAGTTTGCGGGAAGGTAGAATTCCTGGTCCCCAAATGTGGGAAATGTTACATACTGTATCTCTTTCTTGAAGAATCTCAGTGCTTATGGGCATATTTATCAAGAAAAATTAATCTAAGAAATCTTAAAGATGTATGTAACATTGCCTAACCCATGATCCATTTGGACTGTCTACCTGGCAAATCCCAAAGAAAACACATTTTGCTAAGCCCTGTCAGGAGACACTCCGCTCAACTTTGTTCTGTAAGATGGGAAGCATTTGCTGGAGGCTTTTGGGGTGACGTTTGTGACATGAAAGTCATCAGATCTGGTTCCTTACCCTCTTCATTTTCTTTTCTCTCTTCCCAACCCAGGGAAAACTGAACCTGCCCTCACTGAGGACTGACCCTGATCTGAAATCTGCTGGCCTCATTCATTTTAGTAACAGTTCCTGAATTCACTTTCAAGAGTGGCGATCCAAAGAAGGCCACTTCTTTAGTGACTCGGTGATGAGAACCCCCCTACTGCTTGCATCATTCACATCCCTGTCTTGCGTACGGTACTTTGTGTTTTCTTGCCAAGACTGCATCTACCTTCAGACACTCTCTTTGCCAGATGAACTCATTTGCTAACTCCAGAAATACCTGCAGACGACCTAGCTGGCCAGCGGTTTAATTGTCAGATTTGGTAATCCTGGGTATCAAAGCAAGAACCTGGAAGCACAGGCGAGGGACTGAATCTTACTTGCACTTTATGTACACTTCCTGATTTGAAAGGAGGAGGTTTGCAAAGAAGTTAGATGGCGACAGATGCCACAGAGAGGCATCACTGAAGCCTTAACAGCAGGAAACAGAAATCTGTGTCATCTGAACAATTTCCAGATGTTCTTAATCCAGGGGTGTTGGGGTTTCTGGAGGATTATCACAACCTAATGACGTTATTACCTCTAGAAAGGGCTGCTGTCATAGTCATCAATTTCTAAGTATCCTGTGGGTGGACACTCCTTTTTCCTGGTCCTGCAAACTGGACTTGCCGCCTCTGCCCCATTTTGCTGAAAATATGACTTTCTGATCAAAGATGACAACACCATTTATTTTCTATTTTCACTTCTGACTCAGAGAACCTAATTCATTAATTGTTCTGGTTGCTTTGTTGAAATGAAATTTGAATTTAAATCAAAGGGGAAAAAATCTTCCTGGTAGTTTAGAGCCGACAACCTCTGACAATGGTGTCAAAAGACCTGGGTCTACTGATATACAATAAACGTGTGCATCTTGAACGATTTGAGATTGGAAATGGAGTTGGAAATGTGGGCATTCCTGTTTTTCAGTTTTCCTTTCTAATGAGCTCACCCTTCTTCTTTAACAAAATAAGAAAATCACAAAAACTAGGGCACTGTATTTTAAAAAGGAAATGGAAATAAACCAAAAAATCCTGAAAAGCTGCATGAGTTCTTCCACATTTTCTGACCCTAGTAGCCTCTTTTCAACAGATTTGACTCTTCAGATCCACTGTGGTTGGCAGTGTGGCCAGAATCATGGAATTTGCTAGAACTGTGGGAAGCTCTGCTCCTACAGTAAGCACAGATTCCGCTGCCTCAAGAACTCTGTATTGAGCTCCTGTTTTATGAAAGTTACTTTTCTTAGTTTTCAACTCCATTTTCATATTTTTAAAATCCCTGTAATTTCTTGCTTGAAAATCCCATGAACATTAAGGGGCCAGAAATATTTTCTTTGGTCACTGACAGATACATAGACTTTCCAAGAAAGGAGCATATTTTTGTGTGAGTGTGTCTGGTTTCGGAAAATTTCCAGATAAGACTTGTCTTCATTCTCACGACTGCTGTTTTTTTTCTGTAGTACTCATCACCTCCTAACTTACTATGTAATTTACTTATTTATTATGTTCATTGTCTGGTATCCTTCCTCTAGAGTGTAAGCACAATGAAGACAGGGATTTTTGTATGTTTTTAATCAAGGGAATGTATTCCCAGCACCTAAAATAGTGCCTGGCACATAGTAAGGCCTCAGTAAATACTTGTTGAATAAACTCACTCTCCTGCTGTAGCATTTTTTTGTTTTTTAATTTATTTATTTTATTTTATTTTATTTTTGGCTGAGTTAGGTCTCTGTTGCTGCGCGCGGGCTTTTCTCTAGTGGCGGCGAGCGGGGGCTGCTCTTCGTTGCAGTGCGAGGGCTTCTCATTGCAGTGGCTTCTCTTGTTGCAGAGCATGGGCACTGGGCGCCTGGGCTTCAGTAGTTGTGGCACATGGGCTCAGTAGTTGTGGCTCATGGGCTCTAGAGCGCAGGCTCAGTAGTTGTGGCGCACGGGCTTAGTTGCTTTGTGGCATATGGGATCTTCCCGGACCAGGGCTCGAACCCGTGTCCCCTGCATTGGCAGGCGGACTCCCAACCACTGCACCACCAGGGAAGCCCCTGTCGTCGCGTTTTAATGGTTTGATTCATTTCCTCCATCTTGGGCAGGAAGGGCTCGCTAGAATTTTTGCACATACGTCTTTCTCTTGTTGTTGACTTGTAAATTTAGGCTAAGAGTTTTAGAAAGCTTTGGTCACAGTGTCCTCTCCTATCTGTTTGCCTGTTTGAAGAGGTCATTGACCGCAATGAATCTGAAGATTGAACCAAGGGGATTCTGCCCTCTGTGTCCAGGGACCGTGAGAGTAACATACGAGTAGCTTCAGATAGGACAGACTACATTCCTCCTTCAGAACAATTTCGAAAAACTTCAGCAAGAGAGAATGAAAGAAGGTTATTTATTAGGGATTTTATATTCCCTAAAATGGTAGCTAAGTTTTTTTCATGATTACTAATGTCATGAGAATGATAATGATGATATTCTGAAGGAATATCATGTCGTTCCAATAGTATGTCTTGTATCTTTCATTTTAGTCAATATTTTGACTTGCCAGAAGATCAGAACTCATAGGCCTTGCTTATTCCTTCCAGACAAAGGTCCTATAACCTAATAAACTTTATATCAAATCAATTTTTAATGCACTGATTTTTTTCATGGCTGAATTTGTGTCCTGGAAAATACAACTAATAGTGACTGCTTTTTGCTCCTCTCTGTGACAGCACACTTAGGGGAGGACTTAGCCCTGATGAAGAAACATTATTTAGCAAATAATCGGATCAATTTCTTTTATATTCCTGGCAATGACATGTTAAGAGCCTACCTCAGTGTTACGTCACCTACATAGTGCAGAGTCCTTGGCAGGAGATTAAATTTTGAACCAAAGATCCAATTTCATGGAAATAAAAAGTGTTACCTAAGTGCATTAAATAGGTCTTTAGTAGAGTAGTTAATACCAATTAAATGCTGGGCTGTCTGGATCATGAATTATCCATTCAGATATGATTTTGTTTTTCTTCTTTAAATCAGGTTTTTTAGAGGCTGGGTCATCCTAATTTCTTTTGGCCCTATGGTCTTGAAATTTCCTGTGATTTAGGAAGCAGTGATGGGAAATGCCATGCTGGGTCAGCAGTTTATATAAAATAGGGGTTTGGACATGTCAGGTACTTTTATATTTGATCAACTGAGGACAAGCCCAAGGAATGTACTTGGTAAAGTTATTTTAAATAAAAGTAATACAAAATTGACTTAGCTTCAGTCTTGACTCTTTTGAATGGCATGAAAAGAATACTGGTTAGCCAGGTGGTTAGAGACTATTGTCAAAACAGAATGGGAACAAATAGTTCTTTTCAAGATGAAGCTGGTTATAGTTGAACTCTTGGCTAATATATGCTGGTTTATGTTTAAGACCCAGTCTGGCTTCAGATCGAATCTACTCCCATCCAAAAGTGATTTTTTAATATGTTGCTGTCTTTCCTTGTTGATAGGTTAGATCCTTTGAGATCCTGGACTTACTGTGGCTTATCTTCTTTACATTTGCAAGGCCAAGGTCAGAGGTTCGAGACCTGATGTAGTGCAGTCGGTAAGATGACTCTGCATACTCAGAGAATAGCTCTATGCCAGGCCTGTGCTACGTGCCCTCACATGTTTATTCTTTGCAGCTTTGAGACCGCTCTTCCTCTTTTCAGATGAGGAAACGGACTCAGAGCAATTAGATGGCTTGTCAGAGGTTACATGGTGAAGGAGTAGCACACTCAAGACTTCCAGTTCCTCAGTATTTGCTGTCTTTGGTGTCTCCTTCCTGCAGAGGAGATGCCAGACAAAAGCAGGAATGAGTCGAGTTGGAAGAGGGGAATCTTTAGGTGCTTGCCGCCTGGTATCTTTACATGAGGTTTGGGTTATCAACAAGGGTCTCATGCCCAGCATCCTAAAGGAATGTCAGTTATTCAGGAGAAAACACATGAGCAGAAAACATCAATGTCATAGTTGAATTCTCCCTTGTCTTTGCAATGGGATCTTTGCTGCATGCCTCCCAGGATCGTGGAGGAAGTATGGGCAACATTGGCCTCCCGGCTAACCCTGGGCATGAGCTGTATGGAGCGTGCCATTCCCCATAGAGCAGAGTTAAGCATTGTGGACCATCTGGAAGAAAAACAGATTGGGACTTCCTGGGTGCGGTTTGGAGGCCTCCCAGCAGGCCACAGTGCATGGGGACATTTGGACAGCGTCCAAGCTGCTGCCCTCATGTCCCTACGTTGATGCCCTCTGAGGGGAGGAAAGGAAACTTTTTTTTTTTTTAAATACACCTAACATTCCAGTTTGGGCTTAAGGCTGAGATGTCGGTGTGGTTCTGTTACTGACAATTCTCCATCTGATACGTGGAAACCAAGAGAGGAGGCAAGGCTCTGTCATCTTAGGGAATTCTTGTCATCACCTCTAAGTGACATTGAGTGGAGATTTAGAAACATTTTTAATTCTCCAAAGCACTTGGACAGTCTCTTATCTAATCTTTTTAAGGTGGCTTGTAGAAGGATGCCATTTTAATTTCTTTAAACACACAGCTCTTTTGCTTATTTAAATACCTTGAAAGACTATGAGTGTTGAAAAAGCACCAGATTTCTTTCTTGAATTCTGTTGTTTGACCTTTGATAAACTTAGTACTTAGAAAAGTCAGCTTTTTTGGAAGTAGTTGCTGCTCGTGCTCCTAAGTGCTGAGATTTTTCAGAAATTTTATAAGACCGTCCTGCAATTCTTTTTTTAAGGTCAGAGAAACATCGCAGATAGGGAATGGCAGTTGTGTTTTATTGTCACAATTTTGCATACAGATTTAAGATCAGTTGTGGAACAAAATTCATTATTTACATTGGGTTATTAAAAATTAATTCAACAGGTAGTCTTTGTTTTGTGCCTGTTTCTTGAAGGAAAAACGGCGAATCCCTTATGACGGATGCTGGGATGCCGGCGGATGTAGAGGTAGAAGATTTGGGACTTCGTTTATCATTTGTGATGGGAGTTAAATGGGAATGGGGTCTGGGTGTGGTAGGCCTGTTTGGAAGAGAGCTTTGGGAGCAACCCAAATTCATGGCAGATCTCAAGATAAGCTGTTGAGGGTGGGACGGGGTGAGGGGGTTTGGATGGGGGTGGGTTCCTAGCGGCCAAGGGCTGGCTGCTTGCTGCCAGCTTCCTTCATCCTCAACCCAGTTTAAGCATTTGCTAACTCTCTGGATTTTGAAAAATTCACTGGGACAAGGTTACCTGCCATAAAAATGCTGAGAAGTAGGAATTCCCCTAGAGTGTTTTCCAAAGACCTATTATTTTTCTGAAAAGGTAACAAATGCACTTGGGGGTGGGGACGGAAAGCAAACAGTTTGAAAAGGGTATAGAGGGAAAAAAAATGTCTCTCTCCACCAGAATCAGCCCCTCGGCCAGTTTCTTCTGTATCCCTGGAGGGTGACGCCTGTCCTGGAAGGTCAGCACCTCCTGAAAAGCCCTCCTCCCGCAGGATTGGCACGTCTGCTTGGTCATTTCCTCCTATTTTTATGCTTATTCATCCTGTGGCCTATGTTCTCCTTGACATGCAGATTTTTTTTCCATCCTCCTGTGGGAAGAGATAACATTCTCAGGACTTAATTCTCATCTGATAAATTTTATTTTTAACCAACCTCTACATCCTTTCTTCTTTGCTTCTTATTTTCATGGGCCCCCTGCACTTCTTGGCCTTTTCTGGCTTTCTCAGAAGGTGGGAGCAAAATGTCTGGGTACAATGTATTGCATCAAAGTTTTTTGGCTTAGCTACCAACGTCAGGGAAACTTTTCCTCTGCACAGGGTCCTGTTTTCAACTGGACAATCCACTTTTACCTCCTGCTTCCTCTCTGGGCTGTCTGTCTGTAGATTTCCTTTTGTCAGTAAATTAATACGATCTTGATGAAGGAAACACTCTTTAAAAAACAAGACAGGGCTTCCCTGGTGGCGCAGTGGTTAAGAATCTGTCTGCCAATGCAGGGGACACGGGTTCGAGCTCTGGTCTGGGAGGATCCCACATGCCGTGGAGCAACTAAGCCCATGTGCCACAAGTACTGAGCCTGTGCTCTAGAGCCCGTGAGCGACAACTACTGAGCTCGCGTGCCACAACTACTGAAGCCCGCGTGCCACAACTACTGAAGCCGGGGCGCCTAGAGCCCGTGTACCACAACTGCTGGGGCCGCCTGTGAGCCTAGAGCCCGTGCTCCACAACAGGAGAGGCCACCGCAATGAGAAGCCCGCGCACCACAACGAAGAGTAGCCCCCGTTCACCGCAACTAGAGAAAGCCCGCGCGCAGCAACGAAGACCCAACGCAGCCAAAAATAAATAATAAAATAAATAAATTTATAAAAAAGAAAAAAAAACAGGGCTTCCCTGGTGGCGCAGTGGTTAAGAATCCGCCTGCTAATGCAGGGGACACGGGTTCAAGCCCTGCTCTGGGAAGATCCCACATGCCGCGGAGCAACGAAGCCCATGCGCCACAACTACTGAGCCTGTGCTGTAGAGCCCGTGAGCCACAACTACTGAGCCCACGTGCCACAACTACTGAAGCCCACGCGCCTAGAGCCCGTGCTCCACAAAAAGAGAAGCCACCGCAATGAGAAGCCCGCGCAACACAACGAAGAGTAGCCCCCGCTCGCCGCAACTAGAGAAAGCCAGCGCGCAGCAACAAAAGACCCAACTCAGCCAAAAATAAATAAATAAATAGATAAATAAATAAAAAAAAAAAATTAAAAAAAAAAAAAAAAAAAGAAAAAAAAACAAGACAGCTGTGACTTGCAGTGATTAGCGTGGAGTCTCCCATCAGCAGTGGCCTTGCAGCCACCTAAGGCTTCCACAGTGTGATAAAGCCATGACTTGACAGGGTGATTCTTGGATTGAGATGAATGAAAGCAGCTAGTGTCCACCCACTTGAAGGGAAAGGTTTTATTTGGCTTGGTTTGTTTTTTTGTCCTGAGCCCTCTGACTGAGGCTTTCCCAGACAAGTGTGTTAGCAGTGACTGTGACCTTAGCTACGTAAGCATATATACATTCTTTTTCTTCTTTTTGACTTTTGACCCCCCTCCCCAGATATGACTAAATATGGTTATGGCTAAAAGTTTTCCAACTAACACTAGGGGGAAGTGGAAGTTTTGAACCTGGGGAGGGCAGTGGAGTTTGCGTTCCCCAGAGAGGGTTGTGCATGGGAATGCTGTTCCAGACTTGAACTTCATGGCCTCCAACTGCATTTTGTTCTCCATGGACCAGTTGTCTCTCAAGTATCTCTTGGCTCTGTTGTGCATTATGTATACGGTCACTATGCTTTTCCTATAACACTGTAATAGGCGCTTGGAAACAAAAGCTAAAAAAACCCCCAAAAGGTCTGTGATGTAGCTTCACAGGATGGAAGACAATTATCAAAGGACTTAAGAATACTACTAATAAAATGTGACCACGTAATCATGGAATACCAACCAGGGTCCCAGGAAGATATGGATGACACCTACAAATTAGGATAATTGGAGGAGAGTTAAATAAAAGGACTTTTCACCAAGGTGGGGAGCAGGTAGGGAAACCATAAGAGACAACGTAGTACCCAACGTTCCAAAGCAGGTGGTACCACCCCAGGCACCAAGGCTTGCAGGAAGGAAAGGGAAGGAAACAGTAACCAGAAACAGAGAGGCTCCCTGACAGGAGCTGGGACCTTTGCTGAAGGAACCCAGCCGGCCCCTGGGACCCTGCAAGAAGGGAGCCGGGGTAGTAAACATCCCACCCTCTTGCTTTTCCCTCGTCAGAACTGCTGGAGGGCACTCTTGGCTAAGCACATCTAGAAGTCACCAGTCAACTGCCCACTGACAGAGACACAGGTCAGGTCAGGCTTCTGTGGCTCAGAACAGGGCCATAACAGTAGAGAGTGGGGAGGGGCAAAACGAAGAGATCAACACAATAGTATCCGGAGTTCTACAGGATCCAGCCCCACCTCCCCCTCACAGCCTATCTCTCACTACACTAGCATTTTTCTGTTTGTCAAACAAGTCAAGTTTGTCTCTGCCTCAGGGCCTTTGCACTTGTTCCTTCTGTCTGCTCCCACCGTTTTGTGTGGATGATGATGGGTCATTTAGATCCCGGTTCCCTAAAGAGGATCTCCACTCTTAGTGTTCCTCCGCCTCACCGTCCAGTCATTCCATCTCATGGTCTAGTTTTATTTTTACACTTAAGAGAGTAACGGAACAGTTTTATGTTAAAATGTCAATCTTTACTGGAAGTTGTATTCTTTGCAACTGTTTAAGCTTAAGATGAAAACCGGATATCAGCTTTCAAATATGCAGGGGGTACTTATTTTTATGAATTTCACTGGGGGGGGGTGTAAAAATGTTTGGACATCACTGAGAAAGCCTGAGTGCTCCCCAAGGGCAGTTTGAAGGAGTGAGTGGTCCTCCTCCTCTACTGGAAGGCTGTGTGCTTGTGCTTTTTACCATGGCCACCAGCACTATATTTCTTTATTTACAGGGACCTAACAAAATCTCCCCCAAGAGCTTCAGAGAGAGATTCTCTCCCTTCTCTGATGGCCACATCCTTACTCGTGCTAACTCATGTGCATGCAGAGCAACCAAAATTTGAAGTGACTTTTTTAGCTCCGCCTGCGGATTTGGTTTGCATGCCAGACCAGGGGCGATTCCCTTGTCTTTCCTAAGGGCCCCAGTCCACTCCTCTCTGGCCCCATCGAACAGGGAGTGAGGCTTGCAGAGCCAAGCCTGGATGGGAGCAATTGGAAGACTGTGCCACCCTGATAATTTACAGTGAGGTTTTAAGACATTATTTCATTTAGGGAAGGGTGTGAAGCCATTCTCGATGGCCTCCCTCCAACTCCCATGACTCGCCCGACTTCGGCTGGCAACCGGCACACACCTGCTGGCGTCTGAAGGGGCAGACCTCCCTTCTGACGAGTGGGACCTCGGCCACACAACTGTCAAGCATTTTCAGGGCCACCCCTGCTTTTGAGGTCAGACTCATCAGTTTGGTCTGGAGGCCGGGATTTTGCTCCAAGGTCTGCTGCTAATTGAGGGCCCCCATGCTCATCCTCCAGGAAGTGCTCTGGTGGGGTCTAGATTCCAGAGGAAATGTCGTGGGCGTCCAAGAACAGCCTACAAACAGGACAAGGCTCACTGGACTAGTGCAGGAGCCATGAGAGCAGTCAGGAGTGAGGAAACTCTCTCTCTCTGTTTCCCTCTTCCACTCTCTCTCAGCTGAAGAGTTTCCTGACACCCTAGCTATACAACTTTCCTGCTCTGTGACCTTCCACTTATGGAACATTCCAGCTGCTTTCAGTTTTCCAATTCCCAAGGAAAGAATATGATTTGCAAAGCTCATCTTTTGGGGCCAGACCAGAAATCTGGACTGACTGCCCTGGGGGCAGGTGTTCACTAGGGTTACGGATGGAGGGGATGGGATAGAATTCCTATAGGGCTGCTTAGGGCTGTTTCTCTCAGAAGGGCACTGGGCAGGGCAGGCCCCTCCAGATCATACAGAGCCTTGTGGGCTCTTTCGGGTTTTGTGAAAAACAAGTGAAGTAATTCCAGCTGACACTTAAACAAAAGGTGAAAGCTATGTTTTACTAAAAATATACCAAAATGGTGGAAGGCTGTTGATTGGCCTCTTCACATGTGCACTGACTTGTGAAGCAGATTTGCCGTTTGCCATCCAGGCTCTGAGAGCCAGGGCTGCAGGAACTAGGGTTCAGTCAGGCGAAAGCACAGGCCAAGGAGGAGAGGCCGGGTTCGGGGAGCGTGGAAGAGGGGTGCAGGTGTAGCGTCTGCTGGGTGGCAGCAACTGGTGGCACTTCTCCTTCCCCCAAGGGGGGCTCTGCCTCCTGCTTCACTTGACTCATTGGTAAGAGGGAAGCGGTGGGTGAGTAACGGCTGACCCTGCCTGAGCACTTAGAGCTGGACAAGTTAGATCACATCTCTAAACCCACAAAGGAGCCTGGTCTTGGTGGGGGGGTGACCTAGACAAATGAAAGTCACAATATTCTGAAGTTTCATCCTCACGGAGAACAACCACAGCGCGGTCATTTCTTTCCCTTTTAGATTACGTCTAGCTGCTTCTTAATAAAAAAAGACTCTGCGTTTACTGTGGGTCCCAGGACTATTTGCCCTGGACCTCAGCCACGTGTTTCTCCTGCTCTCATTAGTGTACGTGCAGGTGCGGGAGCCATAAACAGGTATTTGGAGGCTGCGTTAGCCACGCCCCGCCATCTCTTGAAGGAGCAGCGTTCGTGACCTTTAACCACCCGTAAGGGCTGAGTTCCTTCACAGCTGCTGTTCCTTTTCTAAACAGCCAAGCTAGGGGTTGGAGGCATCCTTAAAGATCAGCTGATCCTCCCTCAGAAGCTTGGATTTCTCCCCGCTCATCACCAGCTCTGCCTTTTTTTTCCTGCAAAACCACTGTCACCACGCTTGAGCCAGACTCAGTGTCAACTGCCCACAGGGTAGGAAGTGTGGTTATACACTCGCCCAAGGTCTGGACCCACGACTACTTCTTGCTGTAGTGTTTCCAAGCTCGGAAAATGTACCGCTCTGAGATCAGGGAAGGAGACTCTAGCTACAAAGGTGAGCCACTCGGGTTTGACATTCTTGGGTCAATGGTGTTGCTTTTGGGGTGAAAAAAACAGCACAAATGGGCAGGGAATGCTGTCAGCCCCCTTGGGAATGAGGGTTCAGGGCGCTGTGCCAGGTAAAGAGCCCCCGCAGCTGTGGGACTGGTTGAAGGAAAAGGAGGTGCAATGGACAGCAAGTAAGTTAGATGGTTACCAATTTCCTGCCTCTCGGCTCCATCCCACCCTTCATTGCCTTGATAATGGAGCCGGACTCTGCCATCCGGAACAATGCTAAGTTTGTCAGTAGAGGGTGCTGGAGGGACATTGTAGGAGGAAAGGAGTGCCTTCCAGTTTTCAGTGTGCCCCATGGTTGCCAGCGTTAAGTGTAGGACGCCGAGTGGTGCTGGCCCTCTAGCAAGTTGTAATGCTGGTCCCCAGCCCGTGTGCTCTGCCTGCGACACCTGACCGCCAGCCTCAGCTCACTCATTTTGGACCAGCTTTGGCCCCGGGCATCTAGACCTTCTCCACCATGCAGTGGGCTGCAGCCTTGTCTCTGGAAGGAGATCTGAATCTCAGCCTAGGAAAGTTTGTTCTTTCCTTGGCTATTCTTCCTCAGTCCTAGGGCATTCTTTCTTTATTAGTGTGTACTCCCTGTAAATAGTTCTTTATATTAACCGTCCCCATATGGTTGCAAATGTTCAAATTCCTATGTAGTTTCTGGCTCTGTCTGGACCCTGACTATCAAGGAATTGATAGCGGAAGTGGTCCCACTAGATAGATGTCCCCCTCCCCCCTCCAACCACACACACAAATAGTATTTGGGGATTTGTCTGGGCTTAACTGCAGTGCTCAGCTCCTTGCCAGTGGGAAATGGGATGCTGGTAATGTAGCGGCCCCACAGTTAATCAAACTATCACCTGTGGTTCGTTATGATGCAATATCATTGGAAGCAAATGCCTCGGAATCCCAAGCAGCTGCTGGACTGACTGTTAATGGCAGTCATGATAATGAGGACTGCAATGTGGAGTGGCTTGTCCTGAGGGTACTAGAGTATTTACGGAGAGAAAATGACAAGGTCAGGTCCTTTAACTCTCAGCTCAAGTCATGGTCTGACTACAGAATGTCACAGAGCTTCTCTTTAGCCCTTACAAGGATTCTTTCTTATAGCCATGGGGCTGATAATCGCTGAAATGTTATACAAAATTTAATTGTGTGGGTTGTTGAATTATGATTGCTAAATTCACAGTGATGCCAAGTTTCTTATGTTAAACTTTAGGGCATTGACTGGGAAAGAATGGGATTCTGAAACTTGGAAGAGAAACATCTTGTTAGATTCTGATAAAACTAACAATCTTGAAACCCCAAGTCACCCCAGGATTCCCTTGCCAGTGGAACTATCTTGCCTTCTGGTATCTGAAGAGACTAGCCTTCCTTTGCTTGAAAACCCCATGCTAACCTCATCTGGGGCAGATGCTTTGAAAGGGGATGCTTGTTCTCCTCAAGACCCACCAAAATCAGCCCTTGTTACCATTAGCCCTGTAACTAGGGTCAATTCTCTGCATGCTCCAGGGATAGGGATATACTAACATCTGGGAAGAAACAACTTACACACTACACACACTGTAAGACTTTGCTAATCTATCAGGAGAAACCTGCAGAATATATAGGAGTGGATTTTAAGGGTGTTAGACCTGCTGTGGTTATCGATTTTCCTCTTCTTATATTTTTACAAGGCGTTTTGCTTTATGTACTTTGAAATTCTGGGGATAATGGACAACTGTTTGTCACTCTTAGGATTTCTGTGGATTGTAATTTTTTAAAAATAAAAACATCCCTCATTGTTGTCTCTTAGCAATTGTTTCCTTGTACACTATTTTGTCAGATTAATACTATGCTACACATTTTCTTTTAGTTAGCATTTTCTGATACGTTTTTTTCATCCCTTTATGTTCAACTTTTTGCTGTCATTTTATTTTAGGAGTATCTCTTGTAAATAGCTCATAGCCAAAGCTTTGCTTCCCCTCACGCAAGTCATCTGTTACTGTCACGTGTTGGATTGACGCGTTGTTTTACCATGCTCCTTTTTGTTTGTTTGTTTTGTTCCTTTCCTGTTTTTGATCAATTTCTTGTTTGCTTTTGTTCTTGTTTTTTACTCTGGCGGTTTAGAAAGAATAAACTGTTTCTCTACTAGCTAACCTTAAATTTTTGATGTGTATATAAATATTTTTCTATGTTCTAGAGTTAACCAGAATCTATACCTTCCTCTTGCACAAAATAATGTTTGCATTCTTTCACTTCCTCCTTCCTCTATTCCATCTATCTCTCATATTAAGATAATCTCATAATATTTCTAGGGTTATTATTTTTCCCTGTAATAAAGAGTTTCTGGAGAATTTCTTTTTCATTTTTGTTTAATTGATTTTTTTTTGAATTTTATTTTATTTTTTTATATGGCAGGTTCTTATTAGTTATCCATTTTATACATATTAGTGTATATGTATCAATCCCAATCTGTCAGTTCATCCCACGACCACCACCCCACCCCACGCTTTCCCCCCTTGGTGTCCATACGTTTGTCCTCTACATCTGTGTCTCAATTTCTGCCCTGCAAACCGGTTCACCTGTACCATTTTTCTAGGTTCCACATATATGCGATAATATACGATATTTGTTTTTCTCTTTCTGACTTAATTCAGTCTGTATGACAGTCTCTAGATCCATCCACGTCTCTACAAATGACCCAATTTCATTCCTTTTTATGGCTGAGTAATATTGCATTGTATATATATACCACATCTTCTGTATCCATTTGTCTGTCAATGGGCATTTAGGTTGCTTCCATGACCTGGCTATTGTAAATAGTGCTGCAAGGAACATTGGGGTGCATGTGTCTTTTTGAATTATGGTTTTCTCTGGGTATATGCCCAGTAGTGGGATTGCTGGGTCATATGGTAATTCTATTTTTAGTTTTTTAAGGCACCTCCATACTGTTCTCCATAGTGGCTGTATCAATTTACATTCCCACCAACAGTGCAAGAGGGTTCCCTTTTCTCCACACCCTCTCCAGCATTTGTTGTTTGTAGATTTTCTGATGATGCCCATTCTAACTGGTATGAAGTGATACCTCATTGTAGTTTTGATTTGCATTTCTCTAATAATTAGTGATGTTGAGCAGCTTTTCATGTGCTTCTTGGCCATCTGTATGTCTTCTTTGGAGAAATGTCTAAGGTCTTCTGCCCATTTTTGGATTGGGTTGTTTGTTTTTTTGATATTGAGCTGCATGAGCTGTTTATATATTTTGGAGATTAATCCTTTGTCAGTTGATTCACTTGCAAATATTTTATCCCATTCTGAGGGTTGTCTTTTCATCTTGTTTGCAGTTTCCTTTGCTTTGCAAAAGCTTTTAAGTTTCATTAGGTCCCATTTGTTTATTTTTGTTTTTATTTCCATTACTCTAGGAGGTGGATCAAAAAAGATCTTGCTGTGATTTATGTCAAAGAGTGTTCTTCCTATATTTTCCTCAAGAGTTTTATAGTGTCCAGTCTTACATTTAGGTCTCTAATCCATTTTGAGTTTATTTTTGTGTAAGGTGTTAGGGAGTGTTCTAATTTCATTCTTTTACATGTAGCTGTCCAGTTTTTCCAGCACCACTTATTGAAGAGACTGTCTTTTTTCCATCGTATATCCTTGCCTCCTTTGTCATAGATTAGTTGACCATATGTGCATGGGTTTATCTCTGGGCTTTCTGTCCTGTTCCATTGATCTATATTTCTGTTTTTGTGCCAGTACCATATTGTCTTGATTACTGTAGCTTTGTAGTATCGTCTGAAGTCAGGGAGTCTGATTCCTCCAGCTCCTTTTTTTCCCCCTCAAGACTGCTTTGGCTATTCAGGGTCTTTTGTGTCTCCATACAAATTTTAAGTTTTTTTGTTCTAGTTCTGTAAAACATGCCATTGGTAATTTGATAGGGATCGCATTGAATCTGTAGACTGCTTTGGGTAGTATAGTCATTTTCACAATATTGATTCTTCCAATCCAAGAACATGGTATATCTCTCCATCTGTTTGTATCATCTTTAATTTCTTTCATCAGTGTCTTATCATTTTCTGCATACAGGTCTTTTGTCTCCCTAGGTAGGTTAATTCTTAGGTATTTTATTTTTTTTGTTGCAGTGGTAAATGGGAGTGTTTCCTTAATTTCTCTTTCAGATTTTTCATCATTAGTGTATAGGAATGCAAGAGATTTCTGTGCATTAACTTTGTATCCTGCAACTTTACCAAATTCATTGATTAGCTCTAGTAGTTTTCTGGTGGCATTTTTAGGATTCTCTGTGTGTAGTATCATGTCATCTGCAAACAGTGACAGTTTTACTTCTTCTGTTCCAGTTTGTATTCCTTTTATTTCTTTTTCTTCTCTGATTGCCGTGGCTAGGACTTCCAAAACTATGTTGAATAATAGTGGTGAGAGTGGACATCCTTGTCTTGTTCCTGATCTTAGAGGAAATGCTTTCAGTTTTTCACCATTGAGAATGATATTTGCTATGGGTTTGTCGTATATGACCTTTATTATGTTGAGGTAGGTTCCCTCTTTGCCCACTTTCTGGAGAGTTTTTATCATAAATGGGTGTTGAATTTTGTCAAAAGCTTTTTCTGCATCTATTGAGATGATCATATTGTTTTTCTTCTTCAGTTTAATATGGTGTATCACATTGATTGATTTGCGTATATTGAAGAATACTTGCATCCCTGGGATAAATCCCACTTGATCATGGTGTATGATCCTTTTAATGTGTTATTGGATTCTGTTTGCTAGTATTTTGTTGAGGATTTTTGCATCTATATTCATCACTGATATTGGTCTGTAATTTTCTTTTTTTGTAGTATCTTTGTCTGGTTTTGGTATCAGGGTGATGGTGGCCTCATAGAATGAGTTTGGGGGTGTTCCTTCCTCTGCAGTTTTTGGAAGTGTTTGAGAAGGATGGGTGTTAGTGCTTCTCTACATGTTTGATAGAATTCACCCAAGAAGTCATCTGGTCCTGGACTTTTATTTGTTGGAAGATTTTTAATCACAGTTTCAATTTCATTACTTGTGATTGGTCTGTTCATATTTTCTATTTCTTCCTGGTTCAGTCTTGGAAGGTTATACCTTTCTAAGAATTTGTCCATTTCTTCCAGGTTGTCCATTTTATTGGCATAGAGTTGCTTATAGTAGTCTCTTAGGATGCTTTGTATTTCTGTGGTGTCAGTTGTAACTTCTCCTTTTTCATTTCTAATTTTATTGATTTGAGTCCTCTCCCTCTTTTTCTTGATGAGTCTGGCTAATGGTTTATCAATTTTGTTTATCTTCTCAAAGAACCAGCTTTTAGTTTTATTGATCTTTGCTATTGTTTTCTTTGCTTCTATTTCATTTATTTCTGCTCTGATCTTTATGATTTATTTCCTTCTACTAACTTTGGGTTTTGCTTGTTCTTCTTTCTCTAGTTCCTTTAGGTATAAGGTTAGATTGTTTTTTTGAGATTTTTCTTGTTTCTTGAGGTAGGCTTGTATTGTTATAAACTTCCCTCTTAGAACTGCTTTTGCTGCATCCCATAGGTTCTGGATTGTCGTGTTTTCATTGTCATTTGTCTCTAGGTAGTTTTTGATTTCCCTTTTGATTTCTACAGTGATCTCTTGGTTATTTAGTAACATATTGTTTAGCCTCCATGTGTTTGTGTTTTTTGTGTTTTTTTCCCTGTAATTGATTTCTAATCTCATAGCATTGTGATCAGAAAAGATGCTTGATATGTTTTCAATTTTCTTAAATTTACTGAGGCTTGATTTGTGACCCAAGATGTGATCTATCCTGGAGAATGTTCCGTGCATACTTGAGAAGAAAGTGTAATCTGCTGTTTTTGGATGGAATGTCCTATAAATATCAATTAAATCTATCTGGTCTGTTGTGTTATTTAAAGCTTGTGTTTCGTTAGTAATTTTCTGTTTGGATGATCTGTCCATTGGTGTAAGTGAGGTGTTAAAGTCCCCCACTATTATTGTGTTACTGTTGATTTCCTCTCTTATAGCTGTTAGCAGTTGCCTTATGTATTGAGGTGCTCCTGTGTTGGGTGCATAAGTATTTACAGTTGTTATATCTTCTTCTTGGATTGATCCCTTGATCATTATGTAGTGTCCTTCCTTGTCTCTTGTAACATTCTTTATTTTAAAGTCTATTTTATCTGATAACGAGTATAGCTACTCCAGCTTTCTTTTGATTTCCATTTGCATGGAATATCTTTTTCCATTCCCTCACTTTCAGTCTGTATGTGTCCCTAGGTCTGAAGTGGGTCTCTTGTAGACAGCATATATACAGGTCTTGTTTTTGTATCCATTCAGTGAGCCTGTGTCTTTTGGTTGGAGCATTTAATCCATTCACAATTAAGGTAATTATTGATATGTATGTTCCTGTTATGATTTTCTTAATTGTTTTGGGTTTGTTTTTGTAGGTCCTTTTCTTCTCTTGTGTTTCCCACTTAGAGAAGTTCCTTTAGCATTTGCTGTAAAGCTGGTTTTGTGGTGCTGAATTCTCTTAGGTTTTGTTTTCTGTAAAGCTCTTGATTTCTCCATCGAATCTGAATGAGATCCTTGTTAGGTAGAGTAATCTTGGTTGTAGGTTCTTCCCTTTCATCACTTTAAATATGTCATGCCACTCCCTTCTGGCTTGTAGAGTTTCTGCTGAGAAATCAGCTGTTAACCTTATGGGAGTTCCCTTGTATGTTATTTGTCGTTTTTCCCTTGCTGCTTTCATTAATTTTTCTTTGTCTTTAATTTTTGCCAATTTGATTACTATGTGTCTCGGTGTGTTTCTCCTTGGGTTTATCCTGCCTGGGACTCTCTGCGCTTCCTGGACTTGGGTGGCTATTTCCTTCCCCATGTTAGGGAAATTTTCTACTATGATCTCTTCAAATGTTTTCTTGGGTTCTTTCTCTCTCTCTTCTCCTTCTGGGACCCCTATAATGCGAATGTTGTTGCATTTAATGTTGTCCCAGAGGTCTCTTAGGCTGTCTTCATTTCTTTTCATTCTTTGTTCTTTATTCTGTTCTGCAGCAGTGAATTCCACCATTCTGTCTTCCAGGTCACTTACCCGTTCTTCTGCCTCAGTTATTCTGCTATTGATTCCTTCTAGTGAATTTTTCATTTCAGTTATTGTATTGTTCATCTCTGTTTGTTTGTTCTTTAATTCTTCTAGGTTTTTGTTAAACATTTCTTGCATCTTCTCGATCTTTGCCTCCATTGTTTTTCCGAGTTCCTGGATCATCTTCACTATCATTATTCTGAATTCTTTTTCTGGAAGGTTGCATATCTCCACTTCGTTTGGTTGTTTTTTGGGGTTTTATCTTTTTCCTTCATCTGGTACATACCCTCTGCCTTTTCATCTTGTCTATCTTTCTGTGAATGTGGTTTTTGTTCCACAGGCTGCAGGATTGTAGTTCCTCTTCCTTCTGCTGTCTGCCCTCTGGTGGATGAGGCTATCTTAGAGGGTTGAGCAAGTTTCCTAATGGGAGGGACTGGTGGTGGGTAAAGCTGGCTGTTGCTCTGGTGGGCAGAGCTCAGTAAAACTTTAGTCCACTTGTCTGCTGATGGGTGGGGCTGGTTTCCCTCCCTGTTGGTTGTTTGTCCTGAGACGACCCAACACTGGAGCCTACCCGGGCTCTTTGGTGGGGTAATGGTGGACTCTGGGAGGGCTCATGCCAAGGAGTACTTCCCAGAACTTCTGCTGCCAGTGTCCTTATCCTCACGGTGAGCCACAGCCACCCCCTACCTCTGCAGGAGACCCTCCAACACTAGCAGGTAGGTCTGGTTCAGTCTCCCTTGGGGTCACTGCTCCTTCCCCTGGGTCCCGATGCACACACTACTTTGTGTGTGCCCTCCAGGAGTGGAGTCTCTGTTTCTCCCAGTCCTGTCGAAGTCCTGCAATCAAATCCCACTAGGCTTCAAAGTCTGATTCTCTAGGAATTCCTCATCCCGTTGCCGGCCCCCCAGGTTGGGAAGTCTGACGTGGGGCTCAGAACCTTCACTCCAGTGGGTGGACTTCTGTGGTATAAGTGTTCTGCAGTTTGTGAGTCACCCACCCAGCAGTTATGGGATTTGATTTTATTGTGATTGCGCCCCTCCTACCGTCTCATTGAGGCTTCTCCTTTGTCTTTGGATGTGGGGTATCCTTTTTGGTGAGTTCCAGTGTCTTCCTGTGAATGATTGTTCAGCAGTTAGCTGTGATTCCGGTGCTCTTGCAAGAGGGAGTGAGAGCATGTCCTTCTAGTCTGCCAACTTGTACCAATCTGTTTAATTGCTTTCTTGATTGCCATTGTTTTTTGTACTCCATGTCTTCCTTTTGGATTCTTTCTTTTTTTCTTTAGCAAGATATATCCTTTAGTATTTCAGAAGGTGTTTGTGGCTGCTAAACTTTGGGTCCTTGCATGTCTGGATTTTTTTCCTCTCTCGTTTGAATTCTACTTTGGCCGCTTAGTCTATCAATAACAGAGATTTAGGTTAAAATATTTCACTATGAATGTAGATTTTTCTATTTCTTCTTGTAGTTGTATCAGTTTTGGTTTATATATTGAAGACCTCATTTGATGTAAACGTTTTAGGGATTTTTTAATCACTTCTTTGTGAATTGAACTTTTTGAAAAATCATTATGAGACAACTCTTTTTTTCTGGTAATGCTTTTTGTTTAAAATTGGTTTTATCTGATATTTATAGAGCCACCTGAGCTTTCTTTTTTTAATCATCTTTATTTTCAATCTTTTAGTATCTTTAGGTTTAAATGTAGCTTTTACACTGCATATACTAGTTGGATTTTCTCCCTTTACCTAGTATAACAATATTTGTCTTTTAGATAAATAAATCTTAGTTAAATTTTCCCCAACCTTTATTTTTAAAAAGTTCAAGTCTACAGAAAACTCACAAGAATAATAAACATCAATTCGATTCACCAATTATTAACACTTTGCTACACTCTGTGAATATGTGTATATACAAATGCATATGTATATCATTCATTTTTACATGTATGTATTTATATATGTATACATACACACACATGTACTTCTTCTAACTGGATGAGAGTTGAGTCTTTATCTCTTAAGAACATGGACATTTTCCTACCACAGTATAATTATCCTCTCCAAAATTTAACATTAATGCAATATTATCATTTAATATACAGTCCACATTCAGATATGCCCAGGTATCCCAATAAAGTAGTTAAAAATTTTTCTTCCATCCAGGACCCAGTTAAGGGTCATGAACTACACTTAGTTTTCTCTGTAGGTAGAACAGGTCCCCAGCCTTTGGTTTTTTTCTTTTTTCCCTCTCTTTCCTTTTTCCTTTTCTTCTCTCTTTTCTCCTTTTTAAATGATCCACCTCAGTTATTTTACAGGGCATCCTTCTGCATATTTGCATCTGTCTGACTCTTCCCCTCCACACAATCAGGCCCAGGTAAACATTTTTTTTTGTCAGGGGTGCTCCATGCCGTGTTCCCCTCAGTGTGGTGTGTGAGGGGTGCATGACACAGTTCCATTATTACTGATACTAAGTTTGAACACATGGTTAAGGTGGGTGTCTGTCAAATTTCTCCACATTCTGCTCCCTAACAATCTCTTACCCTATATTT
Organism: Balaenoptera acutorostrata; assembly: GCF_949987535.1. Lineage (NCBI taxonomy): Eukaryota > Metazoa > Chordata > Mammalia > Artiodactyla > Balaenopteridae > Balaenoptera > Balaenoptera acutorostrata. The sequence goes on along the minus strand of NC_080066.1, from coordinate 115,965,027 downwards.
TATCATCCACTGGTGATTTCTACTAATGTAAAATAATGATTTTCTATTTCTCTTATTCCTCCTACACCTGTTAGTTGGTACCTGTGCTAAGGAAAACTTTCCCTTCGCTCCTCTCGCCCCATTTCCTTTTTAAAGGAAAGGGATTTTAGAACCACTGTGGATTTATGAATTATTTTTATTCAGCATTACAATCTATTCCTGTCACTATTTGTTTTGAAGTTTAAATTCTCCCATATTTGGCCATTGTGAGCTCCTTTAAGTTTCTGAGTCACGGGATCCTGTGTGTTTTTGATAGTTCCCATAAGTTTTGAGCACTTTTTAACTCTCTGCTACCAGATCTTCCAGGCTTCCTTTTTATTTTCCCTGTCTCCGTCCTGAAGTCAGGCATTTCTCCAAGACGTCCTGCTGTTCCTTTGTAGTGGGGAATAGTATTCAAAACTAAGATCTGGATGCTAGGTGTGCTCCTTGGTACAGAGATGTGTTTGCTTCCAGGCCCTTTCCGTGGAAAGAGCTTAAGAAATCTCAAGTTTATACTGACGATGTCTCCAATTTCATCCTAACACCACAGGGTTTTTTTTTGTCCTGCCCACACTGACTATTTGTACTTCTCTGCTCCCACAATGAGAACCTGGGTTCCCAACAGTATATTTGCTCATTCATGCAGTAAACTCAAAATATTTCATAATTGATTCATCAACAACAAACTTACTTAAGTTTAAGATTTCTTTTTGTTCTAAGACTGAACTATATTACATTGGGTGTGTATTGTCAGAGTACTGTGGTCAGAAATTATTATTTTTTTCCTTCTGGGTAATTATGTATCAATGTGATATGGTTTTGTTTCTATCTGCCTTCAATGTTAGAGTTTTCCTCATTTCTTGTTTCAATTTATTTTTTGAATATATAAAAGATTAACAAGGTTCAAAAGTCAAAATTCTATAAAAAGGTCTGCTTAAAAGTCTCATTCCCTTGTCTATCCCTCCCACCCTGTGGATACCAACCTCCACACCCTTGTAGGCCACTGATTTTATTTCTCATTTGTCCTTTCTGTTTAATTTTGCAATAATAAATGTGTGTATTCTTATTTATTTCTCACACAAAATGTGACATAATTTTTGCATCTTGTTTTTTCACTTAAGAACATATCCTGAAAATCACCCTATGTCAACTCATAGGGATTTTCTTTATTCTTTTATTCTTACATTTCAAATCGATTAAAATATGAATTTAATTGTTTTATTTGGGCTTAAATCTGACATCTTATTTTGTGCTTTGTACTTACCCTATCTTGTTGCACTCTTTTCTTTCATGAAGTTCTTAAATTATTTTATAATTTCATTTTTCCTCTACGAGCTTAGACATTATACATTCTTTTTTAAATTCCTTTTAGATCTTATCCTAAAAATTACAACACGTAACAATGTTTAAAGTTAATTGGTAACTACCCTCCTTCTGGAAAATGCAATGACCTTTCTATATTTAAAACCTGCATGACCTAGTTTATGCATTCAGTGTTTATTTAGATGAATTCACAAATCCTTCTCACATCTCTGATCTTCACTTTGGGTCATATTTGCTACCTAAAGAGCATCTGTTAGATTTTCCTTTATTTAGGTGATAAATTCTGTTTTTGTTTTCTAAAAGTATCTTTATTTCACCTTCATTCTAGAAATATTTCAACTGGAAATGGAATTCTAGCTTAACAGCAATCTTCAACATACAAAAAAGAAAGATCATTCTACTGTTTTCTCTCTTGTTACTGTTAGTTTGACACTCCTTTTAAGAAAATCTGTTGCTTTTTCTTGGACTTCATTTAAGGATTATCTTCCTTGCCTTTGGTTATCAGCAGTTTTACTATGATGTGTGTAAGTGTGGACTTATTTTTATTTATTCCGATTGGAGTTCATTGAACTTCTTGAATCTGGATTGGTTTGGTAAATTCTCAGCCACCATCTCTTCAAATGTGTTTGTCCCACTCTCTTCTTCCTTGGGGATCCCAACTGAATACCCTTGATCTCACATCATACTTCCTATTTCCTACCAGCTTTTCTGCATTTTCTGTTTGTCTCTTCGGGCTACATTCTGGATAACTTCTTTTGATTTTTATCCCTATTCATGAACGTGCTTGATTTGCTATTAACTTATCCACTGAGTTAACTTTAGTTATCACATTTTTTAATTCTAGAAGTTCTATTTGGTTCTCTTTCTCACTTGCAAGATCATTTGGTAAAAGTCTCCTGTTCCCTGCAGATGGAGCATATCTTATATATTTCATTAAGCATAATCAGAATGCTTTTATCATCAGTCTGAATCCTTTGTAGGTCTGTTTGTGTCCATGTGTGCACATGCACACATGCCTACATGCCTGATGCTGCTTTTCTCCTTCATGGCAACATCTTTAGCGTGCATCTTCATCATTGATTCTGGACTATTGTACTTGGAACTATCTCTAGGAAGAAGTGGAGAACTAGAACACAGCTACAGGTCCTCCAGAGAGCGTTTGAGTTTGCTTCTGCTTGGCACCAGAAAGCAATTCTAATCCAGGACCACCCTAATCTTAGTTTAAGACTTTATGTCTGGGTCCATTTAGGATACAAGATCTCACAGAAAACCTCCATTCCTTTGGTTCATCCTCACCTTTGGGCCCCAGGCTTACTGAGGGGAGAGTCTCCCACTAGACATCCCACCTGGTATGAGTCTGAGCTTTGATTTGTGTCCCATTTGCAGCCAAAAGTCATTCACATGCAAGTTCAAGTCTAGTGGGAGCAGCAGATCCCCTCAGGACAAAAGTGGCTTCTGCGCTCATTTATCTCTGGAGTTCCTTTTGTTCTGGTTATTTCTAACTGTGGTGTTAGTTCCTCTTACTTTTAAGAAATATGTCTGCTTTTCTTTTCTTTTTTAACACTTTATCCAGAGATTTTAGTGTTTGTTTGTTTGTTTGTTGATTTTGTTTGTTTGTTGTTTGGGGGGAGGGGGGTTTGGCTGTGCTGCATGGCTTGTGGGATCCTAGTTCCCCAGCCAGGGATCGAACCTGGGACCCTGGGCAGTGAAAGCACCAAGTCCTAACCACTGGACCACCAGGTAATTCCCTTAGTGGTTTTGTGTGTGTGTGTGTGTGTGTGTGTGTGTGTGTGTGTGTTTTGTTTTCAAGAGGGCTTGTCCAAATATCCTAGCCCATTATTACAGAGAATCTGAAGTCTTATGATTTCTTCTGACAAAGTATTTCTGCCTACTTTAACTTTTGGAAGGTGGGTGTTTGTCAGTTTTTGGTCTGAGAATAAACGTTTCTTGTTTTCCAGCCATTCTGTGCCAGGTACCATATCAAGTGTTTTATAATTAGTTCCTACAGCAACCCCAGGAAATGGTAGAGTCCGTGGTGACTATTGTTTTCCCACCAAGGTCATAAAGCTATCAGGTGGCCAAACCATAGCCTGAAGCTGAGATCTGACGCCACAACCTGGGCTCTTAAACACTTTATCCTAGAGGCCCCCATTTATCGTAATTTAGCAAGTTACTGTAATCAAAGTCATTAGAGACGTAATCACTGAGAACTCAATTTTGACTCAATATGCACAGAACTAATTTTAACTCAATATGCACAGATGCTGTAATACTTGTGGCATTGCTAGTCAGAGCCATGATTCACACCAATCCTTAGCTTGTGTCAATGTATATACACGGGTCTGCATGTCTTACCTAAACATCATCCACATAGACACTGGTAAATCCTTGGCCAACGTAATACCATTTCCGTTTCTTTTTCCTTCTCCCACTCTGTGCCCTAGTTTTTAGCGCAGGAGGAGACAACAGGATCATTTACTAAAGTCTGCCACCATGTTGCAATCTGGTGTTAAATAACCTATTTTTTTAATATAAAAAGCTATTAAGGGTATGACAATGTTCATTGTAGCACTATTTACAATAGCCAGGTCATGGAAGCAACCTACATGCCCATCAACAGACAAATGGATAAAGAAGATGTGGTACATATATACAATGGAATATTACTCAGCCATAAAAAGGAACGAAACTGGGTCATTTGTAGAGAGTGGATGGATCTAGAGACTGTCATACAGAGTGAAGTTAAGTCAGAAACAGAAAAACAAATATTGTATATTAATGCATATATGTGGAACCTAGAAAAATGGTACAGATGAACTGGTTTGCAGGGCAGAAATAGAAGCACAGATGTAGAGAACAAATGTATGGACACCAAGGGGGGAAAGTGGTGGAGGAAGTGGTGGTGGTGGGATGAATTGGGAGATTGAGATTGACATGTATACACTAATACGTATAAAATAGATAGCTAATAAGAACCTGCTGTATAAAAAGTAAAATTCAAAAATTCAAAAGAAAAGCTATTAAGGTATGAATTTTCCTCTTTATGGCTTTGGCTGTTCCCATGGGTTTTTATATGAAATTACACGGTATAGTGGTTAAGGATGTATGCTTTAGAACCAGGCTGCCTGGGTTCAAATTCTGCTTCTGCCACTATCTATATAATCTTAGGCAAGCTCTTTGACATCTATGTGCCTCAGTTTCCTCACCTGGAAAATGGAGATCAGGGCATCTACCTCTTAGTGTTATGAAGATTAAGTGTAAAGTGGTTAGTGTTTGACACACAAGTTACAATTAAATGCTTATGCTTAGTAAGTTTTTGATTATTGCTGAATAACCTCTAACTTTAGGTTGTTTGTTTTTTGAAAATTTGTAAAAATTTTCAAGTTTTTAGAGTGTGTGTGTGTACATATATATATACACATACTATTTGTGTATATATATACACTATGTTTTTTTAACTTATTTTCAGTTTTTATTGGATATTGTAAATCTTAAAAGTATTTTAGTAATCTAATGCCTAAACAAATTTTGTCCCAGAAGCATTTGAAAATTTCTATTTTCTAAAGAATACAATGTTATTTGTGTACCTATAGATGTCTATTAAACCATATTTGTTAATGTTAATTTTCTATACTTTTTAGTCTGATGCTGAAAACCCAGCCTCTACGCACAGGTGCCGAGCCAAATCTCATCTCAGAGACAGAGTTTTGGGTGAAGCAGAAAAGAATAGCTTTATTGCTTTGCCAGGCAAAAGGGGACACAGCAGGCTCCTGCCCTCGATAACTGTGTGTCCCCACCTGGGAGGATTTGGTGGAGTTTTTATAGCAATAGTTCAAGGGCAGGGTTGCTGATAGATTAGGGTGTGAGCAGGGCCTGCACTCCTTTACTCTGGTCTCAGGTAATCTCTTAATGAGCTTCTCTGGTTCCTTTAATCTGGCCTCTGGTGGTCTTCTCTGCAATGAAGAATGCTAACTCCATTTGTTGGGGATTTTAGTTCTGTAAAGAGCTCAAAGACATTGTTATGTGCATCCCTTGAGGCAGAACCAGGACCCTGCCGCAATGCTGCGCTATTGTTTCTTGTCTGCTCCTCCCTTGTCTCTGCATCCCCTCCCTTCCCTGATTAGCCACTGTTTGAATCTCCCCTTTGGGACTCAGGGAAGGTCATGGAGGCTGGAGGCTGTTCCCTACGAACAAGGAACGGGGGACATGGAAAGGCTTCCATGTCCAGGAGCCCCACAGGGTCCTGCTTGGTTTCAAGTCTACTAGATCTGAAAATCAGAAATTCTCCACAGTATCTCCAGATACATGTATTTGGATTTAGGCTCCCCTGTGACCCGCCCACCCCCCTTTTTTTTAAGTACTGCTCTGATGTTAGGTAGTTAGTGAATTCTTCTCATTTCTGCTCAGTGAAATATTTTTCTATTCAACTGTCCCTTTTCCTCTCCTTTCTCTTCTTGCTGCTTTCTCAGAATCCCTGAGAGTCAAATTTTGGCTTAAGATTAGGAAGGTCTTTCTGGGAGCTGGAGGAGCCCATGATGGTGAGAGCCAGCTGTGCTCCCTATCACTGGATTGGCACCAGCAGAAACAGGGACGGTCCTGTCGAGATGCTGGAGTGAGAAGGCTATGGAAACTGGTGCTATTAAGCTTACTCATGCTTATTTTTAAACCACAATATTCCTTTGGCTTCAAATAATACAACTTTCCTCTTCCTCCTGGCAGCCTGAGGAGAAAGCCCCAAGAACCAACCGGATATACGATTCTACATGAAAAGACATGAAGAGGTAAGAACACTCGCCAGAACTTCTTGGTTGGGGGCAGCTCTGCAGAGGTCATGTTACTAAACCTCACAGAGGTAGTGTTATTCAAGCTCTTAAGACACGGTGCCTGCTTATTCTCAGGCTTCCATGAGAATTTTCCCTCTCCACATGAAAATGTCTAGGCAGCAAGGAGATAAAAGTGCTAGAGGATGTGACCATTTTCTTGCAACTCTTTGTTTCTACCCACATAGAGCAAAGTAGCTTTCCTGTGGGGATTTAACTTCAAAAGCAAAGCGTTCTTGTCTTTGCTCCTCTGCCTACATTGTTAGTAGTGATGGAATGGCCCACTTTTCTAAGGCTGCACAATCAAGGGAGCACAACCTCTGCATTTAACTGCCTGTGCGAACCTCCTGCCTTGAACGCCTTCCCCTTCAATCAAAGGACTTCCAAGGTGGCTCAACGCAGGGTTTGGTGCTGCACCAGTGGAAGGAGTGGATTTGCTGCCAGACTTTGTCTTGCACAGCTCTGAATTTTTATTCCCATAGTTTTTTGGTCTGTTTTCTTTTGTATAACTTTTTTGTATCACAGTGGTATCTTTGGTCCACCATCAGCTGGATTTGTCTTTTTGAATGGTCAGTCCTGTAGGGCTGATGGGTTTGCTTTTACAGACTCTTGACCTAGCAGCTACAGTATATCTGAAAAACAGATATAGCTGGTTTAGGAGGAAAAACCTTGACTCTCCTGTCCTTTTACCTACCAAAACGTTATCTGTTCGAGACAAAATTCAGTGCTACTTCAATTTTATCCTTTGCCTTAATTTCCCATTATGTTATGAATTTCAAGGAATTCATCACAAACTGCCTTTGTAGCTATTAGTGAGCATGTTTTATTTTGCTTGGTTTTGTGTATATCTTTGGGGGAAACAAAGAACCTGGCTGAACACCTTTTATCCAGTAGTCACTTAACAGCAGTTGCATAAGTGAGTGCTTATGATTCTGATTCTGATTCCATTTCTGATCATTGTTATGGAACAAAGTTTGTGTGCCTGTTGAAGAGTGAGGCCAAATAAACTAAAACATTGTCGGAGTTTGGAGCAGAGAAAGGTTTATTGCAGGGCCAAGCAAGGAGAAAGGAGAGCTTAAAAACCTTGAACTCCCCCATTGGTTTTCTGAAAAAAGTTTTTATAGGCAAAATTTGGGGTGAGGGCTGCAGGGTGTGTGACTTTCTTCTGATTGGTTGGTGGTGAGGTAACAGGGCGGTGTTCCAGGAATCTTGTGCTCCGCTGGAAGTGGCCACCCTCCACCTGGGTGTGGGCTTTAGTTCTGCAGAAGAGCTCAAAGATATTGTTATGTATATTCCTTGAGGAGGACCCAGGACCCTGCCCCAAGATGCACTATTGTTTCTTGGCTGCCCCTCCCTTGTCTCTGCATCCCCTTGCTTCCCTGATTAGCAACTGTTTGAACCTGTCCTTTGGAATTCAGGGAAGGTCACTGGAGGCTGAATGAAGCCTATTTCCTGCAAACAAGAAACGGGGGACACGGAAAGGCTTTGGACCCAGGAGCCCCACAGGGTCCTGCTCAATTTCATCATCGGCTGTGATTCTGCCACCAATTCCAATGTGTGTGTGTTTTTTAAACACATGGCCAAGCACTTCTCTGATACCATCTGGGTGTCTTATAGCTTAATTCTGACACTGTCTACTTGGAAGTAGCATCAGATCCCACAGGTTAAGGGCTCAGTCTTACAAGACTCTCTCCCCTCATCCTCCAATTCAGTCACCAGTTGCAAGTCTGGGCTGTCACTTGGGCTTCTGACCCATCAGCTATAGATGGGAAGTTCCAACAACCCTCTCCTTGGATTTGATTAATTGGCTTCAGTAGTTCATGGAAGGGAAACAGTTTACTTATTAGATTACTGGTTTATTATGAAAAGATATAACTCAGAAATAGCCAGATGGAAGAGGTGCACAGGGCAATGTGTGGGGAAAGGGGCACTGAGTTTCCCTGTTCTCTCCCAGCATCTCCATGTGTGAGCCCACCAGAGAAACTCTCTGAACCCTCTCCTTTTGGGTTTTTATGGAGGTTTCATTACATAGGCACAAGTGATTAAATCATCGGCTATTGATGATTGAGCTCAATCTCTAGCCCCTCTCTTCCCAGGAAGTTGGGGGATGGGCAGTGAGGACAGTAGGACTAAAAGTTCAACCCTCTAATCCCCTGGTTGCTTCTGTTGGCTACCAGCCCTTGTCCTTAGGTGCTTTCCGAGAGTCACCTCATTACCATAACAACAGCTACCTTGATTGCTCTCCTCACTGGAAATTCCAAAGGTTTTAGGAACTCTGTGCCGGGAACAGGAGGAAGACAAATAGAAATTTCCTTTTATAAGTCACAATTATCAAAGTGATGAATCTGAAGTGTTGTTACCGTTCAACAATGTGCTGTCACCATCTGAGCTGCTGGACCAGCCACTGGAAAAAAAGAGTGTATTTCCATTAACTTCCCTCTTAGGACTTGTGTGTACACAGACAGTTTCTTTTGTTTTAAAACATGATTTGGGGTACCTTTCCCTGGTGTCTGAGGGCTGGGAGTAGGTGCTGCCAACATTCATCTCTGCAACTTTCCCTTTTGTATTTCCCATGGCCTGCTCTATTAATTAATTAATTAATTAATTTATGGCTGTGTTGGGTGTTCCTTGCTGCGTGCGGGCTCTCTCTAGTTGCAGTGAGCAGGGGCTACTCTTCATCGCGGTGGCTTCTCGTTGTGGAGCACGGGCTCTAGGTGCGCGGGCTCAGTAGTTGTGGCATGCAGGTTCAGTAGTTGTGGCGCCCGGGCTTAGTTGCTCTGCGGCATGTGGGATCTTCCTGGACCAGGGCTCGAACATGTGTCCCCTGCATTGGTGGGCGGATTCTTAACCACTGCGCCACCAGGGAAGTCCTGGCCTACTCTCTTTTGATGGATTATTTTTGTTGCCGAACCAAACTTGGGTCTGCTCGAGCACACGGTAAAGCCAATCCACTGACACTGGATTGTGGTGAATGAAAGCACGGCACTTACTGTAAGGCGCCACACAAGGAGTCTGGGACATCTAGTGGTCAAAAAGCCCCAACTCCCCAATGGGTTTCAGGAAAGCATTTTTGAAGGCCAGGTGAGGGAGGGGCTTGGGGGCTACGTATTCATACCCAGGGTCATCAAGTAGTTAGTCTCCCTTTTGGTGAGAGTTTTATCATCTGTAAAGCAATTCAGGAAATGTGCATCAGATACTGTTATCTGGTACTCCAGAGAGGAGCTAAAGCAGAGGATATGGGGGAGGGCTCTGTCCTGGGAAGGCCCCATAGTGTCCCGCTCGGTTACAATTCCCCCTTTTCTTTGATACTCCTCCATCTTGAGGAGAAGAGGTGTTGGACAAGAAGAGGAGTAACATTCTGGGGAATAATGTTTTGGATAGAGAGGTTAATCATAAACTCGGCAGAGGAACTCAGTTTTGGGAGGACTTAGTTTCATTTTCATGTTAGGTTGCACATATCTAACCACAGTGTATACTCTTGACCTCGGAGGGACAGCAAGCCGTGAGCAGCCCTAAAGAGAGACCTTAGTTCCCTGCCTAGGAATCGAACCTGGGCAGCCTGGATGAAAACCAGGAGTCCTAGCCGCTAGGCCACCAGGGGCTAGAGGCTAGAAGGAAAGTAGCCCTGGCTCTCTCCCGCATTTGAAAGCAAGAATGTTTCAAGGAGGCAAAAACTATAAAAACAGGTACAAAAGTTATTGTTAGAGACACAGCACAATGTATGGGAGAGCACACAGAGAAACAGTTTATTTATTTAAGACAGAAGCAAGGGACTTCCCTGGTGGCACAGTGGTTAAGAATGTGCCTGCCAATGCAGGGGACACGGGTTCGATCCCTGGTCCGGGAAGATCCCACATGCCGCGGAGCAACTAAGCCCGTGCGCCACAACTACTGAAGCCTGTGAGCCTAGAGCGCATGCTCCGCAACAAGAGAAGCCACCGCAATGAGAAGCCCGCGCACTGCAACGAAGAGTAGACCCTGCTCGCCTCAACTAGAGAAAGTCCGCATGCAGCAACGGAGACCCAAAGCAGCCTAAATGAATGAATGAATGAATGAATGAATAAATAAATAAATAAATAAATAATAATAATAATAAAAAGACAGAAGCAAGGCAGAAATACACACCCAGAGAGAAAGGGTACTGGCGTTCTGTCTAATGCGGAGTGCAGTAAGTTAGAAGCTAGGCAGAGATGCGTACGCGGAGAGGAATGCAGGCATCCTGAATGAGGATCTCAGTAAAGAGGTGATTTAAATCACTTGCATAGGGCAGTCCTTCTGGGTCTTTGTTTACATTTGGCCAATTATCTTGTTTCTTTTTTCACACCTGACTGGTCCTAGAATGCTCCCCAAGATGCGTGCGCAACTTTTTGCTAAGGTGGATCCCACAGTAGAGGCCTGTGGGTACATGTCCACACACATTATGGGGTGGTGCCCCCTCCCACTCTGACCCCCAAGGAGCCTTCTTGCGCATGTGCAGACAGGGAAGTTTTCCTTGACCTCAGGAGCGGGCACCTTATCTCTTTACTTTAGCAGAGCTCATCTTCCACCACTAACTTTGTCCTTGGAGTGTCTGGGGGAGAACAAAGTTTCACTTTTACTCCACTTGACAAACACCACAGCTGTCTGGCCCAGGGACCCATCTATCTCCTACCTCAATCTTACAGGTCCAAAGGTCATTCTGTTGCATCGACCATCTGTCTCAGATAGTTTCTATTTCTAGTTTAACTCTGTCAAAGGTCTTGGATGCCAGCAGGCTATTGCCCCCAATAATAACAGAAGATAGTATGATCAAATAAATAGATTCTACTTTCACTTACACTCACTCTTATCACGTAGAGAATGAAGGAGTTTCCTCTCTTTAAGCAATGACCTGGGAATCTTGCCGTATCTTTATTGGTTAATCACTCAACCAGGATTTTTTGAGCATGACCAATATGCATTGTACCACTCTAGACACTATTGAATATACAGAGAAAGTAGATTCCCTGGAGGGCTGTCCAATCTAGTTGATTAGTCAACATATACGCATGTGAAATAGTCAGTGAATGAGATGGTGGCATGTAATCAACATTATCAACTACTCTAAAGAAACTCTTCATTGGGGCTCTGTGTGCCGTAAGTCTTCACAAAGAACGAATGGGTGGGAGAGTGTTCATCTCCTCAGCGCTGCTCAAGCACAGTGTGGCTCTGGCGTACTTTCAGCTGGCAGTCAAGGAGCATTCCGTCACTTCAAGAGTTTTGAAGCCTTGGGAACAGCAGTCAGCACTCAGGGAGCCCCAGTTCAATGGTGTTGAGGCAGGATCCTCCTGCGGTGTGTAGGAAGCCTACATCCAGGAGGAGGCTGAGGCAGAAGGATGGGAGCACCTAAGAGGTCCCTTTGGGTGGTCCAGGAATGAATGGGGAAGATGACATTTACACCAGCAGGTGGCAGTGATGATCCAGGGAACTTGGGGTATTAATGTTGCTTCAGTGTTAATTGAATCCACAGGATGGTGGAGCCTGAGAACCTTCAGGGTAAAATAAATATCATTTCTATTTCTTCCTTTCCATTCATGTTGACACCATAAAAATGTAGGCGTTCACCATCTCATATCTAACTCTTATCTCTGTCACAGGCTCTCCACAGGTCTCCTTCTCCTCATCTTGGTCAGCTCCAGTCCATTTTGGTTCATTGCCAAATTGATCTAAAGTGCTGCTTTTGTCATATTGTTAGAAACTCTTGAATATAAGGAGATGGACACACTCATTGGAGCTTCAGGATAGAAGTGATGGGGTGTGATGGAGAGGATGGGGTGGAGGGAGCATGAGATCTCCCCCACCCTATTCTCCAATCCTTTCCTCACTGTCACCTCACAGATATACACGAGAATGTGACTTTCATGATGATCCTGGCATGTTAGTTGAGTTCAACCTCATCTTTGGCTTCTTTTGTTTTTAAGCTCATTAAAAATATACACTAGCCCTGGGAGAAATCATGAACTAATGCTGTTGAAGAGTAACTTCTTAACTAAGGTAAAATCTGAGCAAAAATTGGTAGCAAAAATTCCCTCTGTCCGAACAAACGTATGGACACCAAGGGGGGAAAGTGGAGGGGGGTGATGGTTGTGGGATGAATTGGGAGATTGGGATTGACATATATACACTAAGATGTATAAAATGGATAACTAATAAGAAGCTGCTGTATAAAAAATAAATAAAATACAATTCAAAAATTAAAAAAAAATAGAGATACAAAGAAAATTTGGAAAAAAAAAATTCCCTCTGTCCACAGATTTTCAAATTTTGAGTCATATCAGTATCACAGATGTCTTAGGTTGGCTACCCTAGAAGCAAATCCTGAGACAAGAATTCAGGTGCATGTATTTTATTTAAGGAGTCGTTTTCAGAAGAAAAATATGTAGAAGAGCAGGGGAGTGCGACCAGGTAGGGAAAGAGGCAAAGCAAGGAATGTAGTTTCCGGTAAAGTGTAGCCCATCCATGAGGATGGTGAGAGAGATGGTCTGGAGTATAACTCACACTGTCTTTTGTATCCTATACTCTCTTTTTCTTTGGTAATGTTGATGAGTATGGAGGTTGGCTTTGTAGACTTCTGGGCAAGGTGGTTTCTCTTGGCTGAGAGCAAGTTTCCATAGCAGGGTGCCTGGGAGCTATTATTAGCCAACACTCATAGCAGTTGAGAGAATATGTACAACCCAGTAAAAAAAAAAGAAAAAGATTTGGATGGGACACCAACAGCATCAACTATCAATACAATCTACCCTGTTCTGATTCACTTTTAACTGAAGCATAGATTCTCCAGGATTCTGGTTGATCAGTTTCTAGGAAAACATACAAGAGGAGAGTTAGTGGCAAGCTGGTCCTGAAGTCACAACTAATATTCATCTCCAACCTTTACCATTGATCCTAGATTCTTCTCGCCCTCAGCTATCATTTCTGCTTGTCTAGGTGACTTGTTTGATGGGATGACCCAAATTCTCATCCCTGAGGGGTCTGAGCCCAAGAATCAACTCAGGTTTTCCTTCTCTTTTGTTTGTCAGCTGATCATAGGGAATGGCCCCATAAGGTCACAGGTGTGAGCCAAAGGAAAGGCTTCAGTGCAGTAGGGATGGGTGTGCTGGGAATCTGGGCTACCTGTTCTTGCAGCTTATTTGCGACCTCTGCACCTGCTTGAGGCTGATCCCAGATGTGCCACTTTATTCATAGGTGGATTGCTTCTCGGCCTATGTGGGTCATGATGGGCATTTATAGTACACGGTTACTTACTATCCCATGATAAGATGCTCCATCTCTAACATGCCAGGAGCTATTTCTCAAATGGTGTATAATTAATTCCCTGTACGCCCTATACATGCAGAACCCTAATGATCTGTGCTGTGACTCTCATAGCTCGCCTAAGATTTCACAAGACACCTTTTCCTACCTCTAGTACTATTGAATCTGCCTTAATAGTATGGCCCAAGTGTCAGTTTGCTTATACTATGGTTTAAACCTGCCACTGATCCCTTTCTTACTCTAGGCCCAATTCAGAAACGAAAGCCTTCAAAATCATTTGATAAATGAGTCAGAGCAGTATTCCCAAGAATACTTGTCCCACTCCCCTGGACTTTGTGATACTACCCACAAAGTCCAAAGGGGCCCATCAAGCACTGTGTTTTTTTCTTTTAGTGGTAGGAGGTACAAGGTATAATAAATTGCCCTTACTTTGGAGGTAATATTCTGGAATGCTCCAGAGCATTGAACCCAAAAACTGTAGTAGAAGGACTCTGAATCTTTGTAGGATTTATTTCCCACCCTGTGGAGCCTGTATAAAGACATCATGAATGCCTGGTAACATGATATCATCAGTATAGTAGATCAATGTGATGTTCTGCAGAATGTCTGGATGCTCTTAGTTGCTTTTGGGACTATGGTGTGACAGAGAAGTAATAATCTGGGACAAGATCTTGAATGTACCTTGTTGTCCATCACATGGCAATGCAACCTGCTTCTGATCTTCCCTTCTGATAGGCATGGGAGAGAATGCATTTGCCAGATCAAGAGCTAAAGACCACATTCTATAGCCTGTGTTAATCTTCTCTAGTAAGGATAACCACATCTGGCACAATAAATGCAACTGAGGCTACTACTTGATTAAGTTTTTACTAGTCCATTGCTATCCACCATGATTCATCAGGTTTTTGTAAGGGGCCATGGAGGCAAATTAAATGAGAATATAAATGGGGACACAGACCATTGCCACTGTATTATTTAAGTCCAAGAGTGGGCCTAATCTCTCTCATTCCCTTGGGAAGCAATTTGGTTTTTATTATTTACACTAAAGGTAGGGGTAGTTTCATGGGCTCTCATGTGATCTTTCCTACTACAGTTCTTTTACTCTACTGTTTAAGGAACCAATGTCCAATGCAAGAGTTTAATAAGTGATTAAGTATGTGCGTTCCATTTACGCATTCAGGAACTGGAGAAATGACCACTAGAAAGCTGCGTGGACCCAGTAGACCCACTGTGAGATGGGTAGGATTGGTTCAGAAACCCAAGTATTACCTGGTATCAAGTACCTCTGTTCTAACAGGAGGTCAGAGTCGTGCTATGGTTTTCTGGTTATCAGTGTCACCTTGGACTTCCCCCCAATATATGGTTATTTGGGTAAATGACCACAGGCAGGGACTACTCTGGGAATCATTGCTATATACACTTGTGGTATTGAAGCTTCCTTTCCTCTCTCTATATTTAATCTTTACATTATTTAAAACTTAAAAGTTGCAAGAACAGTACAAAGAATTCCTGGATATCTTTTACCCAGATCCCCCATATGTTAACATTTTACTACATTTGCTATATCCTTTTCTCTGTAGATGGATGGATTGGTGGCTCGATGTGCGTGTGTAGTATGTATGTATATACATACATATACATATTTTTTTCCGAACTGTTTAAGACTAATTTGCAGCATGATTCCCCTTTATTTCTAAACACTTCAGTACGTATTTTCTAAAAACAAGGAATTCTCTTAAATAGCCATAGTATAATAATCAAAACCCCCAAATTAACATTGATATAATACTATTACCTAAACTATAGACCTTACTCAGATTTTACCAATTGTCTCAATAACATCCTTTATATTAAAAGAATATCCAGGGTCAAGCATTGCTCTCAGCTGTCATATTTCTTTGGTCTCCACTGATCTACAACAGTTCCCAAGTCTGTCTTTGTATTTCATGAAATTGACATTTTTGAAGACTACAGCCCAATTATACTGTAGCGTGTCCTTCAATGTGGGTTTGTTTGCCTCATGATCAGATTCAAATTACACATTTTTGGCAGAACTACTACTGAACATCCTGGCGGCGTTAAGTTTGATGATTTGGCTAAAATGGTACATGCCAGGTTACCATTATTACTATTTTACATTCTGCGATTAATAAGTATCTCGTGGGGGTGATACTTGAGAGTATGTGAATATTATCTCCTATTTTCTTACCAAATTTTCATGCATTATTTTAGCTATCATTGGTTATTCTCGCCTGAGTCAAGGTGCTTGTTGAATGGTGGTTTCTGATTTCATTATTCCTTCTATTGGCTTTCTACTGCAAGAAAAGATCTTTCCCTTCTCCCTTATTTATTTATATCATTGTAGCCCCTATGGGTTTTTACTTTATTTAGTGTTATAATCCCTTACTATCATTATTTGGATGCTCAAATTGTCCCCAATTGTTCTGTCTCCTCTCTTTCAATCATTGGATTCTGGATCTGAGAACTGACTTGGATTTGGAAATTGGGCAAAGGATCAAGACTTTCTACTGGGACAGCTGATCTCAACCTTCTGCTAATACATTCTTGGTATTGCTGAATATTATTAAGCAATAATCTCTTGGCTATTTATATACCTTGCTTCTGTGGACACCATGTCCTATAGCACCCTGAAGGTCAGCTACCACTAGCTACCATTCTGACTTTGCTGCCCATGGTGGTAATCATGACCACCTAGCTTCTGGCAAGTAAGTGCTGCTATCAGGCCTCTGCTATTTTGGGGTTCTATGATCCCCATAGCTTGTAAGGAGTTCAGTATTGAAGCAGCACCTTCTACCTATAGAGGACAGTTTACAGAGGACAACAATTATGAAGTTTCTTAATGATGCCAGTGACACTCCCTCCCCAACACACTTCATATTGTTGTGATAACCAGAATGACCTCTGGGCTCTCCCAAGGAATATAGTGGGTTTTCTGATATATGGATTATAATAAATCCATTCCAGCTTGGCCATTCCTCCGAGCCTTTTAATCCTCCCTCCATACTCTGCCACAGTAGCTCTTGTATCTTTTCTTCATTTAAGTGGGTCAGGCTTCTAAGAGCTATCCTAACAGGGAATTAGGAAAAGCCCTGGGGCCTTATCAGGATGTTAAGTCTTGTGTCATGGAAGAGTCCCCCCATACTGATGATTATCCAGCTTTATTTTCTACTGCCCTTGATTCAAGACCTTCAAGATCCGTGTCCAGGCAAATTCTACCCCTTCTTGTTGGTATATCTTTGTTAGCTCCTGCAGCTCCTTCAGTGTATAATCCCTTGGCAGGCCTGGACTTCTCCCATTGGGCCATGCTCACATGTGACCCCAGTCTTGGTCCAGGATGGGGCAGATCCTGAGGAGGGCAAACATTGTCCTATAAGGTACCTGCTGCCGCAGAAGATACTGCATTATCTTCAAACAAGGGGTAATTGTTTTCCTCTAATAAAGGAAATGAACTGCTTTTACAGGCCAAAGGATTCTGGGAAATTGGGGGCTCAAAGTTTTTAAGCCTGTCTACCCAGATAGCCGCATTCCAAGTCTACTCCTTCCCTGTCGGGGCCCTGACTTGGATGTGGAAGGCGTGTGAAGGCTGAGAATTCATCCTGCTGGAATTTTGATAGTCTTATAATTCCTCTCGTTGGTAGCAAGGAGACGATGAAAAACTTAAGGATGAGGGAAGATGAGGTCAGGTGTCTGCAATAATCCAATTTCAGAGGCTTAGTGATTACGTTTCTAGTCCGTGCATGGCTCTGAGATACCGGCATCCAGGAACCACAGATGAGATGTTGGCTGAGAGACCCGGTGTTGGCAAACTCTTTAGACTGGAATCTGGCTCCACTCCCCATCAACCCCCCACTTCCTAATGTTACTCCACAGCTCAACACTCTTCCAGCCAGGCTGAAGTCCTTAGGGTCTGGCCACTTGCCATGCTCATTGCCAAGCCATTCCTTCTTTCATGCTCTTCTTTATCTCCAGAGTTGCTTTCTTTCTTTCTTTTTCTTTCTCCCCTACCAGCCTTCTAAAATCCAAATTCTGGGGCTTCCCTGGTGGCACAGTGGTTAAGAATCCACCTGCCAATGCAGGCGACACGGGTTTGAGCCCTGGTCCAGCAGGATCCCACATGGCGTGGAGCAACTAAGCCCGGGCACCACAACTACTGAGCCTGCACTCTAGAGCCGGCGAGCCACAACTACTGAAGCCCGCACGCCTAGAGCCCATGCTCCACAACAAGAGAAGCCACCACAATGAGAAGCTCGTGCACTGCAACGAAGAGTAGCGCCTGCTCGCCACAACTAGAGAAAGCCCAAGCACAGCAACAAAGACCCAACCCAGCCAAAAAATTTTTTTAATTAAAAATAAAATAAAATCCAAATTCTTGTTTACAGCTGAAAAAAAAATTGACCTCTCTGATTTTTCACAGTCACCATTCCAAGCTGGGATCCATCTCTCCCACTGGATGGGAAGCTCTGTGGTCAAGCATTTTACTTTAAACATAACAGGATTGAGCAGAACTGTCTTCCTTTCTCCTAGCTAGGTACTAGCTTGCTCAGTATCCCTTTAAAGTTTTTTTTTTTAATAGAACTATATTTAATTGATTATATTGACATAATTTTAGTCAGATAGTCTCTAAAAAAATGTACATTCATACTTACAAAAGGTAATTATTTTTTTACTTTAAAGCTGTTTCTTTGGATATTTACTCCCATATTTCTAGATGGCATGTTTATACTGCTATTTCCTACTTGATTTAAGTTTGGAATATTATTGGCTTCCCACTTTTAAAATGATTTTATATCATGCTCCCACTCCCCCAATCATTACTATTATACCCCATACTTACCCTCTACCCATCCTCTCAGCAAACTTATATCATGCCTTTTGATTAGCCCAAGGATCAATTATTATTAAACCTATGGAAATGTTAATCGAGCCAAGCCATGCAGTATTCTCTGATTGCATTTTCATGCTTGTATAACTTTGTTTTCCCTTGAGTTAATAATTGTTACTTTTAATTTTCTGTGAGCCTCTAAACACTCCAACAGAAGGATAAATCTCCTCTCAATGTGTCTGAAGATATTTAAGTCATCACTTTTTTCTTGGAGACAGACCTCCCGAAAGCCATTGTCCACGGGCTCCCATCTGGACAGGCCAGCAGCACAGTGGTCATCCTTGGATGAGCGGATCTCCTTTCACCCCTAACCTGGCATTCCCAGTGCTTCTTCCCTGAGCTGCATCCCTTGCTTCCTGGATTCTACATCTTCCTCTTTCTTGGTTAATATACAACATATATAAACAGCTCATACAACTCAACATAAAAAAAAAAACACAAAGAACCTGATTAAAAAATGGACAGAAGACAAAATAGACATTTTCCCAAAGAAGATATACAGATGGCCAACAGGCACAGGAAAAAATGCTCGACGTCATTAATTATCAGAGAACTGCAAACTCAAAATCAAAATGAGATATCACCTCACACCTGTCAGAATGGCTATCATCAAAAAGAACAAAAATAACAAATGTTGGTGAGGATGTGGAGAAAAGAGAACCCTTCTACACTATTGGTGGAAACGTAAATTGTGCAATCACTGTGGAAAACAGTAGAGCGTTTCCTAAAAAAAACTAAAAATAGAACTACCATATAATCCAGCAATTCTACTCCTGGGTATGTATCCAAAGAAAATGAAAACACTAATTCAAAAAGATACATGTGGGCTTCCCTGGTGGTGCAGTGGTTAAGAATCCGCCTGCCAATGCAGGGGACATGGGTTCGAGCCCTGGTCTGGGAAGATCCCACATGCCGCAGAGCAACTAAGCCTGTGCGCCACAACTACTGAGCCTGTGCTCTAGAACCTATGAGCCACAACTACTGAGACTGCGAGCCACAACTACTGAAGCCCATGTGCCTAGAGCCCGTGGTCTGCAACAAGAGAAGCCACCACAATGAGAAGCCTGAGCACCACAACAAAGAGTAGCCCCTGCTCGCCGCAACTAGAGAAAGCCCCACGCGCAGCAACAAAGACCCAACACAGCCAAAAATAAATAAATAAAATAAACAGATTAAAAAAAAACAGAAAAAAAAGATACATGTACCTCAATGTTCATAGCAGCATTATTACAATAGCCAAAATATGGAAGCAACCCAAGTGTGCATCAACAGATGAATGGATAAAGAAGATGTGGTGTATATATATATATATACAATGGAATATGACTCACCCATACATAAAAAAGAATGAAAATTTGCCATTTGCAACAACAAGGCTGGACTTGGAGGGCATTATGCTAAGTGAAATAAGTCAGATAGAGAAAGACAAATACTGTATGATATCACTTACATGTGGAATCTAAAAAATAAAACTAGTGAATATAACAAAAAAGAAGCAGACTCACAGATATAGAGAAGAAACTAGTGGTTACCAGTGGGGAGAGGGGAGGTGGGAGGGGCAATATAAGGGTAGGGGACTAAGAGGTACAAATTATTATGTATAAAATAAATAAACTACAAGGATAGATTGTACAGTACAGGAAATATAACCATTATCTTATAACTATAAATGGAGTATAACCTTTAAAAATTGTGAATCACTAAGTTGTACATATAATATGTAAAATTGTATAAGATTGTAAAACAACTGTAACTCAGTAAAAGAAAATAAGATAATATGAAAAAGGTAGTACTCTAGAGTAGGTGAGGTTTAGCTATTTCTTTGCAACTTTACTACCAGGTTATAATGACAGTGAGCTTTCAGAACAAATTTTGTCATATGGTCATGACACAAAACACCTTTTCTGTGAATTCTATGAAGGTCAATAGTTTGATTATTTTGATGTCTGTTCTATGCATCCCATGCCTACCATAATGCATGATGCCTGAGTCGAATGAGTCACTATTCCAGTGACAGGATTCAGCTAACCCTGTCAATTATGGTGGAAGCATGGAATCTACTGAACCAGTGACAAAACCAAAGACCATTTAGGGATCAAACCCAGAGCACCATCATCAGCACAGTTAAAGGGTCTTTAGACCAGTGATGTCCAGTGGCAACGTATAATGTGAGCCATATTTAAAAATGAAAAACAATATAATTTGAATAATATATTTTATATGACCTGGTTTATCCAAAATATTATCATTTTAACATGTTGAACTAGCAATATTTCATATGCTAAATAGCCCATGTGTCTTGTGGCTACCATGTTGGACAGCATAGTTCCAAATTCTTAAACCCTATTCATTTTAGGGGTGGAAATATCTCTAAAATAGTTTAGCTACTGCACATATATTGGATACGATTACTTTCACTAATGAAAACCCAATTTGAACATCCATTATCTTAGCAAAATGTCTAAAATTGATGAGAAAGAGATAACTGAAGAGCTAGTAGTAGCTACTTCTGGAATAGAGACTTATTTTATTATTTTTATTGAAGTATAGTTGATTTACAATGTTGTACTAACTTCTGCTGCACAGCAAAGTGACTCAGTTATACACATATACATTCTTTTTCTTAAACTTTTTATTTTATATTGGAGTATAGTTGATTAACAATGTTGTGTTAGTTTCAGGTGTACAGCAAAGTGATTCAGTTATACATATACATGTATCTATTCTTTTTCAAATATTTTTCCCATTTAGGTTGTTACATAATATTGAGCAGAGTTCCCTGTGCTATACAGTAGGTCCTTGCTGGTTATCCATTTTATTTATTTATTTATTTTTTAATATCATTTTAAAAATTAATTAATTATTTTTGGTTGCGTTGGGTCTTCATTGCTGTGCATGGGCTTTCTCTAGTTGCGGTGAGCAGGGGCTACTCTTTGCGGTGCGCGGGCTACTCTTTGCAGTGCACGGGCTTCTCATTGCAATGGCTTCTCTTGTTGGGGAGCACAGGCTCTATGCGTGTGGGCTTCAGTAGTTGTGGCGCACAGGCTCAGTAGTTGTGGCGCACGGGCTTAATTGCTCCACAGCATGTAGGATCTTCTTGGACCAGGACTTGAACCTGTGTCCCCTGCAATGACAGGTGGATCCTTAACCACAGCACCACTAGGAAATCCCCTAGTTATCCATTTTAAATATAGCAGTGTGTACATGTCAATCCCAAACTCCCTAACTATCCCTACTGCCCACCCATCCCCCAGTAACCATAAGTTCATTCTCTACGTCTCTGAGTCTGTTTCTGTTTTGTAAATAAGTTCATTTGTTTCATTTTTTTAAGATTCCACACATAAGTGATATTTCTCTTTCTCTGTCTGACTTCACTCAGTATGACAATCTCTAGGTCCATCCATGTTACTGCAAATGGCATTATTTTATTCTTTTTAATGGCTGAGTAATATTCCATTGTATATATGTACCACATCTTCTTTATCCATTCTTCTGTTGTTGAACATTTAGGTTGCTTCCATGACCTAGACATTTCTCCAAAGAAGACATACAGATGGCCAAGAGGCACATGAAAAGATGTTCAACATCACTAATTATTAGAGAAATGCAAATCAAAACTACAGTGAGATATCACCTCACAACTGGCAGAATGGCTATCATCAAAAAATCCACAAACAATAAATGCTGGAGAGGGTGTGGAGAGAAGGGAACCCTCCTATATTGTTGGTGGGAATGTAAATTGGTGCAGCCACTATGGAAAACAGTATGGAGGTTCCTTAAGAAACTAAAAATAGAGCTACCATATGATCCTGCAATCCCACTCCTGGGCATATACCCGGAGAAAAACATGGTCCGAAAGGATACATGCACCCCAGTGTTCATTGCAGTGCTGTTTACAATAGCCAAGACATGGAAGCAACATTCTTTCTTTAATACTCTTTTCCATTATGCTTTATCCCAGGAGACTGGATACAGTTCCTTGTGCTATATAGTAGGACCTTGTTGTTTATCTATTCTAAATGTAATAGTTTGCATCTACTAACCCCAAACTCCCAGTCCATCCCTCTCCCTCTCCCTTGGCAACCACAAGTCTGTTCTCTATGTCTGTGAGTCTGTTTCTGTTTTGTAGATAAGTTCATTTGTGCCATATTTTAGATTCCACATATAAGTGATATTATATGTTATTTGTCTTTCTCTTTCTGACTTACTTCACTTAATATGATAATCTGTAGTTGCATCCATGTTGCTGCAAATGGCATTATTTCATTCTTTTTTATGGCTGAGTAGTAAGCCATTGTATATATGTACCACATCTTCTTTATCTATTCATCTGTCGATGGACATTTAGGTTGTTTCCATGTCTTGGCTATTGTGAATAGTGCTGTTATGAACACTGGGGTGCATGTATCTTTTTGAATTATAGTTTTGTTCTGGTATATGTCCAGAAATGGGATTGTTGGATAATATGGTACCTCTATTTTTAGTTTTCTGAGGAACCTCCATACTGTTTTCCATAGTGGCTGTACCAACTTATATTCCCACCAACAGTGTAGGAGGATTCCTTTTTCTCCACACCCTCTCTAGCATTTGTTATTTGTAGACTTTTTAATGATGGCATTCTGACCTGTGTGAAGTGGTACCTCATTGTAGTTTTGATTTGCATTTCTCTAGTAATTAGTGACGTTGAGCATCTTTTCATGTGCCTACTGGCCATCTGTATGTCTGCTTTGGAGAAATGTCTATTAAGGTCTTCTGCCCATTTTTTTGATTGGGTTTGTTTTTTTTGTTCTTGTTGAGCTGCGTGAACTGTTTGTTTATTTTGGAGATTAAGTCCTTGTTGGGCACATCGTTCACAAATATTTTCTCCCATTCCGTAGGTTGTCTTTTTGGTTGTTTTATGGTTTCCTTTGCTGTGCAAAAGCTTGTAAGTTTGATTAGGTCCCATTTGTTTATTTCTGTTTTTATTTCTATTGCCTTGGGAGACTGACCTAAGAAAACATTGGTACAATTTATGTCAGAGAATGTTTCGCCTATTCTCTCTTCTGGGAGTTTTATAGTGTCAGGTCTTATATTTAAGTCTTTAAGCCATTTTGAGTTTATTTTTGTGCAAGGTGTGAGGGTGTGTTCTAACTTCATTGATTTACATGCAGCTGTCCAACTTTCCCAGCACCACCTGCTGAAGAGACTTTTTTCCCATTTTATATTCTTGCCTCCTTTGTCAAAGAATACTTGACTGGAGGTGTGTGAGTTTGTTTCTGAGCTCTCTGTTCTGTTCCACTTATCCGTATGTCTGTTTTTGTACCAATACTACACTGTTTTGATTACTGTAGCTTTGTAGTATTGTCTGAGGTCTGGGAGATTTATGCCTCTTGCTTTTTTTTTCCCCCCCTTGGGATTGCTTCGGCAATTCTGGGTTTTTTATGGTTCTATATAAATTTTAGGATTATTTGTTCTAGTTCTGTGAAAAATGTCATGGATAATTTGATAGGGGTGGCATTAAATCTGTAGATTGCTTTGGGCAGTATTGCCATTTTAACAATGTTAATTCTTCCAGCCCAAGGACATGAGATATCTTTCCATTTCTTTAAATCCTCTTTAATTTACTTTATTAATGTTTTTATAGTTCTCAGCAAATAAGTCTTTCACCTCCTTGGTACGGTTTATTCCTAGGTATTTTATTTTTTTAGTATGATTTTAAAAGGTATTTTTTTTACGTTCTCTGTCTGATATTTCATTGTTAGTGTAAATAAATGCACTGATTTCTGAATGTTAATCTTGTATCCTGCTACTTTGCTGAATTCATTTATTAGATCTAGTAGTTTTTGTGTGAAGTCCTTAGGGTTTTCTATATATAGTATCATGTCATCTGCAAATAGTGACAATTTTACCTCTTCCCTTCCAATTTGGATAAAAAACAATGGTTAGATGCCACGAAGTAGTTGGAAATGCCTTAACCATATGCATGTTGTCAGGCCCAAGGGCCTCTTCCATTGTTGTCAAGGGGAGTGCTAACCTTGTCTCCTTTTATACAACACTGGATTAGAGAATTTTTTGACGAAATGTTTAGCTGACAGCAACTGACTGAGGTGTAATTCCTGAACAGTGCAACTAACCTTCTGGAATGAGACTTAAAGTAACAATATACACTTTCTTCTGATGGACCGTATTTTAAAACCAATGTAATATTGACCTTACTTTGGGAAATATTTCCAAAAAGCTATGAAATAGATCTTCAAAAATTTTATACATATGCAAACACAAATACTGTTCTGAAATTGTCTGTGTGTGTATGTGTGTGTGTCCATGTAGGCACAAAGGATTCACACTTTAAGTCAGACTGTCTTGGGTATCTTGCTAAAACTCTTTCCCACTAGTTCTTAGAAAATTTTAATATGATAGCACCAGGGAGCCTGAGGCAGCATGACTTATGGTGGCGAGGCAGAGTAATGTTTTGAGATACTCACCTGAATTGTTTACTGAATATTTTTTTCCTCTCCTGGACTTAATTAGGTAGATCTTGTTTTATTATCCAATCTGCCATTCTGTGTCTTTTGATTGGAGCATTATTCCATTGACATTTAAAGTAATTATGATAAGTATGTATTTATTGCCATTTTAAACCTTGTTTTCCATTTGATTTTGTATTTCTTCAATGTTCCTTTTTTTTTTTTTTTTTTTGCTTTTCCATCCTGTAGGTTGATGGTTTTTTTAAAAAATTGTGCTTGAGTTTCTTTCTTTTTGGTTTTTGTGAATCTTTTATATATTTTTGATTTGTGATTAGCCTGGTTTTCAAGTATGTTAACCCATAACTATATCTACTTGCTTTAGACTGATAGTCATATAAGTTGAAACACATTCTTTTTTTTTTTTTTTTTTTGGCTGCGTTGGGTCTTCATTGCTGTGCGCGGGCTTTCTCTAGTTGTGGTGAGTGGAGGCTACTCATCATTGTGCGTGGGCTTCTCATTTCAGTGGCTTCTTGTTGTGGAGCACAGGCTCTAGGTGTGTGAGCTACAGTAGTTGCAGCACCCTGGCTCAGTAGTTGTGGCACACAGGCCCTAGAACATGTGGGCTTCAGTAGTTGCAGCACGTGGGCTCAGTAGTTGCGACATGCAGGCCCTAGAGCATGCAGGCTTCAGTAGTTGTGGCGCACAGGTTTAGTTGCTCCGTGGCATGTGAGATCTTCCCAGACCAGGGATCGAACCCGTGTTCCCTGCATTGGCAGGCGAATTCTTAACCACTGCACCACCAGGGAAGTTCCCAACACATTCTAAAAGATCTACATTTTCCTATTCCCCTCACCTATGTTTTGTGATCTTGATGTCCTATTTTACATCTTCATGTTTATACTTCTGCTGTTCATTGTAGTTATAATTGCTTTCAGAAAGTTTTTTGATTTTTTATTAAAGTCTATGTACCAGCTTGTTTAAGTGATCTTCAATCCTTTTAAATATTTACCTTTTGTATTGTGATTTTCCCTTTCCTATAGATTCTTGCTTCTTTTCTACTTAGAGAAGAACTTTCACTATTTCTTTCAGTTTTAGTATTGCTGTATTCTTTTAGTTTTTGCTTTTCTGAGAAATTCTTTATCTCTCCTATTCTAAGTGATAGTCTTGCTGGGTAGAGTATCCTTGGTTTCAGGTTTTTCCCTTTCAGCACTTTGAATATATTTTGCTCCTCCCTTCTGGCCTGAAAAAGGTTCTGTAGAGAAATCAGCTGATAGCCTTATGGGGGTTCCCTTGTAACTGACTCTTTGTTTTTCTCTTGCTGCCTTTAGAATCCTCTCTTTATCTTTAATTTTTGCCATTTTAATTATGATACATCTTGGTGTGGGTCTCTTTGGGTTCCTCTTATTTGGGAGCCTCTGTGCTTCCTGTACTTGGATATCTGTTTCCTTCTTTAGATCCGGGAGGTTTTCAGCCATAATTTCTTCAAATACATCTTTGATTCCTTTTCTCTTTCTTTTTCTTCTGGAGCCCCTATTGTGCGTAGGTTGGCACGCTTTATGTTATCCCACAGATCTCATATGTTGCTTTCTTTTCTTTTGTTTCACTTGTCCTTCTGTCTGCTGTTCTGATTGGGTGATTTCCATTATTCTATCTTCCAGATCACTTATTTGTTCTTCTGCATTATTTAGGCTGTTATTCATTGCCTTTAGCTCAGTTTTTTTTTTTTTTTTTTTAGCTCAGTTTTTATCTCAGCAAGTGAGTTGTCTAATTTTGAATGGTTCCTCTTTATAGGTTCTAGGTCCTGTTATAGTGATCTGCATTTCTTTTGACAGTCTCTGTTAATTCCTTTAGCATTTTTGTTACCTCTTTTTTGAACTCAGGGTCTGGTAGACTAGAGAGATCTGTTTCATTGTTCTTTCAAGGGATTTCTCTTGTTCTTTTAATTGGGAGTAATTCCTCTGTTTCATTTTACTTAAATTTCTCTGACTATGAATTTAGGAGGAACAGTTATCTACAGTGGTCTTGAAGGGCTGTTTTTTTTTTTTTAATTTTACTTATTTATTTATTTATTTACTTATGGCTGTGTAAGGTCTTTGTTTCTGTGCTAGGTCTTTCTCTAGTTGTGGCAAGTGGGGGCCACTCTTCATCACGGTGCGCGGGCCTCTCACTATTGCGGCCCTCTCACTATTGCGGCCTCTCTTGTTGCGGAGCACAGGCTCCAGACGTGCAGGCTCAGTAATTGTGGCTAACGGGCCTAGTTGCTCCACGGCATGTGGGATCTTCCCGGACCAGGGCTCGAACCCGTGTCCCCTGCACTGGCAGGCAGATTCTCAACCACTGCGCCACCAGGGAAGCCCCTGAAGGGCTGTTTTTATGTGGGAACATCCCTGTGTGAACTGTGTGAGTCCAGTATTTTTTGTGCAAGGGCTATTTTTGGTATAGATGCCTGCCACGGTTTTCCTCAGTGTGTGGCTGTTGTCCCCTTGATAGGGGTGTGTTTGGTGTTGTGGTGACTGGAGTCTGCACTGGATGTTGGGCAGGGCCTCCTCTTGGCTCTGTGGCTGTCACAGCTCTGTCAGGGGCAGGGTCTGCTCCCCAGTTGTTGGAGTAGAAACCCCCGGATCCAGTTCGGGGTGAGGTGTACTGTGGTGTGAGGTAGACAGGACTGGAGTGCTCCTGCTGGGAAAGGAGCCACTGTGTGTTTCTCCACAGGGGCTGTCACTGGGACATGCAACTCTGTGACACCTCCTGCCACCTGGTTTGTGCACTCACAGTCTGCTGCTGCTAGTGTAGCCCCTGGACCTATCCCCACTGTGGGAGTATTGATAATCGGCTCAGAGGTCAACCCTGCCTCCCGTGAGGGCGAGCTCCCAAAGTCCGCTGAAGCCAAAGCTGCACCCCACCATGAGCATGCTGATAATGAGGTTCCTATGGCGGACTCAGGTCCATCCTGCACACACCCACTCTGTTGGCCTGGACCACACTGCAGTCCTTTCGGACTGTCTTCATGCAGCCAAACTGAGTCCTCTCCCTGGGTCTGTCTGCTGAAGCCTGAGTTTCAGCACCCAGCCACTGCGAAGGAGGTTCCCAGGGTGAGGGAAACTTTCCTCTTTCACAGTGCCTTCCCAGGGGTGCATGTCCTGTCCAAATTCCTTTTTTTTTTTTGTCCTACCTGGTTACGTGGGGATCTTTCTTATAGTTGTAGTTGTATAAGAGATCTCCTCCCAGCTTTTAGTTGGTATTCTGTGAGAATTTTTCCACATGTAGATGTATTTTTGATGTGTTTGTGGGGGGAGGTGAGCTACACGTCCTTCTGCCCCACCATCTTGATCTCCTCCCCCTCTGAAGAGTTTTTAACATTAGACTAGATATGACCTTCAACTTTGGTAAATGTCAGGGCCCTGGTGACTCTTCATTATTATAACTGGATATCCTAGAATATGGTTTTTTTTTTTTTTAAAGATTATGCTGCTGTAGTCATGATAGCTTGCTAAGGATGGGTGGGGTATTACATTATGTACCAAGGGATAATAATTTTGTTTGACAGGAAATACATGTTAATAGTTATTAAGAGCTTAGTATGTTATATCCAGCATTATGTTAAGTGCTTGACTTAGAGCATTTCATTGAATTCTTCTAATACTAGAGAGATCCTTATCACCCTTCAATGACAGACAGGAAACAGCATAGAAAGCCTAGTTATTTTACCTACAATCACATGGTTCAAGTGGCAAAGTTGGGTTTAAACTGATACATGTGACTTGGTGCTTATTCTCTTCCTCAACTCATTTACATTCTCTCTTTCTGCTTCTGTCTCTCTCTGTCTCCATCTCTCATCTCTCTTTCTCTCTCACACACACACACAGAATACCTATACCTAGAATAACTGTGTGTACATACTCTACACACTGATAATGATTAACTGCATCAGGTATTTACTTACTGCCACTACTCTGTACCAGGTACTGTTCTAGGTGCTGAGTGGGAAGCAAGAAATATGACAGACAAGGTTTTTGTCACTAGTGGGAAGAGAGAGGACTTAGATCCATAAGGTCATTCCAGAAATTCAGTGTTATAAAGAAAATAAAATAGGATGCTGTGATTGAGGATAAACTACTGGGAGGGATTTAATGTGGCGGTTGTGGAAAGCATCTTTGAGAAGATGGCATTTGAGCTCAGACCTGAATGAAGAGAGGGAATCCTCCATGCCAAGATCTGGAGTGAGAGCTTTCCAGCTTGAGCAGAAGCCCTCAAGTGAGAGCAAGTAAGGTATGTTCAAGGGACAGAAAGAAGGTCAGTGAATCTGGAGCATAATCAGTAGGAGGAAAGTTGGGTGGAAATGAAATCACAGGGGTAGGTGGAGCTAGACCTTTGAGGGCCTGTGGCTCATGGTGGAAGAGGAGGAGAAGAAAGAAGAGGAAGAGGGTGAGGGTGTTATGTATGCTCTGGCCTCCTAAGGACAGGTGATGGCCAGAGGTTCTTACGTATTTATCTCATTTAATCCTCCCAACAATCCTGGGATGTAGGAACTGTCATCTATACTTCTCAGAGATCAACTGTGAAATTTGAGCCCTAAGTATCAGTCACTTCCTTCAGTGTTTCAAAGGTTACTGCAGAATCCTGCAAATCCAGCTAAATTCACTTACAATATGATTGAAACACCTACTGGATGCTTGTGATTGATTTCATTGTTAAATTCATATTCTTGTATTTCTCTTCAGTGTTGCTTTATTGGTGGTCCTCTGAAAATAGTCACTCTTCTTTAACACAAGAACATCTGCTATAGATCTTTCACTTGTCTATTCTGTCTAGTCAGTTAACATTTATAATCAAAATATTTTCTCCTTGTCCTTAACAACAATATTCTCTTCACTAAGAATCCTTGAAGTTGCCCATGCAATATGTGAGGATGGAAAGTCTTATTTTCCTTTTAGTCCTTGAACCTCGATTTATCGACCAAATTACTTGCCAGGAATGTTTGTCATATGTGTCCACTGGGACTTGCAGCATCAGAGCTGGGCTGCAAAGCCTGGGTCTTTGTTGTTGTGTAGTGGCTCAGGGGCTACAGTTACCTGCCCAGGCTCAGCTCACCTTCATTCAAGTATAAGCTATTTTTATCTTTTTAAAACATCATTTTCTCCAGGTTGAAATCAAAGTGTTGGCAGGGTCACGCTCCTTCCTGAGGCTTTAGGGAAGAATTCATTCCTTTCTTCTTCCAGCTTCTGGGGGCTGCCTGCAGTCCTTGGCTTGTGGTCGTTTTACTCTAATCTCTGCTTCTGTGGTCACATTGCTTTTTCTTCTGTTTGTGTGTCTGTGTCAGATCTCCCACTGCCTCCCTTTTTATAAGGATACATGCAATTGCATTTAAAACACCTGGATAATCCAGGATAATCTCTTATCTCAAGATCCTTGTTGAATCACAGCTTCAGTCCTTTTTTTGCCATTGTCAACTGAAAGAAAACTCACAACCTAAAAGTTGCAAGTTATGCTTTATTTGGGGACCTTGCTGAGGATTATAGCTGGGAAACAGATTTTCAGATAGCTCTGAGGAACTGTTGCAAAGAGGTAAGGGTGGAGCCAGGATATATAGGAGCTTTTGTTTGGAGAAAAAACAAACAAACAAAAACATGTAGTCGAACATCAAAAGATTCTGGTAATCACAAAAAACAGCCATCTCAAGTTAATGATTTTAGTGCTTTTCTTTGTATGGGAAGATGCAAGAGTTTGTGCTCATTGAAAGTGTTCCTTTGATTTGCATCCTAACTATCTCTGGCCAGTATCCTGTTTTTCTCCATCCTGAATCCCCTCAGGGTGTACCATGGGTAGAGGCAGGGGGTCTGCAGTGGCTGCTGGCTTGATGGTGGGCAACATTCCTTGTTTACATTTAAGGTAGTATTCACAGAGTCCAGAGGTTAGGATACAGATAGTTTTAGAGGGTCATTTTTCAGCCTATCATAATACTTAGCAGTAGAGTTGTTCAATATTTATTAATAGTATATCTTATGTCTTTCCTTTTAGATTGTCAAATTCATGTGGGCAGGAAGTTTTGTTTTGTTTTGTATACCTTGACAAATATGAAGAATTCTGCTGGAACTCTGGGATGGGGGAGGGAAGTGAATCCTTTTGGTTTCAGGTGGAATTTGGTGCACACGAAGAATATTTTTGCCACATGCAAATGTGGGTTTTCAATTTACTTGATTTCCCAGGAGCTAAAGAAATGTAATGGTATATAAGCCTTTTTTAATTTGTAAGACTTGTCATGCGATTGCATGATGCTATTCACATCTTATGCTCCTGAAAACCATATTCATCTACTGGTTTGTAAGGTAACAATGGGATTGAACCAATTGGCATTACATGGGTACCATGTAATAGACATTTAATTGGGCACATGCCCGGAAGGAACCAACAAATTAAGCATTTGGGTAGAATATTTAATGTATTAAACATCCAACATAGAAAGTTAAGTCAATGGGTTTTCTCTCTACTTATTTTGTACCTGAAAATAGCTCAAGAAAATCTGTAGAGACATAGGCATAGCTCTCATTCCTCCCTGCAAAGGTTCATAATGTAAGGGCTTTCACATGTATCTCATCATTGGGAATTTAGGTGATGATATAAAGGATTATTATCTCCAAGGAACGTGTGAGTGAGCTGGCAATGTAAAATAAAAATCCTCCCATCCCCTCCCCAGCTCGTTAATAATTTGACCAAATCTGTAGTATAGTGTCTCTTGGCTCTTGATGCAAGTTTATTTGTGATCAAGGAAACATTAACTAGAATATTCCTTCATAAATAGGAATGTTTAACATATAAAAGGTAGGACTTATGAGGCAGTTTATATTCTGAACTATGCTTATATCCTAGGGTTGTGATGGACAAAATAATTATCAGAGTTTCTACAAACCTTATGAGAGAGAAATAGCATGTTGAAGACAAGTGCAGAGAAAATCTCTACTGAGATTCAGGCAAACCATATAGATTTTGTTATTGATACCTGTATATCCAAAACCCAGTCTGTCTATTCAGGCACAAATTTGTATTGAAGGAATGTTGTGTGCCAGGCATGATGCTAGATTTCGTATAAAAAATATGATACCTCCCCCAAAGACTTTCAGGTCTAGTAAGAGACAAAAAGAAATAATCTTTAAAGCATTGTGATTAATATTTGTGTTGGAAAATGTCTTCTCCTTCCATATTCTGTCTCCTCCTTCCACTCCAAGCACCCCTGGTGGGAAGACTCTCCAGAGCTTTATTGCAGCAGGTAGACTGCAGGCCATAGACCCTGTGGGCAGACAGAATAAAATAGCCCTACCGTCCCCACCTACTGGTGTTCACACCCTCATATAATCCTTTCCTCTTGAGTGTGGCAGCACCTGTGACTTGATTTTAACCAGTGGAATATGGTAAAGGCAATGGGATGTATATGATTGTGTTTAAGTGATTATATAAGATTGTAGCATCCATTTTTTAAAAATTGTAGTATAGTTGATTTACAATGTTGTGATAGTTTCAGGTGTACAGCAAAGTGATTCGGTTACACACACTACACACACACACATGCATGCACACACACACACACATACACATATTCTTTTCAGATTCTTTCCCATTATAGGTTATTACAAGGTATTGAATATAGCTCCCTGTGCTATACAGTAGGTCCTTGTTGTTTATTTTATATATAGTAGTGTGTATCTTGTAATTTATCCCTGCTCCCCTCTCCCCTTTGGTAACTATAAGCTTGTTTCCTATGTCTGTGAGTCTATTTCTGTCTTGTAAATAAATTTATTTGTATCATTTTCTTAGATTCCACACATAAGTGATATCATATGATACTTGCCTTACTTCAGTTGGTATGATAACCTCTAGGTCCATCCATGTTGCTGCAAATGGCATTATTTCATTCTTTTTTATGGCTGAGTAGTATTCCATTGTCTATATATACCACATCTCCTTTATCCATTCATCTGTTGATGGACATGTAGGTTGTTTCTGTATCTTGGCTGTTGTAAATAGTGCTGCTGTGAACATTGGGGTACATGCATTTTTTCGAATTAGAGTTTTTTTCTTTTCTGGATATATTGCTAGAGTCTTGCTAGAGTCTCTCTCTCTCTCTGTCACTGGCTTTGAACAAGCAAGCTGCCACAAGTCCTATGGCCACAAGAAACTGAATGCTTCTAACTTCCATGAGCATGAGGAAGCACATACTTCCCCAGCTGAACCTTCAGATGAGAGCCCAACCCTGGCTGACATCCTGATTACAGCCTTGTGAGATACTGATTACAGCAACAGAAAACTAGGCCAGTTCCCAAAGCCCTGGCCTAGGGCTCCCTCCAAAGTGTGGCTTGGTCTTAGTTTCACTATTGGACAAGGCAGCAGAGGTAAGAACCAGACCATGGGGAGTGGAGGACTGGGGAGAAGTAAGGGAGGCACATGGGCTTTCACTGAGGCTAAAGAGCTTATACCTGTTCCAAGACGCACTGGGAATCCTTTGAAGGGTTTTAAATGAAGGAATGACAAGTTTAGATTTATGAGCTCTGATTTCCCTCTCAATAAAAATGAGGGAGAAAGGCTGATTCCCTAAATTCTTTGCACCTGGAGCCCATCACCCTGATCTTATTCTTTCCCCGTCCTCGATTAAATGCCTTTGGGTGGGTCCATTTCTGGCCCAGTGCCACTGGGATCTCCTCACACTTCCCAGCCCCGCTCTCCTATCCCTTCCTAAACCCCAAAGTTATTTCTGAAACTTTCTTCTGATTTACTCTGCCACTTTCAAAGTTTCTGAAGACAAGTGGAATGAATGCATTATTGGTCTTTAGAAAGTAGCTTCAGAGGTCATCCCGACAAAACCCTGCAGAGCTGAGACATTCTAGATGAGTCCTTAGGGAGTCAGAATTTGATAGTTAAATGAGGCTTAGGGGGGGTGGGTAACACACCTGGGGCACATGGGCAGCTAGTCTCAGCTCTGGTCATGACTTCATTTAAACTATCTAGTTCCATTACTGCCAGTGATCTAGCTTTGTTCTTACTGACATATTTTCAGTTAATATATGAGAGGAATATATTCTTGTTACACAACTGTGCCCCTTCAACACTTCATCAATCATCAACTCTCTCTATTCCATTTTTTCTTAGTTCTACTAGTTTTTAAACTGTTTGTGAAAAAGACCTTATTTCTGAAACCTTATTTCTGAAACCAGTTTATTCTTACTCATCAGAGTTGTTTGTAGACTTACCTCTGTCTCTCTTGTTTTCATGCCTTTTGGTGATTGTTGTGGTGTTTATTCCCTCTCTTCTTCTGATACCGACCAGGGTTCTTGGCCTTCCCCAATCAACAGAAACTGACTAGAGGCCAGACAAGAAATTCAGGCAAGGTTTTATTGGGGCTCCTGTGGCCGCAGGAGGGAGTGAAAACAAGTTACAGGTTCCCTTGCTCGCTTCCCCAAGGGGGGGTGAGCTGGCTCCTTATAGGGGGTGAGGGTAGGGGTGTGTCCAGGGGTCGGGCGAGCGGTGTTCTGCCCACCCCTTTGTGATGTTGTGTGCGGGGGGCATGTACAGTACCCTGCTTTTGCTCCTTATAGCCTGTTTTTGCTCCCGGCTCTTCAGAATTGGCAGTTGGGTTTTTTGGTCTTTTTGTATCTCTTGTTCCAGAATTTGCCCCAGCTGCTCATGCACACAGTTATCTTTAATCCTATACAGTTTCTTTGTATTTTGTTGCTGGAGGAGACGTGTGTCCAGGTGCAAGCCCTGCAGCACTACAGCAAAGGGTCCCAGGTCCCAACCTGTCTCACTTCCTTCCCTTTACTCCCTTGTGGATTCCCCCTTCAATCTGTTCATACGTTGTATCTGCTCATTTCAGTGGCCTAGTGACCTAGGCATTGAGAATTAAAAAAAGTTACAATCCTCTCCTGGCCCCTAGATGACCAGCCATCAAACTGGGAAGAAAGATGGCGCACCCACAGCTGTGCAGCTAAAGCACAGTGTGTGTCCAGTTGCCTGCAGGACGTTCCCACTGAGTTGCTGAGCAGCATTTCAAACTCGGGGCTCCAGTCTGAACACATGATTACACCTGCCCTCCTGCCCACTGCTCCTCTTGCCAGGTTTCCTGTGTTAGCAAACAGCACCACTGTCCGTTCAGCTGCCCAAGTCCGAAACCAAGGAGGCCTCCTTGATCTCTTCTTTTCCCTCGGAGCCAGTCAACCACTAGGTCTTGTCCCTATCTCTCCCTGTCTCTTGACTCTGTCTGCCTCCATCTACCCTCTGTCCATCACTCCTATCATCTCACTAGACTATCACGATGGCCTCCTGACTGTTTGTGCTGCATCCTTCTTTGGTCCTCCTCCTCCAATCCATTCTTTCCATAGAAGCCACAGTTGTACTTTAAAGGCACAAACCTGGTCAAGACACTGCCCTATTTAGCATCCTTCCATGGTCCTCAGTGCACCAGGGTGGAGGCCCAACCCCTCGTGCTCTGGCCCCTGTGTTCCTGCGCAGCCTGGCAGCTCAGGGGCCTCCCTCCACCCTCCACCCCTCACCCCCCCACCCCAGCCTGTGCGACTGCCTGTGGGTCTGGAACACACTGCGCAAGTGCTCTTCTCCCTGGGCCACGCTGTGTGCTGTTCCCACACCTTACACATGCCCCTGCCCCACTCTCCTCCCCATGGCCTCTTCACAGGAAATGTCCCCGCCCCAAGACAGCATGATGTATCCTGACTTTCCTGTACTTCAGCATGCTGGTCCTGCCTCTAAAAAATTGATTAAAGAAGACCATTTGGGTGATGCAAACACACTTTTTTTTTAACACTTCACAAAGTTGTCAGTCTCCATTCAGAGAACTACAAAATGGGGTGGGAGATAGGAAGCTTTTATAGGATAAAGAAATAAGAGCAAGGAGAGAAAAATAGAAACTCTCTGGCTGGGGCCACATAGTCAACCTTGTTTGTGGTGAGAAGAACAAAGAAGTAAGTATAGAGCTCAGAGCTGGCTTGACCTTGGGGGTTGGCTGACCTGGTAGACTGCTTTTCTGTCAAGCAGAACATTTACTGGGACAGGAAAGTTATCCAAGTTTCAGTTTGCTGACATGGTACCTGGGCAGGAGCAACTTTGTCTTGGGCCTAGAAATTTCTTTCAATGGTCCTTATGTAATAATTGCCTACTTTGCTTCACTCCTGCTCCCCACCTCCAGCCTAAGGACAGTATCTCAAAGCCTGGTTTAGCTCATTGCAGTGGAAAAACTCAGTAGGTCTAGATGGTTTAACAAATGCAGCCTGTGTGGTTTAATGGTTTAGAATTTAGGCTCCAGAAGCACAAGGCTTGGGTTAGGTTTCCAACTGTTAGTGAATTGTTCACCTGGACCTGCGCTGGAGTCCTAGCCCAGGCCAGGATCCCTTGTCTCTGTCAGGGTCAGAGAGGTTCTTTTTCTGCTCAGATTCGTACAGCCAATAATGAAACTGTTGCTGAGATTGGAACAGCGCAAGCTTTATTCAATGGCCAAAGAATGGAGAAGTCAGAACTTAATTGGCCAATCAACTTCTCAACCCGATTTGGGCAGAGACACCTTGTATACAGGAGGTTTGAGGTAAAAGGGAGGGAATTGGAAAGAGAGGCATGAATATTCATGACTTATCTGAGAACAGGGGTGTGATTTGGACCTGGAACTGAGGCAACATTCCTTTTCAGTCCTTGTATGAGCTTTTCCAGTTGTTGTCATGGCAATTGTCAACTGTCTTGGCACCTGTGGGTGTGTCTTTTAACATATGCTAATGTATTACAATGAACATATAACGAGGCTCAAGGTTTACTGGAAGTCGAACCTTCTGCCGTCTTGGGCCTAGTTGGTTCTAACCAGTTCTCCTTTTTCTCTTTGCAACTTCCTCCTGAAACTTAGATAGGAGCAATTGGTTTCCATTAAGGGGAAGGGCAGAGGTACGATTCTGGGGCAGCAGCCTTGGTAACACGACCTCACTCAACCTAGGTGCAAAAAGGCAGAGAGAGAATGTTCATTTCCACCTCTAAGGCTTATTTTTAGAAAAACACAAGACTGACTGCTTGTCAGGTTCTGCTTGATGCCCAGCTGTGGTTGCATTCTTCTCTGCTTGGTTACCATCACTTGACCTGCTTTCATGACCTTCTGTCTGGTTCTTCCTTCTTTCCAGCCTTCCTTTCTTTCATTTTGAATATAGCAACAGAGAAGTAGTTCATGAACTCTCTCCAATAAAGGATACAGGTATTACAAAAGTAAAATTCAGAAAGGCCTAATGGGAACTAGAATTACAAATGATAATGATGCATTAATAGCTCAGGTTTTTGGAGGTGGGGGGACTAGATTTCAATCCTAGATCTTTGTATTTCTACCTGTATGAACTCAGAAAGTTCTGTTGCCTTCTTTGATGGCTGGTGTATAACATGTAAATAGTAATTGTACTAGTCAGGGCTCTTTGTTGCAAGCAGTAGAAACCAGCTGTGATTTAAGTTAAAATAAAAGGGAGGGGGAGCTAATGGAAAGGTCACTGATACAGCTATTTCACAGACTTGTTGAAAGGATGGGTTTAAATAACGGATAACAAATTATTTAGCACAATATGGCATCTAGAAAGTATTAGAAACTCTAGCTGTTATTGTATCATCAATGTTTTATTATCATTGTTTTGAGCTCTGTCCTAACTTTCTTGCCTGTAGCTTTGTTTTAATATAAAGTGAATGCTATTCTTGATGCTTTAGTAGATTCTTTCGATATTTGAGAATTGGTCTCTGGAACCTATAGTTAACTATCCATTTCTGGTCCAATCAACTATTGCCAAAAGGAGTAAGATCATGTGACACAAACTTGGCCTCTAAACTCTTCTTTTATTTTTTTATGAATTTTTAAATTTAATTTATTTTTTTTATACAGCAGGTTCTTATTAGTTATCCATTTCATACATATCAGTGTATACATGTCAATCCCAATCACCCAATTCATCCCACCACCACCACCAACCCCCCCGCCACTTTCCCCCCTTGGTTTCCATACGTTTGTTCTCTGCATCTGTGTCTATTTCTGCCCTGCAAACCGGTTCATCTGTACCATTTTTCTAGGTTCCACATATATGCGTTAATATACGATATTTGTTTTTCTCTTTCTGACTTACTTCACTCTGTACGACAGTCTCTAGATCCATCCACATCTCTACAAATGACCCAATTTCATTCCTTTCTATGGCTGAGTAACATTGCGTTGTATATATGTACCACATCTTCTTTATCCTTTCATTTGTCGATGGGCATTTAGGTTGCTTCCATGTCCTGCCTATTGTAAATAGTGCTGCAATGAACATTAGGGTGCATGTGTCTTATTGAATTATGGTTTTCTCTGGGTATATGCCCAGTGGTGGGATTGCTGGGTCATATGGTAATACTATTTTTAGTTTTTTAAGGAAACTTCATACTGTTCTCCATAGTGGCTGTATCAACTTACATTCCCACCAACAGTGCAAGAGTGTTCCCTTTTCTCCACACCCTCTCCAGCATTTATTGTTTGTAGATTTTCTGATGATGGCCATTCTAATTCGTGTGAGGTGATACCTCATTGTAGTTTTGATTTGCATTTCTCTAATAATTAGTGGTGTTGAGCAGCTTTTCATGTGCTTCTTGTTGGCCTCTAAACTCTTACTTTGTCTGGGGCCATACACAGGGAGGTAATTCTCTGAGAAGAGCAAGGAAAACTAAATCTAATTTACCTAAATACTTACCTGCTTTCTATGACCATGTCCGATATTATGTTAGAGAGATTTTAGGAGTTCTAGCTCAGTAATCAACATTAATTCACTGCTTCTACCACCTGTGATAACTGGGTGATTGCCTGAATCAATTCAACATTTATTGAGCACCTATACTACATATTAGTTACTGGTTATACAAAAGTAGTGCTTGCCTCTGATGTACCTGCTGTTTCATGGAGGAGACAAGTGATAGATTAATAATTATATGTTGTGAATGTTGTAGTAGAAGCCTCCAGACTAAGTACAAAGGGCTTATAGAAGAGAATGGAATTAATTAGCCAAGGAGAGCAGTGGAGGGGAAGCAATTGGAGAGGATCTCGTGATAGAGATGATATTTGACTTGGGTATTTAAGAATGCATAGGAGTTTGCCAGGCTGGCAAATGGAAAATAGAATGGGCAGGGGCACAAGCACCTTCAGATCCAGCCTCTGGTTTACATTTTGTTGTTCTGAAGTTTATAAAATAGGAGAGATGACGTGGTCAGATTGGAGTTTCAGAGAACTAATTCTGGTGGCAGGAGGGGGGATGGTTTGGAAGGGGATTCTTGGAGGCAGGAGACCAATTAGGAGGCTGCTACCCTAGTTGTGAGAGATGATGAGGACCTGACCTAAGGCAGTGAAGGCTGGGATGGATCTGAAGTAGTACATCTGGGACCAGTGAAACATAAATGGTGAGGGACAGGATGGAGGTGGGACTATTTTAAGGAGTCTCATTTGCCTGCCTAGTTGGATGGTGATGCCATTCTCTGGTAAGGGACTCAAAGAAGGAAGAGGTGTCTTGGAGGGAGGATGACGAGTGCATTTTGATGTGGTGTTGAAGAGCCTGGGGAACATCCGGGTGAGAAGTCTGTAAGCGTGTGGGGATCTGGAGGTCAGGAGAGAAGTTTGTTTGATGCTGCTTAGGAACAGCCTAGGCCTAGAACTAGCCCTACAAGTAGAAACAACAGCTCCAGCCGGACCCTAGACTCGTCCTGGGACCTGAGCCTCCAAGTCTGTTTCTGCCTGGTGCCCTGGTTTGTTCTGGTTGGTTATCTGCCCCGAGCCTGGAGTTCTGTCCTGCACATACATCACCATGGTAGCTGCTGCTTTGCTACCCTGTTCATGTTCTCAGCGTTGGCTGCCTGCCGCTTCCTTGGATTTCTGAAAATTGCCTACCCAAATTGTAAAAGGTCAGACTGTTGCTGGTGGTCATCTGGACTGTATTGCCTTTTGTCTTTGGAGACCCTCTAGGAAGCCATGGTCTGTCTGTGCGAAGAACCCCCTCTCATGCCCCGGGGGGAGATTTTACCCAGTACCTACAATCAAGTCTCCGTAGCTGACATTCACCTTGCCTTGTCCTGCAGTAACCAGAAAGCAATTTGACTTTAAAGAAATATGTATATGAACATGTCCTGAGCTCTCAGTAGTCGGGCAGGTTGGGGGTTTGCTGCAGTCATTTAAAGAGAAGATGGCCTTTAGAATTGCAGCATCACTCAGCTTTCAGGAGGCAAGCAGAGGTGGGGAGTCGCAATAAATCAAACATGTAGGTGTTGCCCCCAAGTGGCATGAAGTAGATTAGGTTCCAAGGATCACTTTCTATGAATGGCACCTTAAAGACTTGATGGAGGTGGTGTTTTTAAA
The DNA here is from genome assembly GCF_949987535.1 of Balaenoptera acutorostrata. Taxonomy (NCBI): domain Eukaryota; kingdom Metazoa; phylum Chordata; class Mammalia; order Artiodactyla; family Balaenopteridae; genus Balaenoptera; species Balaenoptera acutorostrata. The sequence goes on along the minus strand of NC_080066.1, from coordinate 115,924,863 downwards.
AATGACATCAGCAAAACCCTCGATTTGTAAATTGGGGAGCTCATCTACAATTGTGTTGGATTTGGCAGAGGTAAAATCCTGCTACCCCCGACCCCAGCACATATACTCATGTCCACCCTGCTCCACTCCCGAATCCCAGCTGAGTCTGGAGGGGGTTACAGCTTTTACCTTGTCCATCATGGACACACCTGGGCCACCTTTACCTTTCCTCCTCATAGGATTGTGCCCTTCTGAGGGGTGTCCTAGGACCTTTCTTTTTCTTGCTGTCTTGGGCAGTTAACTCACTTCTGGAGGACAGAGCACTAGACTGAGACAGGAGAATTAAGTTCTGGTCTAAGTTCAGCCACAACTAAGTTGGGCGGCCTTGGGCAAGTCCTTTGACCTCCCTGGGCCCTGGTTTCCTTATTCACGCAGTAAGGGAGGTCACTGAAACACCTGGGCAAGATAGTGCACCTTCCAGTTGGATCCGTCACCTTGTCCATTTCAGCCCGTCCTCCCGCTCCCTCCCCAGTTTCTGAGGGAAACCCGAAGCTTGCTCACAGCTCCTGCCGGCCAGGCAGCCAGGTCTCATACGTACTATTTGAGTCCCTTCTTCATGCCCCACCTTCATCTTACCGGCCCGGGAATAGGTTTGCGACCCAAGAGCAATCCCTTCATAAGCTGGCTTTGTGGCTCAGGCTTAAAGAAGATGAACTGGATTCATCTCTTTTTGGGGGGAAATTTGAACAAAGGCCTCCCCCTCTCCAAAAAATATTTTTCAGTTAACAGTAAGAATAGAAGAGATTCTAGACCCCATAAGGCTCAACTGAACTTGTTTTCTATCCTTGGATGTTCTTTGAGATTTAAGGCTGCATCCGTCTAATAATCTTGCTTTCCCTAGACACAGAATCTTGACCAGGCTATAACAGTGGGAGGAGGAAGCTTCTCTCCAGAGTTGCTAATATTTAGTGGGAGAAACAGACAAGTAACCCACCTTCAGCCTCTCCCCACTTCAGGACAATCTTTTACTCCTGGATTAGAGGAGAGGAAGAGGAAGTTAGTCTTCTATCTGCTCCTGACTTGCCCACACTGCTGCTGTCTTCTATACGGTATGCCCAGAAAAATTCGAGTGCAAACCCCCGAACTGCCATTTATTAGTTGTGTGACATTGAACAAATTACTTAACCTCTGTATCTCAGTTATCATGTGTGAAAGGTGGGGGTGATAATCATATTTATTCCATAGGAGTGTTGTGAGAATTACATGAGCACTGCACTTTGCTCTACTGTTTAACTCCTAGGTTTTAAACATGAACACATACCTGAGGGGACGATCAATCATCCTCACCTCTGCACCGCTTCAGTGCATGTTTTCTAATTGTGGTCAGTCAAAGAATTTGGCATGGAAACCCAGGAACAGTAGGACCGGGAACCTGCCCAAACTCTCACAGCACATTTATGACAGGAACAGATGCAGAATTTGCTTTCTTTGGCTCTTGGCTTAAGTTTCATATTCTTCATGTTGTATCGCCTCTGTGTATGGGTGTGTGTGTATTCATGTGTATGTGTTAGTGTGTGATCGTGTATGTGTGTATGTACTGATTTCAACTTCTATAAATAAATAGCCACCAGCTGATTATTCCACTACAGATCAATAGAATAGACACCCCAATAGTAAGGTGGAGAGCTTCCAAGGGAAGAGACAGGTTCAGGTAGGATAAATTCCTAGCCCTGACAACTTTTAGTCTTTTCTGTCTTAAGGGGCAAAAAGGCAAATAAATCATAAATAAATAAAATTCACATTAACCTGAGAATGATCTCACACTGTGTTTTGAAACGGGGAGGGGGGGGGACGGGAAAGGAGAGTTGAGCTAGCAGATCTAGTCCACGATGATTTAACAGGTGAGAGGGAGTGAGCTCCGATTGTTTTATGTCTCAGTCTATTAGGTACTGTGCAGCGCAGCAGATCCGTTCTAATTTATACAGTTGTTCAGCAAAACTTTTGTGGGTTTTTAAATTGACTGTAATGTTTAGCAATTGGAATATAAATTTATTCAAGCCTCTTATTTGGTCGCCTCAGTGGCGCATTACAAAGTATTTTATAGTGTCTGATCTGCTTAAGTTTTACAATCAGCTTCTGTGGTTCTGCACTTTGTATAGCTAGTGCTTACTGTGGGGCTGGCTGTGCCTGCCTCCTGTTGGTCCCAAGGCTGCTCCCAGGGGCTGGGGAGGGGCTCTCCAGGTGAGCCTAAGGTGTCCACAGCCATTTCTTTGGTTCTCTCCTTTTCTGGGATTCTTACCAACTGTCTGTGGTCTAAAGCAACAGATACTAGTTTGATGTCATCCCAATTGGGTCTTAGTCCAGGCTAAGATGAGGAAATACTAAATTCTCACACTTCTTTGTCTCATGGTTTCTTCTTTTATGACCAGACTTCTTGACATAGACTATTATAGCCAGTCTTCACTCTCCCATGGGCTGCTTTGTCCTTTGTGATCTGGCTTCTCCAGAAACCCTCCTACCGAAACTGCTTTCTCAAAGATCCACAGTGGCCTCCAGTTGTCAGACTTAAGTGCCTGTGTTTTCTGGTGTCTGTAGTACTTCACATTGAACACACGTTTCTCTTGAGACCATTTCTCCCTTGATCAGCCTGACGTAAACGTTACGTCTCCTGCGTTCTCTCATCCTTCTCTACACTCTCGTTTTCCCACACGTGTCTGGGAATAGCCAGCTGTCACCATCCTACACAGTGACGGGCACAGATCATACCTCTGAAGACTTCCCTGTACATTTCCCCCACCTGCTTCCTCCTCTGAACTTCCCACTGTGTGCATTTTTTTTTATGCTATTGACCACATTTTACGTACTCGCGGGCATAGCTGGGCTCCCCTTTCCCACGACTGGAAACTCCTGGAGGGCAGGGACTGACACAGCTTTGAAATTTCTGTGGTGCCTGCCACGCAAGAGCTTCTCAAGTTAACCCACTTTCAAATGTGTTTTTTTTTTTTTCCTTTTTTTTTTTTTCAAACATCTTTATTGAAGTATAATTGCCTTACAATAGTGTGTTAGCATCTGCTTTATAACAAAGTGAATCTGTTATACATATACAATATGTTCCCATTTCTCTTCCCTCTTGCATCTCCCTCCCTCCCACCCTCCCCATCCCACCCCTCTAGGTGGTCACAAAGCACCGAGCTGATCTCCCTGTGCTATGCGGCTGCATCCCACTAGCTATCTATTTTACATTTGGTAGTGTATATATGTCCATGACACTCTCTTACCCTGTCACATCTCACCCCACCCCCTCCCCATATCCTCAAGTCCATTCTCTAGTAGGTCTGTGTCTTTATTCCCGTCTTGCCACTAGGTTCTTCATGGCCTTTTTTTTTTTTTTCCCTTAGATTCCATATATATGTGTTAGCATACTGTATTTGTTTTTCTCTTTCTGACTTACTTCACTCTGTATGACAGACTCTAACTCCATCCACCTCATTACAAATACCTCCATTTCATTTCTTTTTATGGCTGAGTAATATTCCATTGTATATATGTGCCACATCTTCTTTATCCATTCATCCGATGATGGACATTTAGGTTGATTCCATGTCCTGGCTATTGTAAATAGAGCTGCAATGAACATTTTGGTACATGACTCTTTTTGACCTATGGTTTTCTCAGGGTATATGCCCAGTAGTGGGATTGCTGGGTCGTATGGTAGTTCTATTTGTAGTTTTTTAAGGAACCTCCATACTGTTCTCCATAGTGGCTGTATCAATTTACATTCCCACCAACAGTGCAAGAGTGTTCCCTTTCCTCCACACCCTCTCCAGCATTTATTGTTTCTAGATTTTTTGATGATGGCCATTCTGACCGGTGTGAGATGATATCTCATTGTAGTTTTGATTTGCATTTCTCTAATGATTAATGATGTTGAGCATTCTTTCATGTGTCTGTAGGCCATCTGTATATCTTCTTTGGAGAAATGTCTATTTAGATCTTCTGCCCATTTTTGGATTGGGTTGTTCGTTTTTTTGTTATTGAGCTGCATGAGCTGCTTGTAAATCTTGGAGATTAATCCTTTGTCAGTTGCTTCATTTGCAAATATTTTCTCCCATTCTGAGGGTTGTCTTTTGGTCTTGTTTATGGTTTCCTTTGCTGTGCAAAAGCTTTTCAGTTTCATTAGGTCCCATTTGTTTATTTGTGTTCTTATTTCCATTTCTCTGGGAGCTGGGTCAAAAAGAATCTTGCTGTGATGTATGTCATAGAGTGTTCTGCCTATGTTTTCCTCTAAGAGTTTGATAGTGTCTGCCCTTACACTTAGGTCTTTAATCCATTTTGAGTTTATTTTTGTGCATGGTGTCAGGGAGTGTTCTAATTTCATACTTTTACATGTTCCTGTCCAATTTTCCCAGCACCACTTATTGAAGAGGCTGTCTTTTCTCCACTGTATATGCTTGCCTCCTTTATCAAAGATAAGTTGACCATATGTGTGTGGGTTTATCTCTGGGCTTTCTATCCTGTTCCATTGATCTATATTTCTGTTTTTGTGCCAATACCAAACTGTCTTGATTACTGAAGCTTTGTAATATAGTCTGAAGTCAGGGAGCCTGATTCCCCCAGCTCCATTTTTCGTTCTCAAGATGGCTTTGGCTATTCGGGGTCTTTTGTGTTTCCATACAAATTGTGAAATTTTTTGTTCTAGTTCTGTGAAAAATGCCAGTGGTAGTTTGATAGGGATTGCATTGAATCTGTAGATTGCTTTGGGTAGTAGAGACATTTTCACAATGTTGATTCTTCCAATCCAAGAACATGGTATATCTCTCCATCTATTTGTATCATCTTTAATTTCTTTCATCAGTGTCTTATAATTTTCTGCATACAGGTCTTTTGTCTCCTTAGGTAGGTTTATTCCTAGATATTTTATTCTTTTTGTTGCAATGGTAAATGGGAGTGTTTTCTTAATTTCACTTTCAGATTTTTCGTCATTAGTGTATAGAAATGCAAGAGATTTCTGTGCATTAATTTTGTATCCTGCTACTTTACCAAATTCATTGATTAGCTCTAGGAGTTTTCTGGTAGCATCTTTAGGATTCTCTATGTATAGTATCATGTCATCTGCAAATAGTGACAGCTTTACTTCTTCTTTTCCGATTTGGATTCCTTTTATTTCTTTGTCTTCTCTGATTGCTGTGGCTAGGACTTCCAGAACTATGTTGAATAATAGTGGTGAGAGTGGGCAACCTTGTCTTGTTCCTGATCTTAGTGGAAATGGTTTCAGTTTTTCACCATTGAGGACAATGTTGGCTGTGGGTTTGTCATATATGGCCTTTATTATGTTGAGGAAAGTTCCCTCTATGCCTACTTTCTGCAGGGCTTTTATCATAAATGGGTGTTGAATTTTGTCAAAAGCTTTCTCTGCATCTATTGAGATGATCATATGGTTTTTCTCCTTCAATTTGTTAATATGATGTATCACGTTGATTGATTTGCGTATATTGAAGAATCCTTGCATTCCTGGGATAAACCCCACTTGATCATGGTGTATGATCCTTTTAATGTGCTGTTGGATTCTGTTTGCTAGTATTTTGTTGAGGATTTTTGCATCTATGTTCATCAGTGATATTGGCCTGTAGTTTTCTTTCTTTGTGACATCTTTGTCTGGTTTTGGTATCAGGGTGATGGTGGCCTCGTAGAATGAGTTTGGGAGTGTTCCTCCCTCTGCAATATTTTGGAAGAGTTTGAGAAGGATAGGTGTTAGCTCTTCTCTAAATGTTTGATAGAATTCGCCTGTGAAGCCATCTGGTCCTGGGCTTTTGTTTGTTGGAAGGTTTTTAATCACAGTTTCAATTTCAGTGCTTGTGATTGGTCTGTTCATATTTTCTATTTCTTCCTGGTTCAGTCTCAGCAGTTTGTGCATTTCTAAGAATCTGTCCATTTCTTCCAGGTTGTCCATTTTATTGGCATATAGTTGCTTGTAGTAATCTCTCATGATCTTTTGTATTTCTGCAGTGTCAGTGGTTACTTCTCCTTTTTCATTTCTAATTCTATTGATCTGAGTCTTCTCCCTTTTTCTCTTGATGAGTCTGGCTAATGGTTTATCAATTTTGTTTATCTTCTCAAAGAACCAGCTTTTAGTTTCATTGATTTTTGCTATTGTTTCCTTCATTTCTTTTTCATTTATTTCTGACCTGATCTTTATAATTTCTTTCCTTCTGCTAGCTTTGGGGTTTTTTTGTTCTTCTTTCTCTAATTGCTTTAGGTGCAAGGTTAGGTTGTTTATTCGAGATGTTTCCTGTTTCTTGAGGTAGGCTTGTATTGCTATAAACTTCCCTCTTAGCACTGCTTTTGCTGTGTCCCATAGGTTTTGGGTCGTCGTGTCTCCATTGTCATTTGTTTCTAGGTATTTTTTGATTTCCCCTTTGATTTCTTCAGTAATCACTTCGTTATTAAGTAATGTATTGTGTAGCCTCCATGTGTTTGTATTTTTTACAGATCTTTTCCTGTAATTGATATCTAGTATCATAGCGTTGTGGTCGGAAAAGATACTTGATACGATTTCAATTTTCTTAAATTTACCAAGGCTTGATTTGTGACCCAAGATATGATCTATCCTGGAGAATGTTCCATGAGCACTTGAGAAAAATGTGTATTCTGTTGTTTTTGGGTGGAATGTCCTATAAATATCAATTAAGTCCATATTGTTTAATGTATCATTTAAAGCTTGTGTTTCCTTATTTATTTTCATTTTGGATGATCTGTCCATTGGTGAAAGTGGGGTGTTAAAGTCCCCTACTATGATTGTGTTGCTGTCAATTTCCCCTTTCATGGCTGTTAGTATTTGCCTTATGTATTGAGGTGCTCCTATGTTGGGTGCATAAATATTTACAATTGTTATACCTTCCTCTTGGATCGATCCCTTGAGCATTATATAGTGTCCTTCTTTGTCTCTTGTAATAGTCTTTATTTTAAAGTCTATTTTGTCTGATATGAGAATTGCTACTCCAGCTTTCTTTTGATTTCCATTTGCATGGAATATCTTTTTCCATCCCCTCACTTTCAGTCTGTATGTGTCCCTAGGTCTGAAGTGGGTCTCTTGTAGACAGCATATGTATGGGTCTTGTTTTTGTATCCATTCAGCCAGCCTGTGTCTTTTGGTGGGAGCATTTAATCCATTTACATTCAAGGTAATTATCGATATGTATGTTCCTATTCCCATTTTCTTAAATGTATTGGGTTTGTTATTGTAGGTGTTTTCCTTCTCTTGTGTTTCTTGCCTAGAGAATTTCCTTTAGCATTTGTTGTAAAGCTGGTTTGGTGGTGCTGAACTCTCTCAGCTTTTGCTTGTCTGTAAAGGTTTTAATTTCTCCATCGAATCTGAATGAGATCCTTGCTGGGTAGAGTAATCTTGGTTGTAGGTTTTTCTCCTTCATGACTTTAAGTATATCCTGCCACTCCCTTCTGGCTTGCAGAGTTTCTGCTGAGAGATCAGATGTTAACCTTATGGGGATTCCCTTGTGTGTTATTTGTTTTTTTTCCCTTGCTGCCTTTAATATGTTTTCCTTATATTTAATTTTTGACAGTTTGATTAATATGTGTCTTGGCGTGTTCCTCCTTGGGTTTATCCTGTATGGGACTCTCTGTGCTTTCAGGACTTGATTAACTATTTCCTTTCCCATATTAGGGAAGTTTTCAACTATAATCTCTTCAAAAATTTTCTCAGTCCCTTTCTTTTTCTCTTCTTCTTCTGGTACCCCTATAATTCGAATGTTGGCACGTTTAATGTTGTCCCAGAGGTCCCTGAGACTGTCCTCAGTTCTTTTCATTCTTTTTTCTTTATCCTGCTCTGTAGTAGTTATTTCCACCATTTTATCTTCCAGGTCACTTATCCTTTCTTCTGCCTCAGTTATTCTACTATTGATCCCATCTAGAGTATTTTTAATTTCATTTATTGTGTTTTTCATCATTGCTTGGTTCCTCTTTAGTTCTTCTACATCCTTGTTAAATGTTTCTTGCATTTTGTCTATTCTGTTTCCAAGATTTTGGATCATCCTTACTATCATTATTCTGAATTCTTTTTCAGGTAGACTACCTATTTCCTCTTCATTTGTTAAGTCCAGTGTGTTTTGAGCCTGCTCCTTCATCTGCTGTGTGTTTTTCTGTCGTCTCATTTTGCCTATCTTACTGTGTTTGGGGTCTCCTTTTCACAGGCTGCAGGTTCGTAGTTCCCGTTGTTTTTGGTATCTGTCCCCAGCGGCTAAGGTTGGTTCAGTGGGTTGTGTAGGCTTCCTGGTGGAGGGAACTAGTGCCTGAGTTCTGGTGGATGAGGCTAGATCTTGTCTTTCTGGTGGGCACGTCCACGTCTGGTGGTGTATTTTGTGGTGTCTGTGGCCTTATTATGATTTTAGGCAGCCTCTCTGCCAATGGATGGGGTTGTGTTCCTGTCTAGCTAGTTGTTTGGCATAGGATGTCCAGCACTGTAGCTTGCTGGTCGTTGAGTGAAGCTGGGTCTTGATGTTGAGATGGAGATCTCTGGGAGATTTTTGCCGTTTGGTATTACGTGGAGCTGGGAGCTCTCTTGTGGACCAGTGTTCTGAAGTTGGCTCTCCCACCTCAGAGGCACGGCCCTGATGCCTGGCTGGAGCACCAAGAGCCTTTCGTCCACACGGCTCAGAGTAAAAGGGAGAAAAAATAGAAAGAAAGAAAGAAAGAAAGAGGCTATAATATAGTGAAGTAAAATAAAGCTATTGTAAAGCAAAGCTATACAGACAAAATCTCACCCAGAAGCATATACATATACACTCACAAAAAAAAGGAAAAGGGGAAAGATTAATATCTCCTGCTCCCAGAGTCCCCCTCCTGAATTTGGGCTGATTCGTTGTCTATTCAGGTGTTCAACAGATGCAGGCACATCACGTTGTTTGTGGAGCTTTAATCCGCTGCTTCTGAGGCTGCTGGGAGAGATTTCCCCTTCTCTTCCCTGTTCGCACAGCTCCTGGGGTTCAGCTTTGGATTTGGACCCTCCTCTGCGTGTAGGTCGCCTGAGGGCGTCTGTTCCCCGCCCAGACAGGACGGGGTTAAAGGAGCAGCTGCTGCGGGGGCTCTGGCTCACCCAGGCCGCAGGGAGGGAGCGGTACGGAGGAGGCGGTGGCCGAGGCCGGCGTGACGTTGCACCAGCTCGAGGCGCGCAGTGTGTTCTCCCGGGGATGTTGTCCCCGGATCCCGGGACCCTGGCAGTGGCGGGCTGCACAGGCTCCCGGGAGGGGAGGTGTGGAGAGTGACCTGTGCTCACACACAGGCTTTTTGGAGGCGGCAGCAGCAGCCCCAGCGTCTCACGCCCGTCTCTGGGGTCCGCGCTGATCGCCGTGGCTTGCGCCCTTCTCTGGAGTTCGTTTAGGCGGCGCTCTGAATCCCCTCTCCTTGCGCGCAGCGAAACAAAGAGGCAAGAAAAAGTCTCTTGCCTCTTCGGCAGCTGCAGACCTTTTCCCGGTCTCCCTCCCGGCTAGCTGTGGTGCGCCAACCCCTTCAGGCTGTGTTCACGCCGCCAGCCCCAGTCCTCTCCCTGCGATCCGACCGCAGCCCGAGCCTCAGCTCCCAGCCCCGCCCGCCCCGGCGGGGGAGCAGACAAGCCTCTCGGGCTGCTGAGTGCTGCTCGGCGCCGAGCCTCTGTGCGGGAACCTCTCCGCTTTGCCCTCCGCACCCCTGTGGCTGCGCTCTCCTCCGTGGCTCTGAAGCTTCCCCCCTCCGCCCCCCGCAGTCTCCGCCCGCGAAGGGGCTCCTAGTGCGTGGAAACCTTTCCTCCTTCACGGCTCCCTCCCACTGGTGCAGGTGCCGTCCCTATTCTTTTGTCTCTGTTATTTCTTTTTTCTTTTGCCCTACCCAAGTACGGGGGGAGTTTCTTGCCTTTTTGGAGGTCGGACGTTTTCTGCCAGCGTTCAGTGGGTGTTCTGTAGGAGCAGTTCCACGTGTAGGTGTATTTCTACTGTATCTGTGGGAAGGAATGTGATCTCCGCGTCTTACTCTTCCGCCATCTTCTCTATCATCCGTGAATCTTTTAAAGAAACGGTATGCATCCAAATTTTAAGCCTCTCTCTCCAGAAGTTCCTTAACTTCAGACAAGTTCTTTAGTCTTGAGAGCCTCTTGCCACGAGCTTCCCGGACCCTCTCTCTGCGACCCCCAAGCTTCCTTTTCCTCCAGACCCTGAAAACTCCAAATGTGTTTTTTTGAGATGAGAAGAAAAAGATTTGGGGAAGCTGAGGAGAAAGAAAAGGTATGAGTGAAGTGAGATGAGGCTGCAGAGGTGATAGGAAAGGGCCAGATGGAGAAGGGAAGTTTAGAATTCTTTGAGGAGTCTGGATTTTACCCAAAGAACTGTAATCAACACAGGATTTCAAATGAGGGAAATGATACGGTAAAATCGGCATTCAAAACCCTTTCTGGCTCAGGTGCAGGCAAGAATGGAGAGGGGCAGACAAAAGATGATAACTTTGATGAGGACAGTGAGAAAAAGGGAAGAGATTTGAAAAAAAAAATCCGGTAGGGAGAATGGATAGGAATCACAACTGATTGGATGTGAGGGATAAGGGGAAGAACAGTATGAAGAGTTCTTGCCAAACTTCTGACTTAAATAGCTGGCTGCATGGGGGTACAGATTTCATAATGAGAGACTGAGGAAGCTGGTCAGCTGTGGGGCTGCAGGTGGAGGGGCTGGGGAGAAGGAATTCCATCTGGGACCCGTTGAAGCTGGATGTCCCTAGGAGACATTCAGGTGAAGATGTGGGTGGGACTAAAACTGAAGCATTATGGATGTGGAGATGGCCGCTGGATCCTTGGGACTAGACAAGAGCATCTAAAAGGGAGTAGATAAGAAAAGCAGAGAGCCCAAGACAGAGCCTGGGAGATGCCAGCATCTGGGTTGGACGGGACAAAGCAGTCAGCCACGATCACTGACGAGGAGTCTGGGGTTACGGAGCCCGAGGGACGGCAGGGTTTCCAGAGGGTCACCTGCCTTGCACACTGTGAAGCAGCCAAGTAAGAAGAGAACTGAGGGGTGCTTGCTGGGGGCGGTGGAGCAGACCAGGCGGAATCTGATGGGAATGGGCCGAGAGGTAAGCGGGTAGTGAGGAAGCATGGACTCTGGGCTGTAGAAAGCTCTGCTGAGAAGTTTTGCGGCAAAGTGGGGAGAAATAAGGGCCTCAAGGGACGTATGGGTTGTGGGGTGGTTTGGTTTGGTTGACGTATATTTATCTTTAAGGCAGAAGAGACTAGAGCGTGCTTCAGTGTGGGAATGGAAGGGGCCCAGGAAGGGGGAGACGACAATGCACTAGTCAGGTCCTCACAACCGACCTAGGGAATAGGTTCTCTTTTATAGATGAGGAAACTGGGGTTCACAGAGGTTAAGTGACTTGACCAACATCACAGGTGGTCAGTAATAGAGCCAGCACTTGAACTCTGAGCTGATTCCCAAACCCCTGCTCTTGCTATTACTACCGCTATTGTATGGCTGTTACTATTACATTGACATTAGGGGTCAAATTTATTTTTTTAAAGGTTTTTTTTTTTAAATTTATTTTGTTTTTGGCTGTGTTGGGTCTTCATTGCTGCGTGTGGGTTTTCTCTAGTTGCGGCGAGCGGGGGCTGCTCATCGTTGCGGTGCGCGGGCTTCTCATTGCGGTGGCTTCTCTTGTTGCGGAGCACGGGCTCTAGGCGCACGGTCTTCAGTAGTTGCAGCGCGTGGGCTCAGTAGTTGTGGCTCATGGGCTCTAGAGCGCAGGCTCAGTAGTTGTGGCAAAGGGGCTTAGCTGCTCCGCGGCATGTGGGATCTTCCCGGGCCAGGGCTTGAACCCATGTCCCCTGTACTGTCAGGCAGATTCCTAACCACTGCGTCACCAGGGAAGTCCCTTTTTTTTTTTTTTTTAACTGTGCTGTGTACTTCATGCTGGCGAAAAGTTTGCAGTATACCAAAGAAGGCTTTTCTTTTTAAGACCTAGGGTAATTGAACTGCATGCAGCTTTATAATATTGGGAATGAATGGATCTGATGGGAGGGAAGCCTCTTCCCACACATTGTGGTCTGAGGTGAAGTAAACCTATCATAATATAAAAATCCCTTCTATCTCCCTGTCTGAACAGGAGGCAGCAAATACTTATCAGCACGGGGCAGTTAATGAAGCTTGCCCCATTTGGTGTCTTCCTCACAAAGGGCTACTGGGATTTTTGTTGTGATTGTTCAGTGCACATTCTGCCCCCTTGTGGCCAAGCTTTCCCACGACCTGAGGGGTATCCACCCAAATCCCTGCAGGGCAGTATTGCTGGAGCTGCCTTGCACCTTACAACCTCTCTGTCCAAAGCATTGATTCTCTTGCATGAATTTCTCTGTTCCTTTCATTCAGTCCTTTCTCTCTCCATGCCCTACAATAACGTGCTGACTGATTGAAAAATCCAGGGGACCCGAAGTCCAGTGCCATTTCATCGCCACAGAGCCTTGAATGGGGTTGTTACCATTTGAGAGCCTGAGCCTGTAGGTATGAACATGGGCTTTGGAGGCTCCAGGCTCAGTGTAGGCACCCACCTGCTAAACTATTAGTTTCTTCCCCTGTGACATGGGGAGAATGTCACCTGCCTCAGGACTTCAAGGCCAAATGTATGAAAATGGCCTGGGACATCATAGTTGTCCAGTAAGTAGATGTTGGTTCTCATCTTTCTTTGACCTAACTCCTTTATTTCTGTGACGATCTTCTAAGAGTAAGTGAGAGCTGTCTCTATGACAATGGTTTAGCAGTGTTGCCCTATTGTGATGGTCTGGTTTTTTGTCCATATCCCCACTGGACCATAAGCTTTTGTGAGGTTAGAGATCTTGTTTGTGTTTCCACTGCTCAACACATAAGCCATTCAATAAATCTTTGTTGAATGAATAAAAACCAAAATGTGGGTCTTAATGCCAAGCATCTCAGGCCACTTTTTAGGCTCACTAAGTTTTGAGAACTCCTGCTTTAGAAGTTCTACTTATTAGGAATCAAGCCATAAATAGAATCTAATTTGGGCCTTATCTTTGCTCTCTATAATTTGCTTCATATCTGGTGACTTTTGACCTTGGCTGGAAACCAGAGATCATGACCTTCTGCCAGATACTTTGTGAGAAGGGCTGGTACGTGTGTCTATAGAACGGGGTCTGATGTAATTATGAGGCTTTTCTGAAGGGCTTGAACTTGGTTTATGGTTAAGGGGATTATTACAGAAAAGACAATTAGCATCTCACTTGCTGACTGTATGCTTGAAGTCTTTCCAAATCAAACAGTGGTTGTTTTTTTAATATTCAAAACATTTAAAAATTATTTAGTTTTTGATTAGAAATGGCCCCTTCTGTTTCCTGACACTTTTTTTTTGAGCCAGCGTCTTTAGAGTTTCCAAATGAGCTCATGGAGATGATCTGATTCACTCTAGTTCCAGGAAAGCTGCTCTCCTTCTTCTTCTTTTTATTTTTAGTATATTTATTTATTTATTTATTTGACTGCATCAGGTCTTAGTTGCTGCACGTGGAATCTTTGTTGCTCCACGTGGGATCTTTTAGTTGCGGCATGCGAACTCTTAGCTGTGGCATGTGGGATCTAGTTCCCTGACCAGGGATTAAACCCAGGACCCCTGCATTGGGAGCATGGAGTCTTAACCACTGGACACCAGGGAAGTCCAAAAGTTGATCTTCTAATGTTCCTGTCTCTCTTGACCTTCTTGGGATCTCAATTGTACAAGCACAGAAAAAAAAGCCCAGGCTTTCCTCTGGTCTTCTGTTGCCAGCGTGCTTCTACAGAACTTTGTCCCCAAGGAAAATTACTTACAAGACCCCCAATCTTGGGGCAGATGCCTCAATCATTTCCACGGCTCCTGCCTCAAGTGACTATTTTAATGTTTAAGTTTCAGGAACTCTTAATTTGGGGAAAAAAAACCAATCCTCTTCTCTCTCATGAATTAAAACAAAAACAAAGAAGCCAGTCTGGTCAGAACATTGAGGTGAGGGAAGAGGGTAAAGCCCGAGCAGCACGATGCTGGCAGGTGTTTGCTCCCCGATCCAGGGAGTGTTAACAACAATATTTATTACATGCCAGGCGTTGTGCTAATCTTATCACAGGCCATATATCTAATATGATCTTCACAACAGCAGCTGTGTTGTGGCTATGTGGCTTCCATTTTACAAAGGAGAAACTGAGGCTCTGCGTACACAGCCAATGAGTGACTTGATAAGGATCATGCAGTCAGCAGGTAACAGAGCTAGGATTCCCACTGAGACTCATTTGACCCACATTCTTTTTTTTTTTTTTTTTTAAATATTTATTTATTTATTTGGTTGTGCCGGGTCTTAGTTGTGGCACTCGGGCTCCTTAGTTGCAGCTCATGGGCTCCTTAGTTGTGGCACGTGGGCTTCTTAGTTGCGGCATGTGAACTCTTAGTTGCGGCATGTGAACTCTTAGTTGTGGCGTGCATGTGGGATCTAGTTCCCTGACCAGGGATTGAACCTGGGCCCCCTGCATTGGGAGCACGGAGTCTTATCCACTGTGCCACCAGGGAAGTCCCCCCACATTCTTAAAAGTGGACCCCCAAGGATGTGTGCTGATGATCCCCTAGGGAGATGCTAATGCTGTGCCAGCTCTAGCTCTCTGGAACCCATGGAAATGGCTCCTCTAGCAGCGTGGTCTTTGTAATGCAATCAGTACCTCCTTTGACTTGGAAGTGTTAGGTCTTGATTTCTCCCTACCCAAAGTCTGAATCAGTCTTGGTCTGAAGATCCAGTTTTATTTTATAGAATTTCAGTTGATTTCTCCATTGTCTCTGAGTGGTCCTGCTGCGTTTCTTTCTTCCTCTGACTTTTTTCCTTTTTTCCTTTTTTCCTTTGCCTATAAAGAGTGTTCTCTTTCAATCTTGCTGGGTGATTTGGCACCAGTTCTTCATTAGTGCAAAGGGCTTCTCCTTTTAGACAATCAATATATCGTGGGCTAAGGAGAGTGCTGGTGGCAGGCCCAGGGAGGGATGACAGAAAGCCTGGGGAATGGGTTGAAGTGATGGCTGAACACCATCCGGCAAGGCAGGAGGGAAGCAGAAAAAGAGCCAGAAGTACCAGGGAGAAGGCGGGTGGAAGGGCAGGTGCATGGAACAGTGCCAGGAATGAGTGCAGAAACAAAGCGGTTTTTGTGGAAACACCGTTGCTCACATTAACCCCAAAGTTCTTTCCTGTTGAGAAGATAACAGTGAGAAGTTAAATCCCTTGCTGCTAGAGTGTGGGGTGAGGTGGAGAAGCTTGCTGATCTGGACTGCAGGTGGCTTGGTAAAGCCATACAGGGGACGAGAGAAGCAGTTGGTTTTTCTTTGAAACAAGAGGAGCTATTGATTTGATGGTTGGCACTGCCTTTGCAATGTGTTGGGGGCTGAACCTCCTCTGTGATCTCCCCTCGGATACAACTTCTTCTGCTTGGGCTGCTCTCAATAGGAAATATCCCTGGGTGAGGTGACGTTGTCCAGGGTAATTTCATGTAATCCATGGGGATTTTGAGTTGATGGTGGGATCTCTGTATTGTACCTGTTGACTCTTTTTCCTGAGAGAGTGCAGTAGAAGGACTAAGCAGTTGCCAGGGCAGGGGGATAGAAACTTTCCGTCACCTTTTGTTCCCAATCTTCAGAGCAGTAATGACAGAATCTGGGCACAGTATTGATGGAATAGAGAGACTTGTTTCTGGAAGATTTCTCTCCAGCAAAAACAGAAAATCCTATTCAATGAACCCAACATAAGTAAACCAAACCATACAAAAAAATACGAAGTCATATTCTGTGGTAGGCAGCATTCTAAGATGACCCCCAATGACCATGTCTGTGTATAATCTCCTCCCCTTGAGTGTGGGCAGAAAGGGTAACTTGCTTCTAAGCAACAAATCATGGCAAAGGGGATGGGTTATTACTCTCATGATTATGTTACCTTATATGGCAAAGGTGAAGAGATTTGATGGGTATGATTAAATTCCCTGATTGGTTGACTTTAACCAAAAGGGGCCTATCCTAAGTGGGCTTACCCAGTCAGGTGAGCCCTTAAAAAAAGGTCCAAAGATCAGAGACAGAAGTAGTCAGATACTTCTGCTGGCCTTGAAAAAGCAAACTGCCATGTTAGAGAGAGGGTCACATGGCAGTTGTCTGTGCGTGGCTTCTAGGAGCTGAGGCCCTCAGTCCTACAACTGCAAGGAATTGAATTCTGTCAACAACCAGTGAGCCTGGAAAAGGACCCCACACCTCAGACAAGATTAGCCCCTGCTGACACCTTGATTTCAGCCTGGCAAGACCCTGGATAGAGGACCCAGCTAACCCACACTTGGTCTCCTGATACATTGAACTGTGAGATGATAAAGCTGTGTTATTTTAAGTGGCTAAATTAGTGGTAATCTGTTAGGCAGTAATAGAAAACAAATACAGATCCTGGTGGTTTTTTTGTTTTTTGTTTTTGTTTTTAAATGCAATCTCGACAAGTCTTCAAGATGCCATCTACTTTAAGACTTTATTGTCACTAACCTAAATTGGAGCCAGTTATTCTCTCCTTCAGTCACTACCTGCCATGACTCTCTGGAAACCACCTCTCAGGAAGTTCTGTCACGAAGGGCTTCCTGTGAGCTTGCTTCTGGGGGCTGCAGGAAGAGAAGTAAAACAAAGAGGTGCTTTTCTTCTGGTTCTTGTGTTGTGAACTGATGGTATGCAAATTTCCATGTACATTAGGCACAACACTTCCGTAGGCTTTTGAGCTCTCTCAGCAGTGGTCTGGTGAGGGAGACTGCAAGGGAAGGTACTTCTGGAACTGTGGGCTCCCTCCAGTATGTAAATCATCCAGCAATACGCGCATGACTTCTCAGGACTGCAATCCTGTCCTCCTGGCCTTCTGAGACATTACCTGAGAGTCAAAAAGCCTCTCATGTTTTGCTGCCCTTTAGCCCATTTTTGTCGGAAGCATCTTCAAGGGCATGGACAACGTGATTTTGTTGTTTAAAGTATAGAATTTAGACTCATAAAGGCTGGGGATGCCAAGACACAGCGCTGAGTTGGCTGTGAATTTCACTGCACTGGACTGGTCTCTAATGGAGTTGTCAGTGCTGGACTTCCAGTAAATATGGCAGCCTCACTGTACTCATTTTGGCATTATCAGGCTCAACACTGTGCCCTGGGATATTTGTTCAATGAATAAATCTTCTTTTACAGAGAAGGAAAATGGAAGCCATTAGGGACTCAAACTCTTGCCCAAGGTCGCACAGCTTGCTAGCGGCAGAGCTGGTTCTGGAACCCCAGCCTCCTGAGTTCCTGTGTCTTTCTTTCCACCCCACGTCCCACAGGCCCAATGTGCCATTGAGGAGGCAGAGGCAGAAAGAGGACCGTGTCTTCTGCCCAAGGACTCGAGCAGGTCAGCAGCTGCATCCAAATTCCACCCCAGCCCCGTCTCCACGGCCACCCTGGCCTCCATCAGGCAGCTCTTCGCTCCGTTTCTGTGTCATGTGCGCGTTGCCTGATGGCTTCCCCGTCCAATTCCCTCCAGTGCAGTTTTCAGCTTCACGCTTCATGAATTTTATTCGCAATCGATAAATAAACCTATTATCATCAGGGTTTTGTATTCTCATCATATATCGTCATCTGTCATAAACCATTTCATGCAGGAGTCTGGTTCATTCAGCATATCCCACTCATCTTTATTTCCGAGTCAGTGACCGAGAGACAAACCCAAAGTGCATAGTCCAAGAATTCAGCTTTTACTCCGTAACAGAATGTCAAACGATAAACATCGTATTTAGACGTTATTATATTTGAGATTCATGCCGGGGGAGAAAAAAGTCATTCCTTTGTCAGGCTCTCTGTACTTGTTAGAAGCGACAAAGTATTTTGTTTTTCTATTCAAATGGTGTGGATCTGATGGAAAAGCGGCTTTTCGTTAAGGTGTGTTTTCAAAACGTGGTGGCTTCTGGCCGTATCTGCCGGTTTGTGGAGGCAGCTGATCGGGGGGTAGCTCTGGCTTGTCAGATAAGTCGGAGTCGCAGTTACGTATCAAAGTGTCCTTTGTGGGAGAAGCTAAATTATACCGGATGTCTAATTAGGATCCCCACTTCTCGGTTACTGCCGCAGTCCTTGGGAGCAGCAAATATTGCTCAATAGATTCCCGAGTTGGAGAGGCAAACACTCCATGACTGGGGTGGTTTATGGTCAAGGAATTTTAATTGAAGGGTTAGCAACTAGGATTCTAATTCATAGTTGATAGTTCTTAACCCTAGGATAAGTAGTACTGAGCTCTCTGTTGTTTCCCAACCCTTTACATGTCAAAGTAGTAATAGATAACGGTGATATTTATGATATCCTGGGACAAAACTGACATTCTGGGCTGGCAGCCATCAGCCCCAAGGATGAACGTCAGGCATCCTGTGACTGTTCACGGTGTGCTGGTTGGGAAGCTGTGCTCTGAGAAGGAATGGCCGTGCAGGCTCAGCTTGTTTAGGTCTTAACATCTTCTGAGTTTTCTTGGGTCCCATTTTCAATATAAAAGAAAGGTCTTTTATAGAACCTTCTTTTAAAGAACCTTCATAGAGCCAATGTGGTATGTATGTAGGTTCTGTTCTGCAGGCCTGGAGAGGCTGCTCTGTTTGGTAAAATCCAAATCAAAACAGAGGCGAAGGCAGTACACCTTCCAACCGATTAAGTGTGTGGATCTCATCCTCTAAGCAGCCTGATGCTGACGTGCAGGCAGCTCGGCACATGAAATATATCAGGGTTCTCTGAACGAGGAAAGACTGTAGGAGAAAATCAGGGCTGAGGGGTGTTGAATATCTTTTACTTTGACATGGACTGTAATTAACATTTATTGGACTGTTTTAACTGTTCATTGGAGTGTAATTAACATTATTAACAATAAATAAAAACATTTATTTATTGTTTATCATAATTAACATTTATTTGCTGGGAACCTGAGAAATGCCTTACATGCTTTATCTTTCTCGATGCTCCCAACAGCCAGTGAACTAAGACCTTTGCTTTTCTCCAGTTTTACAGAGGAGGAAACTGAGGCTTTGAGAAGTTAAGCGACTAAGCTAGGAACAGCTGGGATTAAAACCCAAGTCAGACTCCAAATCACGTGCTGAGAATGCCTCCCTGTGCGGCTCCCAGAGCGCCGAGGGAGGGATGTGGGGCCTGATCCCGGGAAGAGTTTTATAATCAAACGTGAACGTGATTTTCTTCGTTTGATACTAAGCCTGAAGACTGTTGTTGTTCTTATATCTGCTCCTCACTTTTCCTGCCTTGGACAAATTCCTTAACCTTTGTACCTTAACACATTATTTATTTATTTATTTAATTTAATTTATTTATTTATTTTTGGCTGCGTTGGGTCTTCGTTGCTGCATGCGGCTTTCTCTAGTTGCGGCGAGCGGGAGCTACTCTTCATCGCGGTGCGTGGGCTGCTCATCGTGGTGGCTTCTCTTGTTGCGGAGCACAGGCTCTAGGCACGCAAGCTTCAGTAGTTGCAGCACATGAGCTCAGTAGTTGTGGCTCGCAGGCTCTAGAGCGTAGGCTCAGTAGTTGTGGCACGCGGGCTCGGTAGTTGTGGCTCGTGGGCTCCAGAGCACAGGCTCAGTAGTTGTGGCGCACGGGCTTAGTTGCTCCATGGCACGTGGGATCTTTCCAGACCAGGGCTCGAACTCGTGTCCCCTGCATTGGCAGGCGGATTCTTAACCACTGCGCCACAGGGAAGTCCCTACATTATTTATAAAAGGAGGATGATGATGTTGCAGTTGTCAGAAGGCAAGAGTGCTTCCTCCATTGTGAGATACACATGGTTTTAGAAAAGGCTCTTAGGGAGTTCCCTGGCGGTCCAGTGGTTACAACTCTGTGCTTTCACTGCCAAGGGCCCAGGTTCAATTCCTGATTGGGGAACTAAGATCCCACAAGCTGTGCAGTGTGGCCAAAAAAAAAAGTACTTTTAACACTTTAATATTGGATTGTGAGCCTAAGAAATATTGGTTTGGCCAAAATGTTTGCTCAGGTTTTTCCATAAGATCGTACTAAAAACCCGAACGAACTATTTGGCCAACCTAATGATAAAGGAGAGTTAGTATTTTCTTAGCTACAATTCATGGCCAAGAGGCTATGGCATTTACTGAATTTTTTTCAGTCCAGTAAGCAATATATCTAATCATTAAATAAGGACTAGAGATTGCCAGGGCCACTGAGATTACCCCAAGAGGAACATTACCTTGGGAGAAAAATATCTTCTTAGCAGCTGATGAAAGAATTTTCTGTGGGGCCTGGCCTTATGAAAAGAACTCTGATAAACTCACTCCAGGGGGGAAGCAAGCCTTAGGCCTCCTCTTCTCCAGCAAGAAGAAGCAGACAAGGAGAATCTGGGCCTTACGAATCACTTTCTCCCACCTGAGTCTGAAGCCCAGCTCCAGCAGTTACTAGTGGTTGACCTTGGACAAATTACTTAATTTCTTTATGCTTTGGTTTCCTCATCTATAAAGCTGTAATCACAAGAATATCAACCTTTGAGGGTTGTTATGAAGCTTGAATAACAGCTCTTATCTTGCACACAGTTTAAAACAGAAAGGGGGGACATTCTAACCCAGAGTGGGGACATTCTAACTCTGAGGCTTTGTAGTGAGAATGAAAAGGATTTGAGGGGAGAACAATAATGTCTAATGGGAATCTGTTACTTTGTGTAGTATATCTTCTCATTGTTCTCTCCAACAGTCTTCCTGATTTTGGAAATAAAAAAATATAGAAAAGATCTGGTAACTGACTATACTCCTGAACTGAATGAATAAGCATTTTCAGAACTCTAATGGAAAACTGATGAATTCATAAAAGTGCTAACAAAAGATCAAGATGAAAAAAAAATTAATTACATGGGACTGAGTGAACTGATGAGGATGATTATAATTTTTGTGACTTTCTGTTTAAAAAAAAAAAGAGACTGTCAAACATTAAAAAAAATAAATTTGAATTCTAATTAAAAAAAATATATATATATAGAAAAGATAAAAATAATTATCTACATTTTCACCACTCCAAAGCAATCACTGTTAGTGGCTGGTTTATTTGTTTCCAGTTATTTTGGAAAGGCAAGGGACGGGGGGTGGCTGGGAGGGAGGAAAGGATATTTCTATTTCTTAAAATAATATAGGCTTATTATAAAGAATTCAACAGTGCAGAAAATATAAGGATAAAATTTAAATCACCCCAAATTCTACTATCTAGATGTTACTGTTCTTTAGTAGATTAACTGCAAATATTTGTGTGTGTGTATATGTGTATGAGAGAAAACAGGTAAAAATGTTAATAATTCTGAAGTTATATAATAGATATATGATGGTTTACTTTTGGGGTTGTTTGAAAATTTCCAGAAAATGTTAAAAAAGGAAACTTTAAAAACTGGAATCATAGTATATACTCTTTTAAATAAATACTTAGTTCAAGTTTACTGAGTTTAATAGAAAAAAAATACACAAGTAAAACTAAAGAAAGCTGAATTTTGAATAATTATTTTTTTCTACCATAAGAGATACCATTTCATTTTTTAAAATTGAGGTAACACTGGTTTATAACATTATGTAAGTTTCATGTGTACAACATTATGTTTCTACTTCTGTATACACTACAACATGTTCATCACCAAAAGTTTAGTTTCCATCTCTCACCATACAGTTGACCCCCTTTAGCCATTTCACCCTCCCCCACCACTCTTCCCCTCTGGTAACCAGTAATCTGTTCTCTGTATGTATGTGTTTGCTTTGGTTTGGTTTGGTTTGGTTTGCTCATTTATTTATATTTTTATATTCTACATATAAGTGAAATCATATGGTATTTGTCTGGTTTATTTCACCTAGCATAATACCCTCAAGGTCCATCCATGTTGTTGCTAATGGCAAGGTTCCATCTTTTTAATGGCTGAGTAGTATTCCATTGTATATGTGTGTGTGTGTGTGTGTATATGTATATTTATATACCACATTTTCTTTATCCATTCATCTGTCAATGGACACTTAGATTGTTTCCATAAGAGATACTATTTTCTAAAAGACCTCTCTAAAGCTTAAAAATAATTAAGGCAAACATTCAGTTGTGTGGAGTCATAGTTTTTAAACTAGGGTTCCATTATAGACAGTATCTACCTTTGAAACACTAGGACCTTGTTACTCTCATCCTTCTTTTCATCTCTTCTCCTATACCTCTCAACTTTTGTTAGTTATATTTTTTTTTATTGTACAGGTTTATGACATTCACATTATCTTCAGTATTCGTAATTTCTATAGTAGTATTGAATCAATGTTCTAACGGATTTCGTGTTTACCATTTGACCTTCTTAACATGACTTCTTTATTCTTCAATTAATTATTTTGCTGCATCTCTTAATTGGTTGGATTTCATGATCATAAAGTTTTTTAAAGGAGCTGCTTATGTGTATCATGTGTCCCATTGTCTTCCCATTGTACCCAGATGAAGTACTGGCTGGACGTACCTGAGTCACAGTTTCTTTCCATTAGAATGTCGTAGATATTTCTTCAATGTTCTCTGGCACTGACGTTTGAAACCAACTGATATTTTTTTCCTTTCTTCTGTAGGTGATTTTGATTTGGCTATCTGGATGCTGAATAATTCTTTCATTTATTTTAATCTTTGGAGTTCAATAATGTAATTAGAATTTGTCTCAATTTTGAACTTGTTATATCACATATTCCCAGAACTTGATCTGTAGCTTTAGTTTTTCATTTCAGGAGAATGCTCTTATATCTTTGAACATGTCTCATGTCTTCTGTTTCATTAGGGGAGGAGGGATATACTTCAGGAATCCTGATTATCCTATATTGAAAGGTCTTTTTATGTCTTCCATATCTATTAGCTTCACATTGATTTCTTTACATTTGTCTTTTCCTCTGCATTTACTGTATTTATCTCTAGTCATTCCTATATGTTAGTAATGAATTTTCAGAAGTACTTAATCTATTCCTGGATTTTTCTAATTTTTATATTCATTTTATTATAATGTTGCTTCAGCTCTCAATTAGTTTTTCTAATTTACTTTTTCACCCCAACTGTTATTATTTTGTCCTTGAATTCTTTTTTTCTTTTTTTTAGAATTTATTTATTTACTTATTTTTGGCTGAGGTCTTCGTCGCTGTGCAGGGGCTTTCTCTAGTTGCAGGGTACTCTTCATTGCAGTGGCTTCTCCTGCAGTGGAGTACAGGCTCTAGGCGCACGGGCTTTAGTAGTTGTGGCACATGGGCTCAGTAGTTGTGGCTCGCGGGCTCTAGAGCGCAGGCTCAGTAGTTGTGGTGCACGGACTTAGCTGCTCCATGGCATGTGGGATCTTCCCGGACCAGGGCTCGAACCCATGTCCCCTGGATTGGCAGGCGGATTCTTAACCACTGCGCCACCGGAGAAGTCCTGTCCTTGAATTCTTGATTTAAAAAATTCTTATTTAGCTGCTCTAGGGTGCAATGCACTTGTTTTTGGTTTGTTTTGCTGTATTTGTGCATATAGTTTCCATACTGGCTTATTTTTGTTTGCTTGATTTATATCTTGCTCATGTTCAGGGAACTTTGTCTAGATTTTCTGTTTGCTCTGATATAGTTTGGATGACTTTTTAACTTTATTCCCACAATATCTCAACCCAATTTGTTTTTCCTCCAAATTATGAGACTGAGTTTCTACTTTTTCATAATGTGAGAAAATGTCAGGATCTTGGGCTTAGGTTGGGGGGAGGGTGGGTAAAGGGAAAGAGCTCATCTCAGAGTTAAGCTGTCTTTGTTAGACTATCTGGGCCCCTTCCCGAGATTTTTTTTTGTATGTTTTCTACAGCTTCGCTGCATATTATTCAAGGTGTATTGAACATCTTCTCAGTAGTGCCTATTGCCCTGGGGCACTCACTTTGGCTCAGGTCTGCTCTGTCATTCATTTTCTCCATTTCATACATTCCTCCTGGCAATGGGTCCTGTCAGGAGAGGAGAGAGTTACTGTTACCAACTCTGCTTGCTACTCTCCAGGTCTGTGCGTATTAGTGAGAATTCTCGGTATTTTGTTAAAATCAACAGTTTAAATTCTTGGGGGAAAGGATGAGGGATTGTTCAGAAATGGATTTGTGTTGAGCCTCTTCTCTTTGCTCCAAAATGTCTCATGTTGAAACTTATTAACTTAGATTATGACCCTTTTTGTATTTGGCTGCTGTCATGAAATTTTTTTGCCTTATCTGTTATTATTTTTTTCTTATTCTGTTAGGTATCAAGGGACAAAAATTCAGTCTGCCATCTTAACATGACACCAAGTAATTTTTCAGTGATTCTACATGGTTCACTATTAGTTGGTTTGAATAGAATTCCATTTTAAGAAGCTTGAATATGAGGAGGAGATAGCAAGACCTGAGTTTCAGTGAGGTTGTATAAGAACCTGTAGGCCTATAATGTAAGTTATTAAAATTTATGCGTATTTACACATGCATATTGAACAATGCTTATTTGAAAATGGGAACAAAATGCAATGACAAAGCAGCAATTTCTGAAGAATGGGAAAACCATGTTTTTGTTAGATAACCGTCAGGAATTTTTTGTTTGTTTCAAAAAGATTTGTTCATCTAGAAGGGAAACTGACACAATTAGTAAAGATCCAGAACATCAAAGTCAAACCAGAAATCGATTTTGAACCTATATTTCAGACAGGTGTGTGTCCTCCACAAGATGATGTCAAGATGGTTGGTTCTTGGGGGCTGGAGTACCTCTCCTAGAACTAAGAAGTGAGGGAAGTAGAGTTACACTGCAAGGTCAGTGCTGATGGAGCCGAGGAAAGATGTAAAAAGTCACTTAGAAGAAGAAGCCTGGCCTCCAGGCTTGCAAGCCTGTAACCTAATATGCACTTATTTAAAGAAATAATGTGTCTAAAGAAGAGGGATTGGTCTGTATGGGAAGCATAGGAAAAAGAGGATCACCAAGGATCCCTTTTCTTTTACCCCATAACAGTTTTGTCCCTGAGAGTGGGAGAATTTACCATCAGACTTCCAGAAATTCCAGTCCCAAAGGCAAGAGTGTCCCTATTGTGAACCTGATGTTAAAACAGGAGCTTCATCTGACTCCCCCTTTTCTGTTTCCATGTCCTCACAGCAGTTTTCTGGTTCCAGTGAAGGTCTGCTCGTGTAGAGAGAGAAAGCAGAAAATATACAGATTTTAAATATTTGAGTCTTTCACAGTGATTTCTCATGGTAATGAGTGGCTTCTGATTACCATTTGGTTTTCCCTGACTACAGGGAGAAAAGGAGATTGTCATGCCAACCTGAATAATTCCAATCTGTGTGACATTTCTATTTCTCACTTTAAATTAATATAGTGCCAGCCTGCTACTTTCCTCAGGTCAACTGTACATTTTCGTTAGTGTGAGTCCGTATTTTTCAGTCTGATTGCCCCTGGACATTGACAAGAGTGAGCCAGCCTTCTCTCTGATTCTACTTCTGTCTTCCATCTCTCTCTATCCCTCTCCATTCCTATACCAAACACAGTTCGATATTTGATTAATTCATCTGTATTAAAATGTGTTAAGACCAGATAAAAATTTAAATACTCTGAAGAAAATTTATATAAAATTTTTGGGACCTCATTTATCTTTACGTCTTTATTTTGGAACAAGAAGAATAGCATAGGGAAACCGAGACAGTGTCTTGCAAAGGTCATTTTTATGTTGAGGACCTCTGTCTCCTCATTTGAAGTGTAATGCTCTCTCTACTAAATTTCCTGTCCAACCTAATGGTACTGAGGCTACTAGTAGAAGCAAAAGGTTACTCTGTGAAAGAGTGGGGCTAGCACAGGGCATGGATATTTGCAGAGAACCCAAAGGTGAACTTGCTCTCCTGTTCACTTGCTCCAGCACTGCAAATGTTTGTCCCCGTGGTGGTCTTGCTTGTCTCCGATTGACCTGTTCTTTAGAAAAGCAGATGATGTGATTAAAAAGCACAGAAACAAGGATTGAAGAATCAACATTTAAGCCATTTCAGAATGCTGAGAAGGAGATTTTATTGAAGCTGGGTGCCTTAACAAACCTACTCAGTGAACAGTATTTCACATAAACATAATTCCAGTTATGAAAATTCAGAAGAAGCCTTGTTACCTAACAAAATCAAGACTGACAGTTTAATCAAAAAGTTGCATGAGGCAGGGAATTTGTTTTTTAAAAAAGTATAGGAAATCCAATGCATGTATGTACCTATAACATTTCATATTAAATTTATAAATTCTAGGCTTTTTTTTTTTTTTTTTTTTAGGGCAAGTGTACCAATTAGAGTCCTGCATCATGTTTCTTACATAAATGACATCCAAGATACGTCATGTCCATTGTCCAAATTTTAGTTTATTTAAAGAGAGGTGCAAATTTAAAGATGACTGACATAATCTGAGAGCAGAATCCATGTAGAATTCTTTTTTTCCCTCAATATTTTATAGACATCAATATCAAATTTTTAATGTGATTCTCCTTTATGAAATCATCTCTATAAAACACTCATCCTGATTCTCATAGAAACAATTATTTTTGTTATCAAATAGGGATATTTATATAAAATTAAACAAAATACATTGTTATAATAACAAGCACAACAGGTCTATATAAACTCTGACTCTTGGTAAGCAGGAAATTGTCATTCATACCCTAAGAGTAATCCAACAGTGGTGAGAATGCAGTATGCTTTGGGGATCTGTGATCAGAAGTAGAGCATATCAGTGAATGTATCAATAGATGGTCAGCTAGGTGGAGGTCAGATAAGAGAACTTCTCCTCAGACAAACAAAATTGGTAAACCATTAGCCAGACTCATCAGGAAAAAAAGGGAGAAGACTCAAATCAACAGAATTAGAAATGAAAAAGGAGAAGTAACAACTGACACTGCAGAAATACAAAGGATCATGAGAGACTACTACAAGCAACTGTATGTCAATAAAATGGACAACCTGGAAGAAATGGACAAATTCTTAGAAAAGTACAACCTTCCAAGACTGAACCAGGAAGAAATAGAAAATATGAATAGACCAATCACAAGCACTGAAATTGAGACTGTGATTAAAAATCTTCCAGCGGGGCTTCCCTGGTGGCGCAGTGGTTGAGAATCTGCCTGCTAATGCAGGGGACACGGGTTCGAGCCCTGGTCTGGGAAGATCCCACATGCCACGGAGCAGCTGGGCCCGTGAGCCACAACTACTGAGCCTGCGCGTCTGGAGCCTGTGCCCCGCAATGGGAGGGGCCGCGATAGTGAGAGGCCCGCGCACCGCGATGAAGAGTGGTCCCTGCACCGCGATGAAGAGTGGCCCCCACTTGCCGTAACTAGAGAAAGCCCTCGCACGAACCGAAGACCCAACACAGCCAAAAAAAATAAATAAATAAAGAAATAAATAAATAAAGTAGCTATAAAATTAAAAAAAAAAAAAAAATCTTCCAGCAAACAAAAGCACAGGGCCAGATGGCTTCACAGGTGAATTCTATCAAACATTTAGAGAAGAGCTAACACCTATCCTTCTCAAACTCTTCCAAAATATGGCAGAGGGAGGAACACTCCCAAACTCATTGTATGAGGCCACCATCACCCTGATACCAAAACCAGACAAAGATGTCACAAAAAAAACTACAGGCCAATATCACTGATGAACATAGATGCAAAAAGCCTCAACAAAATACTAGCAGACAGAATCCAACAGCACATTAAAAGGATCACACCCCATGACCAAGTGGGGTTTATCCCAGGAATGCAAGGATTCTTCAATATATGTAAATCAATCAATCAATGTGATACATCATATTAACAAATTGAAGAATAAAACAATATGGTCATCTCAGTAGATGCAGAAAAATCTTTTGACAAAATTCAACACCACTTTATGATAAAAACTCTCCAGGAAGTGGGCATAGAGGGAACCTACCTCAGTATAATAATATAGGACAAACCCACAGCCAACATCATTCTCAATGGTGAAAAACTGAAACCGTTTCGTCTAAGATCAGGAAGAAGACAAGGGTGCCCACTCTCACCACTATTATTCAACATAGTTTTAGAAGTTTTAGACACAGCAATCAGAGAAGAAAAAGAAAGAAAAGGAATCCAAATTGGAAAAGAAGTAAAACTGTCACTGTTTGCAGTTGACATGATACTATACATAGAGAATCCTAAAGATGCCACCAGAAAACTACTAGAGCTAATCAATGAATTTGGTAAAGTAGCAGGATACAAAATTAATGCACAGAATCTCTTGCATTCCTATACACTAACAACAAAAAATAAGAAAGAGAAATTTAGGAAACACTCCCATTTACCACTGCAACAAAAAGAATAAAATACCTAGGAATAAACCTACCTAAGGAGACAAAAAAGACCTGTTTGCAGAAAACTATAAGATACTTATGAAAGAAATCAAAGACAATACAAACAGATGGAGAGATATACCATGTTCTTGGATTGAAAGAATCAACATTGTGAAAATGACTATACTACCCAAAGCAATCTACAGATTCAGTGCAATCCCTATCAAACTATCAATGCCATTTTTCACAGAACTAGAACAAAAAATTTTACAATTTGTATGGAAACACAAAAGACCCCGAATAGCCAAAGCAATCTTGAGAAAGAAAAACAGAGCTGGAGGAATCAGGCTCCCTGACTTCAGACTATACTACAAAGCTACAGTAATCAAGATAGTATGGTACTGGCACAAAAACAGAAATATAGATCAATGGAACAGGATAGAAAGCCCAGAGATAAACCCATGCACATATGGTCACCTTATCTTTGATAAAGGAGGCAAGAATATACAATGTAGAAAAGACAGCCTCTTCAATAAGTGGTGCTGGGAAAACTGGACAGCTACATGTAAAGGAATGAAATTAGAACACTCCTTAACACCATACACAAAAATAAACTCAAAATGGATTAAAGACCTAAATGTAAGGTCAGACGCTATAAAACTCTTAGAGGAAAACATAGGCAGAACACTTTATGATATAAATCACAGCAAGATCCTTTGTGACCCACCTCCTAGAGTAATGGAAATAAAAACAAAAATAAACAAATGGAACCTAATGAAACTTAAAAGCTTTTGCACCACAAAGGAAACCATAAACAAGATGAAAAGACAACCCTCAGAATGGGAGAAAATATTTGCAAATTAAGCAACTGACAGAGGATTAATCTCCAAAATATACAAGCAGCTCATGCAGCTCAATATCAAAAAAACAAACAACCCAATCCAAAAATGGACAGAAGACCTAAATAGACATTTCTCCAAAGAAGATATACAGATTGCCAACAATCACATGAAAGAATGCTCAACATCACTAATCATGAGAGAAATGCAAATCAAAACTACAATGAGGGGCTTCCCTGGTGGCGCAGTGGTTGAGAATCTGCCTGCTAATGCAGGGGACACGGGTTCGAGCCCTGGTCTGGGAAGATCCCACATGCCACGGAGCAGCTGGGCCCGTGAGCCACAATTGCTGAGCCTGTGCGTCTGGAGCCTGTGCCCCGCAACGGGAGGGGCCGCGATGGAGAAAGGCCCGCGCACCGCGATGAAGAGCGGTCCCCGCACCGCGATGAAGAGTGGCCCCCGCTTGCCGCAACTGGAGAAAGCCCTCGCACGAACCGAAGACCCAATACAGACAAAAATAAATAAATTAATGAATTAAAAAGAAAATCCTTAAAAAAAAAAAAAAAGGCAAAGCAGCTTTAAAAACAAAAAACAAAAAACAAAAAAAAACTACAATGAGGTATCACCTCATACCAGTCAGAATGGCCAGCATCAAAAAATCTACAAACAATAAATGCTGGAGAGGGTGTAGAGAAAAGGGAACCCTCTTGCACTGTTGGTGGGAATGTAAATTGATACAGCCACTATGGAGAATGGTATGGAAGTTCCTTAAAAAACTAAAAATAGAACTACCATATGACCCAGCAATCCCAGTACTGGGCATATACCCTGAGAAAACCATAATTCAAAAAGAGACATGTACCACAGTGTTCATTGCAGCACTATTTACAATAGCCAGGACATGGAAGCCACTTAAGTGTCCATCAACAGATGAATGGATAAAGAAGATAGCACATATCTACAATGGAATATTACTCAGCCATAAAAAGGAATGAAATTGAGTTATTTTTAGTGAGGTGGATGGACCTAGTGTCTGTCATACAGAGTGAAGTAAGTCAGAAAGAGAAAAACAAATACTGTGTGCTAACCCATATATGTGGAATCTAAAAAAAAAAAAGTTTCTGATGAAGACATGAGGGGGCAGCAAGGAAGGGGAAGCTGGGATGAAGTGAGAGAGTAGCATCAACATATATACACTACCAAATGTAAAATAGATAGCTAGTGAGAAACAGCTGCATAGCACAAGGAGATCAGCTTGGTGCTTTGTGACCACGTAGAGGGGTGGGATAGGGAGGGTGGGAGGGAGGCTCAAGAGGGAGGGGATATGGGGATATATGTATACATATAGCTGATTCACTTTGTTATGCAGCAAGAACTAACACAACATTGTAAAGCAATTATACTCCAATAAAGATGTAAAAAAAAAGAGAACTTCTCCTCTATGGTTCTCAGAAGTCATCTGACCCAAATGTAACTCACTCTAGAGTTAAAACAGTTGGACTGCAGACGAAGTGCTGCTGCAGGTGAAGTGACCAGCAGCAGGTCACATAGTAAGAGACCTTTTGTCAATTTCTCTGTTTCCTGACTCTTAGTCCAATACTTGGTATTCTTTTCTGGTGATTAAGTTCCCATAGTCTTTTTTATCGCCCATTTTATTGAGATGTAATTGACATATAATATTGTATTAATTTGAGGTGTATGACATAATTTGATGTATGTATATATTGTGAAATGATCACCACAGTGAGTTTAATTAACATCCATCACCTCACAGTTACAATTTTTTTTCTTGTGATGAGAATTTTAAGATCTACTCAGCAACTTTCACTTATACAATATAGTATTAAGTCCAGTCATTGTGCTGTATTACATCCCCAGCACTTTATATTATATCTAGAAGTTTGTACCTTTTGACCACCTTCACTGTTTCCCACACCCCACCCCACCCCCATCCTCTGGCAACAACCAATCTGTTCTATGTTTTTATGAGGTCAATTTTTTTAGATTCCACATATAAGTGAGATCATACGGTATTTGTCTTTCTCTGTCTGACCTGTTTAACTTAGCATAATGCTCTCAAAGTCCAGGTTGTCACAAATGGAAGAATTTCTTTCTGTCTTATGGCTGAATAATAATCCTCTCTATATATACACTACATTTTCTTTATCCATTGATGGACACTTAGGTTGTTTCCATGTCTTGGCTAATGTAAACAATACTGCAATGAATATGGAGGTGCAGATATCTTTTTGAGATGGTGTTTTCATTTACTTCAGATAAATAGCCAAAAGTGGAATTGCTGGATCATATGGCAGTTCTATTTTTAATTTTTTGAGGAGCCTCCATATTGTTTTCCATAGTGATTGCATCAATTTACGTTTCTACCAACAATGCACAAGTGTTCTCTTTTCTCCATATCCTCGCCAGCACTTATCTCTCATCTTCTTGATGACAGACATTCTAAAAGTTGTGAGGTGATATCTCATTGTGGTTTTGATTTGCATTTTCCTGATGGTAAGTGATGTGGAGCACTTTCTCATGTCCCTGTTGGCCATCTGTATGTTTTCTTTGGAGAAACGTCTATTCAGATCCTCTGTCCATCTTTTAATTGGATTTTTTTTTTTTTTAGTTTTATGAGTTCTTTATATATTTTGGATATTAGATAGATGATTTGCAAATTTTCTCCCATTTTGTAGGTTACCTTTACATCTTATTGATAGTTTCCATTACTGTGTAGAAGCTTTATAGTTTGATGTAGTCCCATTTGTTTATTTTTGCTTTTCTTGCCTTTGCTTTTGGTATCAAATCTCAAAAATCATCACCAAGACAAATGTCAGGAGGCTTACCACCTATGTTTTCTTCTAGGAGTTACATGGTTTAGGTCTTACATTCAAGTCTTCAATCCATTTTGAGTTAATTTTTGTGTATGGTGTAAGATAGGAGTTCAGTTTCTTTCTTTCTTTCTTCCCTTCTTTCCTTTCCTTCTTTTTTTAAATGTGGCTGTCTAGTTTTCCCAACACCATTTATTGAAGACACTATCCTTTCCCCATTGTATATTCTTGGCTCCTTTGTTGTAAATTAATTGGCCATATATGTGTGGATTTCTGGGATCTCAGTTCTGATCCATTGATCCATGTGTCTGTTTTTATGCCAGTATCATACTGTATTGATTACTATAGTTTTGTAATACAGTTTGATACCAGGAAGTGTGATGCCACCAGTCTTGTTCTTTCTCAAGATTTCTTTGGCTATTTGGGATCTTTTGTAGTTCCATGCAAGTTTTAGGCTTGTTCTATTTATGTGAAAAATGCATTGGAATTTTGATAGGAATTGCATTGAATTTGTACATTGTTTTGGGTATATGAACATTTTAACAATATTAATTCTTCCAATTAGCATGGAATATCTTTCCATTTATTTATATCTTCAGTTTCTTTCATCAGTGTTTTATAGTTTTCAGTGTACAGATCTCTCACCTCTTGGCTGAATTTATCCCTAGGTATTTTATTATTTTTGATGCAATCATAAAATGGGATTGTTTTCTTAATTTCTCTTTTTGATAGTCTGTTGCTAGTGTATAGAAATGCAAATGATTTTTGTGTATTGTAATTTTACAGATTTTTAAAATTAATTTTAACAGGTTTTTTTTTGTTTGTTTTTGGTAGAGTCTTTAGGGTTTTCTATATATACTATCATGTCATCTGCAAATAGAGACAGTTTTATTTCTTTTCCGATTTGGATGCCTTTTCTTTTTCTTGCCTAATTGCTCCAGCTAGGACTTCTGGCACTATGTTAAATAAAAGGGGTGAGAGTGAGCATCCTTATCTTGTTCCTGATATTAGAGGAAAAGCTTTCAGCTTTTCACCATTGAGTATGATGTCAGCTGTGGGCTTGTCATAATGGCCTTTATTGTTGAGGTGTGTTCCCTCTATACCCAGTTTATTGAGAGTTTTTGTCATGAATCGATGTTGAATTTTGTCAAATGCTTTGTCTGGATTTATTGAGATAATCATATGATTTTTATACTTCATTTTGTTAATGTGGTGTATGACATTAATTGAGTTGTGCATCCCAGGAATAAATCCCATTTGATCATGTCATATGATCATTTTAATGTATTGTTGAATTTGGTTTGCTAATATTTTGTTGAGGATTTTTGCCTCTATGTCCAGCGGGGATATTGACCTGTAATTTTCTCTTTTTGTAGTGTCCTTGTCTGGGTTTGGTATGAGGGTTATGTTAGTAAATGTCCTTGTAAAATGAGTTGAATGTGTCCTTTCCTCTTCAATTATTTTGGAAGAATTGGGAAGGATTGGTGTTAATTCTTCTTTAATGTTTGGTAGAATTCACCAGTATAGGATTTACTGGTGTAGCTACCTGGTCCTGAACTTTCATTGTTGTTGGGAAATTTTTGATTACTAATTCAGTCTCCTTACTAGTAATCAGCCTGTTTAGATTTTCTGTTTCTTTATGATTCAGTCTTGTGTGTTTCTAAGAATGTATTCATTTCTTCTAGGTCCAATTTTGTGCCACATAACTGTTCATAGTAGCCTCTTATGATTCTATGTATTTCTGTGCTGTCAGTTGTAATATCTCTTCTTTATTTTCTAATTTTATTTATTTCAGTCCTCTCTTTTTTCTTGTTTAGTCTAGCTAAAGGTTTGTTAATTTTGTTTATCTTTTCAAAAAACTAGCTCTTAGTTTCATTGATCTTCACAATTGTCTTTTTTAGTTTCCATTTCATTTTTCCCTCTCTCATCTTTGTTATTTTCTTTCTTCTACAACTTTGGGCTTTGTGTGTTCTTTTTCTCCCCTAGTTCTGTGAGGTGTAAAGTTAGGTTGTTTGAAACACATATTGTTTCTTTCAAAAATTTTTTTAACATTTTTTATACAATTTTTAAAGGTTACTTTCTATTTACAGTTATTACAAAATATGGGCTATATACCTCGTGTTGTACAATACATCCTTGAGCCTATCTTACATGCAACAGTTTGTACCTCCCACTCCCTCACCCATATATTACCTCTTCCCCACCATTGGTAACCACTAGTTTATTTTCCATATCTGTGAGTCTGCTTCTTTTTTGCTATATTCACTAGTTTGTTGTATTTTTTAGCTCCACATATAAACAATATCATACAGCGTTTGTCTTTCTCTGTCTGACTTATTTCATTTAGCATAATACCCTCCAAGTCCATCCATGTTGCTAAAAATGGCAAAATTTCATTCTTTTTTATGGCTAAGTAGTATTCCACTTTATATATACCACATCTTCTTTATCCGTTCATCTTTTGATGGACACTTAGGTTGCTTCCATATCTTGGCAATTGTAAAAAATTCTGCCTTGAACATTGGGGTGCACATATCTGAGACATTTATTGTTTCTTACTGTGGGCATTTATTACTATGAAATTCCCTCTTAGAACTGCTTTTGTTGCATCCCATAAGTTTTGGTATGCTGTATTTCCATTTTCATCTGTCTCAAGATATTTTTTGATTTCTCTTTTGGTTTATTCTCTGACCAATTGGTTGTTCAGTAGCATGTTGTTTAATCTCCACATATTTGTGAATTTTCTAGTTCTTTTCTTGTAACTGATTCCTAGTTTTATACTATTGTGGTCAGAAAAGATGCTTGATATGGTTTCAATCTTATTCAATTTATTGAGACTTGCTTTGTGGCCTAACATATGATCTATTCTGGAGAATGTTCCATGTGCGCTTGAGGAGAATGTGTATTCTGTTGCTTTTGGATGGAATGTTCTGTAGATGTATGTTAAGTCCATCTGATCTAATGTGTCATTTAGGTTCAATATTTTCTTATTGCTTTTCTGTCTGGTCGATTTATTCTTTGTTGAAAGTGGGGTATTTTTGTCCCCTACTAGTATTATATTGCTGTCTGTATGTCCCTTTAGGTATGTTAACATTTGCTTTATATATTTAGGTGCTACTTTGTTGGGTGAATAAATATTTACAGATGTTATATCCTCGTTTTGAATTGACCCCTTGAAAATATTTTTAAAATATTTTTTATTTTGTTCAGTTTTTCTATTTATTGTCAGTGGGGAAGGCTGGTACAATTCTTCATTCTGCTATTAATGAATGCTGTGATCATCTTCTTTCAATTACCTGATATTTGTTTTCTTTGGAGTGTTCTCAGTTATTAATTTGTGATCTTATTATGATTCCATTTCTTCTATTTCCTTGGATTAATTTGATCATTCTTAACTTCTTGATATGGATGCTTAACATTAATTTTCAGTCATTTTTCTCTTCTAATATATGTTTATGGGGTTATATATTGCCTTGTAAGTAATGCTTTAGCAGAACCCTAGATATTTAGTATTTTCATTATTGTTCAGTTATCTTCTGGTTTCCATTACGATTCCTTCTTTATTTATGAATCTTTTCTTAATTTCCAAACATATGGTGATTTTCCAGTTATTATTTGTTATAGATTTCTAGCCTAATTGCATTATGGAGAGAGAACATACTGAATCTGAACATTGAAATCCTTAGACATTTGTTGAGACTTGCTAACGTCCAGTATATGATTGATTTTATAAATGTTCTATATGGACTTGAGAAGTTCACTGTTTCAATGATTGCAGTATTCTATATATGCATATATTAGGTCAAGTTTATTAATAATGTTCAAATCATTTATATACTTGTTTATTTTTTTTCCTGCCTGTTCTATCAATTTCCAAGAGACATATGTTTACATCTTCCAACATGATTATTGATGTGAGTTTGTGGTTTTGAAATTTTTGGCTTTGTAAATGTTTAGATTGTGTTATGAGGGAATAAAATGTAAAAGTTAAAATTTCTGGTAAATCAAGTATTTTGTCACTATCAAGAAGCCCTCTTTTAACCTCCATCCAAGAAAAGGTGGAAAGTTGGAACATGTTTTAGAAGCGGTGTGGGGAACAGGCCTGTACACTTAAACTGGACATTGTCCCAAGGTGATGGTAGTCACGTTGGAGTGCCTGCCCCATTCACACTTTGAGGCTCAGCAACTGGCTTAGAAGAGGCTATAATGACTCTCAGGCTTTGTGGTCTTGCATTGAGGGGTGCTGGGTAAGTGTCACCCTAGTGGATGACAGTTTTGGCCAGACCCCCGGAATCACAGTCATGTCTAGATCTCCACATCAGCCTTAAGCCCTCAGGCTATCAGTCTTTAACTGTCCTAGGGTAAGCTACTTTTTAAACCAGAAATGAGTGCTGTAGCTCTTTTGAGTTTTACATGTTAGACCTCTTGGATACAAATTGAAGAATAAATATGCAAAAAAAAAAAAAAAAAAAAAAAGAAAGAAAGAAAGAAGAAGAAGCCCTCTTTATTTTCAGTCATTTTTTTGGTTGTTTTTTAAAATCTCTGTTTTACAAAGTATTTAAAAGAAAAAAGAGGTACTGGTGCTTTCAGAAATGACTTTCTCCTCTGAATTCCCTTCCACAGCAAGAAAAAAAAAAAAATGCCCATAGCTTTCTGGTTAAAGACAAATCAAGCTTTGGAACCAGGGGGACCTGAGTTATTATCCTGGTTCCACCACTTATTAGTTATGAGACTTTGAACAACTCACCTAACTTCTCTGAATCTCAGCTTCTTAATCTGTAAGATAGACATAACAGTAGCACCTACCAATATTGGGTCAATGAGAGAATGGATGTAAAGTGCTTGGTATATGGTAAATACTATCTGTGATTATCTTCTTGTGATGACCTGATGTTTTCTTTGTGGAATTTTCAGTTCCTCTTATTAGGCAACATTCAAAGCACCCAGCTTGGAGTGTGCCACGTCTCCAGATAACTGGTGGCTGCTTTGTAGTATCATTTTGTGTTCTCATTATTAGTCTAGCTTCCACTAAGAAGGCTTCCCGACTCCATCCATGCCAAACATCAGTTTGCCATAAACCTTCTCACCGTAATCTGGTAGTAAAGTTAATTTGGGGGGGCTCCCTGATTCATTCTCCAAGTTGTTCACTCTAGATTCCTCTTGACCTTTTCTTTGAGCTGTGACCATGCTTGTTGTTTAAGAACAGTTCAGAAGATGCTTCTGAGATGAGTGTTTCACAGAAGACTCCACCTGTCAACAAATGGGATACAGAACTTCCGTGTATTGTCTGTGCAGCCAGAATTGGTTCTGGTTTTGATTGTGAAGTACTTTACCTTTCCTGCAGGATTCTTTTTCGCTTTAGATACGTGGAGTTATCTAGAATCCTCACTTGTCAACTCTTTGCTAAAGAGTTAAAGGACCTCACTGCATCCTTCCTACATTGTTGAAGCTTCTAGCTTTCCTCACATTTGATTTCTCATGCTTTCCCATTCTTGTGCTAGAATACGTAAGGAACAATGCAAGTCAAAAGACAGACTTTAGGAAAGAACTAGGGAACTTGCTTTAGTGATAAACAGCCAGTAGCCCATGAATCTAATATAATAACTACACCAATGAAGAACTGAATTCAGTAGCAAAATAAGCTCCTGCCACCCAATAACATGGCTTAAACAAGATAGTTTAGTCAATTTCGTCTAAAAGATGTCCAGGAGTAGGTAGTCCACGGATGGCATGATGTCGTCAGAAAACTAAACTCTGCTCCCTTATCCTAGTCCATAGCTTCCAGTTTTAGGTCACTTCATGATCCAATATGGCTGTTGGATCTCCAGTTATTATATCTTAGTTACAGGCTAGAACAAGGAGAAAAGGCAAAAACAGAAAGGTGCTGTTCCAGTGTATCAGCTTTATTTGATGTTCCGTCCTGTGCTCAGATCTCATTGGCTAGAACTTTGTCGTATGGTATGGTTATGTTTAGCTGCAAGGGAGGATAGGAAATATAATATTTTATTCGGGGCAGCACTGTGCCTAGCTAAAGTTTTGGGCTCTGTTACCAAGGAGAAAAAGGAGAATGGATATTGGATAGTCAACCAACAGTCTTTGTTACAATGGTATTTGGCTATAGTGGCTTACCTGGGGTTGATGACTCCATATGACTCAACCCCAGTCTCATCCAGGTTTGGGAACAAACTTGTCTTTCTCTATGGAATAAAGCCTGAATTGTACACTTCATTACTTTATCTTTCTTGGAAAGAGGTTTCTTTTTAAAAATATAGAATATCACACAAGAGCCACTGTAAATTACCAGAGCGGTCATGCCAAGCAAAGTCAATTAATTTCTCTGTGGAAAAAATGTCAGAGTGCAGTAAGTTCTTGATACATGCACAGCATCCTGTGTGTCTTCCCTTAGGGCATGCACAGTGTCTTCTATGACTGCAGTGTTTGTTCCAGAGCCTAGGCTGTAGGTAAATCCACACGATGCTCATAGGAAGCAGGGGACATGGCAGGTTCCACAAGGGTAAGACTTTTCCTCAAGTCCGCTTGTTCAGTACCCATTTGATATGAGTGGTGAAGGGATTATACTTTTTCAAAGAAAGGTCATACCAATCAGTGTCAAATACAAGGTTGTTCCTTAGGAATGAAGCCTTTTCTTTTTCATTTCCTTCACTGCCAAATTCTAGAAAGTGTAGCCATCATTTGCTGTCACTGTTTGCACAACCATTTGACGCTTCAGTCCTTACCTAATGTTTGTACAGCATTTTGGTGATGTTGCTTCTTCTGGCCTTTTTGAAAGCCTCTCCTTCACTGATTGCTGGGACTCACTTCCCGTTGCCTCTTACTTTTCTCGTTTCTGTCATAAGCTCATTCCTCTGACTACTCCGCTGATGTGCCCTAGCACTCCATTCTTGGCCCCTTTCTCATTCCCTACCCTCTCTCCTGTGCAATGTCCCCTAGACCTACAGCTCCTCCTACTGTCTAAGTGCTGATGTTTCTGAGCCTATATCTTTAAAACAGATTTCTCTCCAGAGATCTAGAGCTATTTTTCCAACTGCTCGCTGGACACTTCTACCTGGATTCCCCGTTAGCACTTAAAACTTACAACCTCTAAAATGGAATTCTTCAACTCCTCCTACTCATTCATTCTCTTAAACCTTTCCTTTCTCCTATATTCTCTGCCTATCTTGGTAAACACCCATCTCAAAGCCAGCAACCTGGGAGTCATCTATTCCTTTCTTTCCGTAATCTCTCCATATGTAACCAATCACCAAGACCTCTTCCTTGAGTCTCTCAACACCCCCTTCCTTGCAGTCCTACCACTGTTCATCCTTTATCACATGGGATATTACTACAACCACCTCCTATTTAAGCCAGGCTGTCCTTCAAACTGCCATCAGAATGATCTTTCAAATACAAAAACTCTCTTATGTTACTTCTCTGCATAAAATCCTCTGAACTTCCCATTGCCCATAAGATGCCATTCAAACTCCTCAACTTAGTATTCAGGGTAGTCCCTTGCAGGGCTGCTGCCTGTCTATATGGCTCCTTTGTATGAGCAAGAAGAAGACACCCCTTTGCAGTCCAGCAGATGCAGAAAGAAGGCTTGGTGAGTGGAGCGTGACTTTATGTGAGAACAAAGCACCCCTTCCATTGGTGGGAGCAGCCCTGCACGAGGGCACAGGGCTTGGCTAGCAAAGCCTGGGCTAAACTCATTCCATGCGCTTGTCACCTGACTTCTAGCCGCATCTACACATGGTGTGCGAGTGTGGCCAAACTCCAGCATATCAGATTCTTTGCAGACTCTCTCCTGCTTCCATGATGGTGCCCGTGCCTTCCAGGAACCACTCTTCCTCTAGCACCCACGATTAGCTCCTACTTATCTTTCAAGACTTGCTTTAAGCATCACTGCCTCCTGGGAGGCTTCTCTGCCCTCTCAGCCTGAATTAATTGCCATCACTCAGTGCAACCCTGACACCCAGTCTATATGTCTGTCATGTCCTGTTGTCAGGCTGTTGTAATGATTAACTTTTACATTTGTCTCCTTCCCTACTTTGTGAACAACTTAAGGGCAGAGGGTAATGCTTTATTCATCTTTATAATCCTGGCCTGGCTTGTGTAAATTCTCACTGAATTGATTGTAGGGCAACTGCCAGAAATTAAACAAAACATCAGATTCTATCTAGGTTTAGACAGAGCTATAGGGCTTACATTTATTATTAAAAAATTAAGAAAAGTATGGTACTATTTAGTGATGCAAAACCATTACAAAATGCTCCAGAGAGGAATTGTTATTTCTCACTTATGAGCAAAGGCATGAATAGGAGAGGGCAAATGCTGACAGTAGGCAGGGAAAGCACTGGCCTTTCAGAAAGCATATTAAGGGCCTTTAAGGCAAGATTTAAGAGGTGGCCAGACGCAGGAGACAGCTGTGATGTGAATAGGGCACATGAGCTAAGAAGCGACTTGAATTAAACCTAAGGGCAGAAAGGGGAGCTTCTGTTTAAAACCCACTCTTGCAATTGACTGGATGTTTGACCTCTGGGCAAGTCATTAACCTCTGTGTCTTAGTTTCCACATCTGTAAAGTGGAGATAATAATGCTTTCTTACTTCAAAGAATTACAGATTAATCAGTGTCTGAAAAGCGTCTCTAACTTGGGAAACTCTATGTAAATATCTAGTGTAGCATGTAGGAAAGTCAGGTGTAAATACCAGAGAAATAAATCTGAGCTTTCTTTCAATTTATTCAAAATATTAAAAAGGAAAAATAATCGCTAGTGTCCTTATCCTGAAAAATGCTATTAAGGAAATAGTAGTTAGATTTTCATATTGGGAAAAATGTCCTTTTATAAGTCTTCCCCTCCCCCCATCCATGAGGTGTCTGCTGAGGTTTGTGAATGCCAGGTGTGTGGGACAAAGGCCTCTTGGATGACTGAGTAGGAACTACAAAAGCCACTCGTGCCAGCTGGACTCTGCCAGTGCAGACTGCTGTCGGCTTCCTGGGGTGGGTTATGAGCTGCCTTGTTTCTCCCCTCCTTGCCCACTGCCCCGCTTCCATCTCCAGGGAGAGGATGGGCGGGGGCTTCCATCCGAGGCTGATGTGCGCTCTTGGGATCGTGTAATGTGATCCCCAAATAAAAAGGTTAAGGGTTTACAGTCAACCCTTCCCCAGCTTTCTAAAAAGGGAAGGTTTCGCCCAAGGACCTTTGGGTTATTGGCTCGCTTGAGGGCCTCCTCATGCTGAGTGGGGTGACTGGGGGGAGGAGGGGAGGAAAGGGGGGAGGAGAGGAGGTCAAATCGCGCCACAGGAGAGACAATGAAAGGACCCCAGAGGAGATCTTCCGTGCAGGAGGGAGGGAGGCCGGCACAGGACCAGGCAGTGAGGGGAGCTGGCCACATTGAGGAGGGAGCGGCACGCCCCAGAGGTGGCGCTCCCTTGCTTGGGGTGGGGAGGGGGAGGGGGAGGGGGAGAGAGTTGGTCTGCCTGTGAAGACAAGGGTCGGCCGGGGGAGAGAGAGGCTTTGCAGGGCGGATTTATCAGCTTGCTGGGCCATGGACTGGAGTCATATCTTTCTCCTTCGCATCCCACTGCCCCTTCCTTTAATGAGTTTATATATTAAATAAGATTGATTTTAAGGCAAGGTGACCTACAATAGACTAGGTACGTTCAAAGAACTGGAAGGTTTTAATGAGAGCGGTAGAGAGGGCTGACCAAGGTTTGGAGGAATTATGCGGGCACCTGAACACTAGGGCGGCCTCGGCGGGTGGCCTGGGTGCACGGTGATGGTTGGAAGAGCCGAGGTCCCCAGTGTCAGCAGTGTCGCCTCCCCCGCCTGTGCTGCTCATTGCTGGGCACCAGCCCTACCTTTTCCTGGACAGTTTAATGCCAAGGAGAAGAGAATCTGATTTAAGGGCAAGCCGTACGTCCCCAAGGGCTGCCCTCAAGGGTGAGGTGTGACTGGGGGACTCATTGGATTGTCTCAGTGCTTGGGTTGGTATCTCCTTTTGAGGAGTTTGAATGTCCTCCCTCTTCGTTGTTCTGAATTACACTGCTTTGCCTGCATAGCTTGCTGGTTAGAAGCAGAGGCCAATGAGAAAGTCCTCTCATACAAGGAGTTAATGGTAAGCACCAGTGTATGATGGATTTAACCCTATTGTACAAAGTTTTCTCTGAAGAGGGTACTTGCTCTATGTTGCTTTGCTATTTTTCTTTTGAATTGTGAGATGCACCTGTTATCTAGGGAGAGTAGACCTATGACCTTAAGTGATGTTAAATTACTCAGTAAAGCGGTTTGACCGTGGGTGCTTCACAAAAAGCAAAAACCATTACTGTGTTTGGAATTATTAACCTTCTGTAATAATTTTAGTAAAGTGGTTTAGACCTGAACATTCTGAGCAGCTCTATTCCTGACTCGTATATAGACTTGGGTAAGGTATTTATACCTGTTCTGAGTTCCGTCCCCACCTCCACTCACCTCTTCCAGCTGAAGGAGGGAGCTATGAGAACAGGGCTCATGTACATGTATCACCATTATTTAAACAGGGCACATGTTTTTGCATGGTTGTTATTTCCTTGGCTTTCAGAGACTCTTTTTATTTTTTGTACTAGAACTGCCTGAAATGGAATAAACCTTCTGTCTGTTTTTATCTTCCAAATAAGATCTTTTCAAAGATGCTTCTTTGGGGGAGTCTGGAATAATTAATTCTCTCCCCTGCATCTTTCTCAATGCATTTAATTTGAACTTTCTTAATGAAAACTCATCTCTCATAAACGCTGGGTTGGCCCATTTTGTGTGTGCCTGCTCTGTCCTGCTTTGAGTGATGTGTAAATAAGAGGCAATCTGGTGATGAGTTTTGCTTGTGTGGTGCGGAAGGGTGGAGAGGGAGGAGGGTTTGATGAATAGAGGCGACCAGAAAATGTACTTGATAATAACATGGCTGTGATTGATGTTGTAATTCCTGAAAAATTATCATTATGATATAATTATTTGTTTATGAACTGTGCCCTGAGACTCCCAAGTTTGTGATTATTCATGGCACAGATAAAACTCTAAAGTCAATAATTCATCAAGGGTGTAATGGTTTTGTTTGGGGGGAGGTAGGAGGGTCACAGGGATATTACATCCTGTTTCTGACACTTCCGCTATAAATCTGAGAACTCCTTCAGTACAAGGAAGAGCCATCTCCTTACCCTCTGCTCCTTTTTTTTTCTTAAAGTGGTCTTAGTAGTTTGCATATATTATTTTTAAAACAGAAATTAATTTTATTCTAGAAAAATTTCAACAGAGGAACATTATCTGGGTCACTCCTGTTAGTGTATCTCATGACTGCCGGTAGAAAGCTAACAGAACAAAAAACAACTGTGCTTTGTCCCCAGGAAAGTACAAGAGGATCTTACACTAATTGCTGTGATTTTAGTCCGTGAAAGGAGACAAAAAGAGGTCTATTCATTTTCAGAAGGTTGATGAGTTTGGCCTCATGATTTTTATTTGACGTTTGAGTGGATGATTTTACACGTACATATCAGGGGTCTTGGCATCTTACCCCACTTCTGCTCCTGTAATGGCTGATACCGTAGTTTCTCTACTTCTTTCAATTTCCTTCTCATGGTCGTTTTTTCCCTGCCTCAGTTTATTTACAAGAGAGTAGCCCACTGGGAATTTGTTATGGATGCATTATGTGCTTTTATCCCAGGGTTCAGAGTTCTATAAATGCTGGGGCCAGGTCTCTCCTCTCTAGCAGGGCTGGGCGAAGTTGTCTCAGAGGGCACGTAGAGTACAATGAAAATGAGCGATGTTTTCACAGGGACAGGCCCTTGCTCACCTCCCATGCCTAGGGAACAAGTGAACTTCTTTCCTTAAATTGCTTTTCCCCTAAGCACATGCCAGCATTACATGAGGGCTATATATGTATAGGAGGTGGGAGACCTACCTTGTCAAAAGTTTGTGAAAAGACCAAGGTGTTCTGGTTGACTAGAGGCTCAAGACGAAATAACAATTTGGCCTGGCTGCTAAGAAGTGACTTCAGTTTCAGACTGTTTTAATTACAAGCTCAGAGTCCTGAGCAAAAGATGTAATGGGACTTTTAGCCCAGGCAGGCACCAGATAACATCTGGAGCTCTGTGATTGGTCCGGGGTGCCACATTTTAAAAGGGGCCATTATGGGTTGAATTGTGTCCTCCAAAGAGTTGATGTCCTAACCCCTCATACCTCAGCATGTGACCTTAGTTCCATTTCCTTCTCAGGGTAGGGTCATTGCAGATGTAATTAGTTAAGATGAGGTCATACTGGAGTAGGGTGGGCCCTTAATCCAATATGATTGGTGTCCTTATTGGAAGAGGA
This sequence comes from Balaenoptera acutorostrata, assembly GCF_949987535.1. Taxonomy (NCBI): domain Eukaryota; kingdom Metazoa; phylum Chordata; class Mammalia; order Artiodactyla; family Balaenopteridae; genus Balaenoptera; species Balaenoptera acutorostrata. The sequence continues at coordinate 115,880,565 of NC_080066.1, read as the reverse complement.
GAGACACACACAGTGGAGAGAACGCCATGTGAAGATGCAGATACACACAGAGAGAAGATGGCCATGGGCTGGTAGAGGCACAGATCAGAATGATGCATCAAGAAATGCCCAGGATTGCTGCTCCCCACCAGAAGCTAGGAGAGAAGCAAGGAGCAGACTCTCCATCAGAGCCTTTCAGAGGGAATCCACCTTTGTGGCACCTTGAATTCAGACTTCAAGTCTCCAGAATTGGGAGACAATACATTTCTGGTGTTTCAAGCCACACAGTTTGTGGTAGTAAGGCAGCCATAGGAAACCAATTCGGGGGCCTTGACAAATTCTGGTGCACCCAGATGAGGGTGACTAGGTTGGTGAAGGGACCTGCCACAATGCCATTGGAGGAACAATGGAAAGAACAGGTGACAGTTAACCTAGAGACTTATCGAAACTCTGATATCCATCTTCACATAATTGAAGGCCACTCAGATGGCAGAGGGTTGAGATCTAGTCCATTTAACTCCAGAGGGAAGATTTCAGTTCAGCACCTTCTAAAAATGTTAACAATTCAATTGTGGGCTAGAAAGACCCTCACCACTAGAATTAAGGAGATGTGATTTCTATACAAGAGAGTCTCTCTCGGTTGCTAAGAGTCTCTGGATGATGACTGAGTCTAGATAGCTCACTGCTCATCTGTGAGGGTACACTGTTAAATGGTACCTTCTTGTGAATCTAAGCTCCATCTGACTAGCTGTCCATGGGCTACATTGTCAAAGTTTTTCTAAGCCAGTTACTAACTGCTTGGGCTCTTTCCTCTTCCTCCTTTCTCTATTTGTGGTACCTAACTTATTGCTGAATATAGAATAAATAGTATTGTGGACACACACACATCCTCCAACCAACATTTCTCGATGGCCAACTCTGTGCCAGCCATATGGACTACCCGCAAAGTCAGGAATGAATGAACTTGCTGCTTTATCCATTTTGCCATTCCCTTCTTGGTGGAAACTCAATCCATCCTGCCAAACCACATGGTCATTTCTTGTGGAATCGCTGACTCTTGACAAGTCATGTTTCATGTTCATTTTTCCAAGTGTCCTCATCCATCAGTATTTAGTAGATCTTCACCGAGCCAAGACTATTCATAAATCATTGAGCTAGGCACTGTGGGGGGACATGAAGATGAACAAGCCATGATTTATGCCTGTGGCGAGTTTACCAGGTCAGCCCCCCCTCCCCCCGCCCTTATAATGGTTTCCTAGGAGATCCAGAAAAGCAGAAGCATCTAAGGGTGTTAGCTTACCTTAGCATCCCAGAATTGTTTCTTAAGCCTGCTCGTTGTCATCATTCTTTGAGACTCATGCTCACGAATAAGGTTTGCCTTTTTCACTACATGATATGAAGGATTAGCAAAGGTATTCTTCCTTTTCTTCCAAGTCCTTCACTCTTTCTAATTTTTGAACCTGGATAACCATCTTCTTGGCTTGAACAGACTATCTTCTGGGCTTGAAAATATACATTATCTCTTACCTTCAATGCAGTGCATAGGTCAGGTTGATTTCAAATTGTTCAGCATGTTGTTCAACATAAATACGCTTTGTCTAGGGGTAGGTGAAGATGGGTAAGAGTTGTAGTCCAAAAGGATTAAGATCAGTTTCTTTATGCTCAACTGAATGCATATCTTCCCTCTTGTCCTGCCTGCTACTTTATTTAAAGGTTTGCTGCCGTTGTTGTTCCTCATTGCCAAATGGATAAGTGTCAGAATCAGCTGGGAAGGAGAAGAGATGCAGAGGGCTGGCCTTAGATCCCTGTTCTATCCATCACCTGCAAACTGAAGGCTTAACAAAGTGACTTGCTGCCAGACTGGCAAGGGAGAGGTCCTTTGCCTCTTAGGAGCTCAGGGTTCTGGTTTGGCTGGCAGCCCCAGGGCTGGGGAAGTGGCAGGGCTGCCCAGTTGTCAGTGGGTCTGCGCCCAGAGCTCACTCCCTCTCTTTTTGGCTAAGAGGTGTTCTTTATTTAATTAGTGACATATTTTAGCATTGATGGGTACAAATAAAGGACAGGTAACTTGATGCTAAGGAAGCTTAAGCCTGGGTAAGCATCGAGGATTTCTATCACCTCCATTGCGGAAGCTCCAGATATCATGAGGATTTCAATTCACCCATCACCATGTCTGGCTTTCCTTTCTCAACTCCCAGCTGCTACTACCTCCAGATCACAGGGTGAAGGGGTGTCCAGAATTAAAGTGTTATGGCCAACCAACATTGTCATCGAGCCAACAGAGGGTCAGCCCTCAGCCTTGGTAGACCCTCCCCCATGCAAAGCTCTGGAAGCCATGGCTAACAGCCGGGTCCATCAACACCTTCAGACAGAGTGCCTTGGGTAAGCTGGCTTCAACACTCACTGTCATCTGTTCAGGACTGCGTTTCCAGCTTCATCAATTTGTTTGCTTCTCAATATTGCTCTACTATATTCTTCTGACTCTCAAGAGCAAAAAGGAAAGATAGATTTTGGCAAAGTAGTTGAGAGAATCCAGTTCTGTATTCTCAGTCACCCTCTTCCTATTTCTAATTTTTAAGTACTTATTTCCAGGGATCCATAAAGGGTCTAGTGGAGAGATCAAAGACCCCACAACCATAACTGCATTTCCACATCCACCAGTCTGAAGCTATCCTCCATTAACCAAAAGTACCCTCAAATTAGCAAATGTCATCAAAGACTTAAAGTAGGACATGATATTTACTATAGTTGGGAGCTTTTGGACAAAGTGTTTGCCTTTTCTTTCCACTCAACCCATCCATATGTCTTCATTTTCTGGAGAACACAGACTTAACAGGTGACCCACCTGTATCCTTAACTTTGAGAGAGCGGCTGAAGTTTTCCCTCTTTATTTGTTTATGTTTTGGAGTTGGCCAGCTGACCTGCCTCAAAAAGAAACAGGCTGGATGCTGACCTACCCAATAACACAGCACAATCATGACTTACTTGGCTCATCTGGAGAAAGAAAATACATATTTAGTATAAAGAGAAGATATAAGCAATGGAACAGTTGGTTATACATTAGAGCTCATAATAAATGAAAATATCGAGTGCATTTTAAATGATTAATGTATGAAAACTCTCATCATTTACTGGGCATTAATCAAGAAAAAATGCACACTTCCCATAGTGGTTAATGTCGCAGGCCCGTTGTTCAGCTTTGATAACGTACATAATAATGCTCATATGACAATGAGTTGGGGTAGCTGAAAATCTAGGATGGTTGCACATTTGGTGTAGTATTTGGATTAGCATCTTAATCTGTGCCTTGTCAGTCAGCCTCATCGGTATACAAGCTACGCATTTTGTCCGAAACTAGCAAAAATATGGATGCTTTAAAAAATTTTTTCTTTTTTGTTTAAATCAAGAATAATGACCAAGGTACCTGCTTAAACAAATACTACCAGCATTCATTAGTTAGGATGGTTACATGTAAAAGAAATGATGCCAGATAGTAACAAATCCAAGAGAAGTTTATTATGAAAATGGCACCTGCAGATGAAAAATTAAGTTACATAAAGACAACCATGTATGTGACATGTATGAGAATCTACAAAAGTATAAAAAGAACCCTGTTGTAAATGAAGTATGTACATTTCTGATTTGCAGCATTATAAATGGTCAATGAAAAAAAATGTTTCAAAATAAGCCAGGCACTCAGGAAGTTAGGTCCCGTTAGCTTCACACAAAACAAATGTACCATAGCTGTCGCTTTGTAATGTTTTAATTTTTTTATATATATGTTGTAGAGTTGGTAACACTGCTAAGATTTTTACGAACAGAACATCCCTTTCCCCATTTTTCAGCTACTTGGCACCAGTCTCCTCATAAAAGTTTTCATATATTTGTACAAGAAATAGTTAAAAACACAGACACAGTCTTCACAGGTAATGAAGTATTTTTTTTTTCACTTTGTAATTTTAACACTATGGATTTAGACAGCAGCTGTGATTATCTGTTAGTTTAAATCACCAGAAATCATTTTGACACAACACAGAAACATTTATAAAAGAAAAAAAAAAAACAAAACAGCTGTCTAGCTGTTCTTTGTAGCTGATAGGTGCGTTCCTTTGATTGTTCAATAGCTAGAGTAGAGCTTCCAAAATTACTCTGTAAATTTCGTGATTGGCCTTCTTCACGTCCTAAACCTACTCAAATCCTTCAAGTAAGTGCTCACTATTAGAATTTGTGGCATTAAACTTCTTGTCACTATTCCACAGTGGTTTGGGCCCAACTCATGGAATCAAAGGGCCTGGAGGAATCCACTCAACACAGTGATATTCAAAGGACAGCCGAGTTACTATATTAGCATTGCACACATAAACAAATATATACGACAGTTCTATAGTCCATAACCCCCGCTCCCCTTTTCTTTTTAAAAAATGTTGGTTGACCTTTGAAATAATTTTCTGTCTCACTGGTAAGTTGCTTTATATATTGCTCCGTCAGCCAACCTGGAAGGAAACCAAAGCAAAGCACCCACCGCTTATAGGTAGAACACAAGGGACTCTGGGAATGTTAACAACTGAGGCTATATGGCATCAATTTATTTCATATATCTGAGCATTATTCTTCAGTGCTTTGTGTGGCACTCCAGAAGAAAGAGTCGTACCCAGAATTCCATTATGGGAAAAATGGCTCCATTAACCTTGAGCTAGTTAAGAGTCTTTTTATCTCTGAGAATGAAAGAGATTTTGGAGAAGTTGGGGTTGGGGGGAGATGAGGCAGGAAAAGGGGAGATGAGAGAGAGAGAGAGAGAGAGGGAGAGAGAAAGAGAGAGAGAGGGCGCGAGAGGGAGAGAGAAAGGGGAGAGGTCAGGAGAATATACACCAGCAAAGCAACAGCAGAAATCTTAAAAAGTGAAATGGAAGATTCACAGACAGTAGAAGCAGCATAGGGTGACGTTACAGAGGAAGGCCACCACACAAAAATCACTAACCCCCAAGAATCACTGATTCACTAGGACTGCAGGAATGGGACTGTACTAGAGATAGAGCACAGAGAAGACAAAGGACAAAACAACTACATTAGCTTAGTATATACTGCATATAGAAACACACATTGAAACTGCAATGGACTGACAGCCAAGGACACATACACAGTGCACACATTACAGTTCTCACATCTGTTATTAGATGCCTTAACAAACAGCTGCCAAAAATGGAGTGGAAGAAGAATTTATACTTGACAGTCATTTGGAGTGTTTGACACTACACTGATTTCTGGCAACAAAGACAAAATAGGATATTTTTTTCTTTTTCTTTTTCTTTTTTTTTCTTTTTTTTTTTTAAACTTAATGTGCAGTTTTCAGTTGCAGTTATCTGTTTGAAGCTTATTTTAACCCATTCTTTAGTTTTAAACCTTACTGGTTCCAACCTAGAAATAAAAGAACCAAAGGGAAAAAAAAAATCCACCAAATCAGTCCCCCAAAATACAACCTTCCTTTTTTTTTTTTTTAGCAAGAAATGAAAAAATCAAAAACGTTAAATATTTTTTTCCTTCTTTTACTCCAAAGTGTTATTGAAGTTGCAAAAATTAGCCTCAGTTAGACTGAGAAAAGGAAAGAAAGAAAGCTCAACAAAAGGCAGTATGTACCTAAACTGCTCCTCAAATCAGTTTGATTGAGTTTTCCAAAAGCCCTTTTAAAAAGGGCTTTCCTGACCCATTAAATTTAATGTGAGGCTATGTTAGTTGGGAGGTAAAAAATTTTAAGTCCTGCAGCAAACATTAATGAGGGCTTTGTCTTAACTAACCAAGGAGACTGCAGCAATGGACTCCAGACCAGGACAGAACACATTTTTTTCAAAACCCAGCCCAGGAGCTGCATTTTGTATGAAGACATTACAGATTAATAAATGATAGCACCATGGTTTTAGAAATTAAGTTAATGTTTCAGTAATTAACATTTAGTCCAACTTTTTTTTAAACATTCTAGTCACAGGCCAGAAATTAAGTTTAAGAACCCAAATTATTTTTATGTGCAAGTAAGAAAATCTTAAAATCTTAACCATAAAAAGAGAATTAAATTCTGCATAAAATTCTAAAATACTATCCCCCTATTTTCAAAGGAATTAGGAACAAAAACAAAAACACCACCCCATTTCATTTGACTTAGTCAAACAGGGCACATTGTTTATGCTTGTCTCTTTCAATCTTGATCATATCAAGATCTTTACGAAGAAAACTCAATGGTTGTCATTTGAGAAATCTCTTGACCACAAGACTGAGTATTCTATGGCAGAGGCATATACACATTAAAGACATCTTAATAAAGATGCAAAGGAAAGCAAAACAACCCAACACACATCTCGGAAGAAGACAAAATGGCAGGCAACTGGTCGTCTGACCCTCTGAAGGCCAAAAATAAACATATCTTTACAGGAAAGAATGAGTCCAGTGAAAGAAAGAGGGGATGGAACGGGGACCGTCGTGGCGAGAGAAGATGCTGACCTGCTCGAATTCAAAGTGCTAGAATCAAAGGTCTAAACGAAAACGCCGACGATGCCTCCGGGCAGAGCCCCGGGCCGCGCTGGGCGGTGCTCAGTCCTCCTTGCGCTCCAGAGTCTGTGCCGCGTGGATGCCGTTGCTGTAGACGGGGAAGGGCAGCGTGGAGAAGAGTCCCTCGGCCGTGGTGAACACGTTGCCGGCGGGCATCTGCGTCAGGCTGGCCGCGCTCACGGCGCCGCCAAACGGTCCCGACATGTTGAGCCGGTGCACGTGGTGGTAGAGCATCTCCATGGGCGTCTTGGGGTCAAGGCCGAAGCCCGGGCTGTTAACGTCCACGAAGTTAACAGCGTGCGCGTTGGGCAGCAGGTTGCCCTGCATGGCCAGGGTCACCTCAGCGGGCGCGTAGCGGATGGTGCCCGTGGTGTAGACCCTCTGCGCGGCCGTGCTGGTGGCCGCCAGGGTCCCGGTCACCCTGTGCACCAGCGGCAGCACGACGTTGCCCGCCTGCAACCTCTGCAGCGCCTCCAGGTCCCCAGTGTACAGCAAGGAGTTGGACGCTCCGGGGCCGCTCCCGCCGCCGCCGCTGCTTCCGCCCCCGGGGTGCTTGTCCCGCGGGGACGCCGAGAGCGGGGGCGACAGCGGGTCGGAGGCGACTGGGGCCAAGGCCGCGGGGGCCGAGGTGCCGAACTGAGTCTTGCGGGCGGCGGCGGCGGCCGTGCCGTCGGCACCGGGCGGAGTGAGGACCGAGTCGGGGATGGCCACGTGCAGCCCCCCGCCGCCTGCGCCGCCCGGCGGGGACGGGAAGTGCTCGGAGCTGGGGGGCTTGGTCATGCTGTAGGGCGACTCGTTCCGGGAGATCTCCCGGTTGGGCGGGTAGTTCCAGATGCTGCTGTCGTTGTCGAAGTTGATGGGTTCCGCGATCTCCGTCTTGATCTTGAGCACCGAGGCACTGTTGGGAGAGGACAGCAGCCGCGGGGGCTCCACCAGGCCCGCGTCCAGGCCGCCGGGGCTCGACGCGCTGGACAGGCGCCGGCGGCTGGCGCTGCCGCCCTTCTGCCGTTTCCGCCTCTTCTTGCGCTTCTGGTGCTTGCTGGAGGCCTGCGCGCCCGCCTCGCCCGCGCTGTCCGAGTCCTTGGCGCTGTCCGACGACAGCGACTCGCAGTTCTGCAGCCGCAGGTCCGACTCGCTCTCCACGTAGCGCTCGACCTTGATCTGCATGGGGCCCAGCGCGCCGAAGCCGCCGCCGTCCTCGGCCGCCTTGGGGTTCTCAAAGTCCGAGTGCTCGAAGCTGTCGTCGCTGTCGCGGCTGTCCGGGTTGCTGGAGCTGTGGCCGTCGTCGTTGCAGTTCATGTCGTTGTCGCACGTGTTGCCCGACTTCTTGCGGTCGGGCTCCGGGTCTTCGCTGTTCTCGGACTGGTTCCCCTTCTCGTCGGACTTGGAGTTCTCGTTGTCCTCTGCGTGGGGCCGGCGGCCGCGGGGGGTAGGGGGCGGGGAGAGGAGACACAGGAGACAACGGGTTAGCGGGGCAAGACCCACCTCTCACCTGCGGGGGTGGGGGAGGGGAGGGCGGAGGTGGGGGGTGGGTCTTGCCTTATCCTGAGCTGCTCCACTGCCTCGGTTACTTAAAGCCTGGGCTTTCCCTCTCTTGAGGACCTAGATTAGAGGGACCCTGACTCAGAAGTGCGGTCCCCGGACCCACCCGCAGCATTGGCATCACCTGGAGGCTTGCTACAAATGCAGAATCCCAGGCTTCCACCCAGACCTACTGAATCAGATTCTTCATTTGAACAGGATCCCCAGGTGATTCTTAGGCATGTTAACATTTGAGATGTTCTGCGAAAATACTGACGGACTCAGAGTAAATAACCAGGAATAAGGTGGTAGTGACACAGAAAAATGATGATTTGCAAGGAGACTTTCCATAGAGGTCTGCACCTTCCCCTGGTAAATATTTGCTCATTATTGAAAACCATACTCTCTATTCCTAAAGTTATTTTTCTCTAGAGCACTGAACGCCATCTGATTCATTGTATGTTTTATTTTTATTTACTTCTGTCTCTTCCCCCAACTGGAATATAAGTTCCACAGGGCAGGGAATTTTTGTCTTTTTTGTTCACTGCTATATACTATATAAATAAGGAGCAGAGATTGTCTGTTCTAGAACTCTGCCCTAGTGAAGAACTTTCTTGAAGGAATGCAATTTACTGGAAATCAATCAAGATCCTCCTCACCTGCTTCCGCCTCCCTGAAGCTGTGTCTGGAGTAGAGGGAATACGGTACAAGAGCATGTCCCCTAAGGATAGGGTTTGTGGCCGGTGTGCCCTAGTCATCTGACACATTTTAGGGAGGATAGATTTTCTCAGTAATAGAACCTCAGAACCTTTAGGGATGATGCTGATTTTATGGCTCTGCTCCCGGAGAGCACCTTGGGCAAATCATGTTAACTACTCTGGACTTCATATGTTTAGCAGAAAAGGTTGGGTTAGGAGAGGCTTAGGATTTTTTGCAGCCATAAATTCTATGAGTTATGTGCCCCTTGCATCTATGTGTGTCTGTGGAAGGGGACTGGGAAATGGAGGAAAAGTAAATTTTTATATTAGCTTTCCTGTGCTCCAAAGAACTACTCAAAGTTTGCTTCCCAATATAACTAGGAATGGGAAAGCATGGATTGGTTCAGCATAGATTCAGAAAATAGTAACAGACGGCACCCAGAAAGAGTCATTTACCGATGCCATTAAGTATCCCACTTTAGAGGTTCAATCCCAGCTTGGTGAGGATGTGAATATTTGGGGCTCAAAGTCACGGTCTGTCTTGGAGCAACAGAGATAGCCCTGCTGTCTGCTTCTGGTAAAGAGGTCGGAGCTAGCTATGGGGTTAGGGCCGGGCTTCTTCTGTATGGAGGGCTGACATTAAGTGATGGCTAAATCAATCAATCTCTCTGTATATTTGTGTATATATATTTATATACCATAATATACCTATGTGTATGAATACATACCACAACATGCATATATCTATATATTTATACATATTTAGATGCATGTATATATTTATATAATACCACATACATAAATGTATGTATTGTATATATGTGCACACACTTATGTAGTGTTTACATCTGTTTGTAGTGGTATATAAGTATATATACATATATGTGTTGAGAAGGACTCAGTAATAACTTGATGTGACACATATCCCTATATAAACTTTGACCAGTTGCTTCGTTCAGATGACACTCCTTTGGCCGTTGCCCACCCCTCAAGTTTGGAAAGGCAAGCCATAACTGCAGAACACGGAGAAGTCGTAATACCTGTAATACCTGAGGTGTCTTTAGAGTCTGACTCAGAGTCGGAGGTCTCTGAGGATTCCGAAGTTTTCTCCGGCAGGTGGGGAAGCTGTGCGATGTCCATTGGCGTGTCCTTGTACTCGGGGTTGCTGTGGAGGAGGGAGGTGTTCATCAGGAGTGCAGACACCCATTCTGGATAGGTTGCTTTTGACCATCTTCTTCCCACTTCCTTGCCCCAAACTTTTGGAGTTCAGAGAGTTTGAAAGACTAAACATGAAATCATTTCTCAGCTCATCATGGGACTTTTACAGAAGCTTGGATTGCATGCGCTGGGGAAAAGGTGCACCTTGCCACAATGACTGAATACCCAAATGCTACATGAAAGCCACCAAAAAGCTTTCAAATAATCAGGTACCACTGGGGGCCGGGGAACTGGGCTGCTTGACATTCCTCCCAGTACCACACCTGGGGTAAGGGAGGATGAGAGAAGCACCCTCAACAATTCATTCCCCTGCCTCCCGGTGTGCCCTGCCTTCTCCTGGGCTCCTAATGAGTCCATTGCTTCAGTACCCTTGTCTTGGCTCCTTGATGGAGTTCTCAGCTGTTCAGATGGCTCTAAGGCTAGTGGGGGCGGGGAGTTGGGGGGCAGAGCCCTCAGCACCTAACGATCTGACAGATGCACAGGTGCATCTTGGGCTGCGTGGATTATGGCTACTGAACTGTCAACACACCCATTACAATCACATTTTCATCTGCTCGTGGGGCGTACACCTGTGGCTTGTTAGCTGGAAATCTGATTGCAGTGGGGAGAGTCCCAGTGTGAAAGAATGAAGCTAACCCCATTTGCACAAAAGTGCTTAATTTTTGTTCTATTTTTAATTCAGAAACAAGCCTCCTCTGGAAAAGGGAGTGTGTGTTCGGTCAGTCAGCGACCTTCTAGAAACGCCACTCCAAGGCCAGCCCAGCGTATGAGCAGTACCAGCTGCATACTCTGAAGGCACTAGGAAAGTCTCTTGCCTCCAAATGGAAAATGCCTCTTCTGTCCTTCTATCGTGGCCAGTCAGCCAGAGACCTTCCATAGGTCTCTATGACTCACTAGCTAATTTCTAGTGAAATTCCTGTATCAAAGAGTCACTGTTTCAGTAACTACACTAAAACTGCAAATATCCCAGGGGGGTTAATTCACTAAGATGAATTATCAGGCCTTTACTCCCTAGTGTGAATTAGCGTCAGCAGCAGAGCTTTCTCTGGATGATCAGATGAGCCAGATGCTGGGAAGGTAGCCTTAGCCCTTACGCAGTTTCTGTAATTCTACCAGGTGTTGTGAGGGTACAGGAAGAAGACTGGAGGCGCAGTAATTTCAGAACGGGGAAGTGCAAGCCTGGATGGGGCCCAGAAGTGAGGGATTCTGGCCAGGAAGAGGGAGCATGAAAATCCTGCTTGGGGAAGAACAAAGGACAGGAATGTGGGAAAGAAAAGCCAACTTCAATAGTTGCTATCAGGCCAAGGCCCTTCTTCCTAGACCTCCAGCCTGGAGAAGTGATCTTGATGAGTGACAGACGTGGGGAGCTTCCTCTGCTAAAGCTCATGTATGTCAGTCTCCTTTGGTCCAGATGCCATGTGGGTTCACAAGTCCCTTGTCACCCAACTCCCAGTCTTCTATTATTGAACCCAGGGTGAGTCTTCAGGTCAGCTGAAACACGTCTGGCATGCCTGAGATTGATGCTCTTTGAGCCTGAAGGCTGGTCTTTGGTACTCAAACTGCTTCCTTCTTCTCCATATGGAATTAGGTGGCCCAGGAGCACCAAAGGCTCATGAGCTTGTACCATGTGATCCTAGGCTAGACCAAGAGTGTTGCTCCAAAGTAGCACAAGCTGACCTCTCCTTACCCCTCCTCACTCCCTCTGTTTGGGGGCAGAGTAGGAAGTCATGAGGCTGATGAGGCAGTAAGAAAGATCCAGATGGGAAGAAGTCTCCCTGAATGAGATGAACAACTATAGGGATTACTTTAGTGCCCTAGGCTCCAGGAGCCTGGGGGACGGCCATCCTACAGTCTATGGTGTCCCTGTTACTAATGTCTAATTTTTAATAATAATGGGTCTCCTTGGCACAGTGAATGTCAGTGCCACAATACCTTATTCTGTCTTCTCTTTGGCATGTGAGTTTTTATAACCTTCTGCATTGCATACAGCCACTGTTCCATAAACCTCTAAGTAAAAGAATTCCCTGATAGCAGAACCCATCTTGAGCATATCACAAACACAGGGGATAGTTTGCATGAAAAGCAGGCTTTGGAGAAAGCCCCCCTCGATACCCATACTTTTACCTTTAGAGAGAATTAATGTAGAGTAGAAGAGGTCAAAAAAGGGAAAAGAAAGTAGATGAATGAAGACTCTTCTAAGTGGTGCACATTAAAGCCCTCTCTAGCGCAATAATCATTAGTGTCTGATTGATATGCTATTGGGAGCAAGCACATTCATGCCTTCAAGTCGTCACCAGCGGACGCGAACACACTCTGAAGGGTCAGCGTTCTGATGAGACACGGCTGTCTGCATCTCTCTCTCAAAGAAAAATGGGATTTGGTACTCCCTGTCTAGATTATCAGTCAAAGGGCAACAACTTCCATTCATAAGACCTACTGGAAGTTTTCCTCCTCAGACCACATGTGGGCCCCGCTTGGTGGCTTTAGGCCAAGAGAAGCCAAAGACTAGAATGACAATGGTGGGAGGGCGCCAGGCTGAGCATTTGGATAGCTTCACTGCAGGATTGGTGGAGAACCTCCCAGAAAGCTTGTCCCCAGATGCAGACCACCCAGGCTATGCGTCTTGGTTACTTTGGTGCTAGTCTGAATCCACAGGCAGCAAGCAGATGAGGACGGAGAGAGGAGTGGTGTTGCACGCTGGAATTCAGGAGGCTGTTGAGCTTGGCTGCATTAATGGATATAAATTTGAGGATGCATTAAAACAGCGGTCACCCTTGCCTGAGATCACAGAGCAGGCAAAAGAAGACTGCCTTCATTTTTACACTGAAATTGTCTCAATTCTGGCAAAGCGACTCCCTTTGCTTACCAAAACTTGAATGTCTGGGGAATCCAACCCTACGTAATATGCTGAGGACTTCAAAGAGATGGGATACAGGAGGAATATGAACTCTGCCACTTCTTCCACATCCCCTTTTCATAATTTTCACAAGGGTTGGAGCACATGAGTATGAGAACGTGTGGGGGAGAAGGAGAGGCTTTTTGAATGCTTCCACTGGAGGCAAACGTCTGTGTTCTTTTTCTGGCCCGAGCATTTGTGGGGAAACCAAAGCAACCTCTGCAGAACTGCCCCAAGGTTGGCAGACCAAGAACTATTGAACATTTCGCAAATCTGCCCTCGAAGTCCCTACTGACATGGCTTTGAACTTTTCCCATTTCTTTGAATCTTGTGGAAAGAAAAGCAGAATTTCCATATAATTCCACACCAGATACTGTCAAAAGATAATACAACATGTCAGCTATTTACCATTGGGCTGCATGTTTTATAACTGAGATGGAAATGAAAAAGAATTCCAAAATATACCTCAGAAGATAATTCACCCAGATGATGTTCTTCTCATTTGCGTTCTTGGCATTAATAGCTATTGTGGCACTAGACTGTATCCAAATATATCCTCCATTCTTCTGCATCCAACGATAGTACTTTGTCACACACTGGCCCTTATTCAGCACTGGTGAAAAAACAAAACAATAGAAGGCATTGCATATTAGGACTGGGACAAAATGGTTATCATCTCTGCAAAACCTGAAGCTTAGAAAGGGGAGGTCCTGGACTTCCCTGGTGGCGCAGTGGTTAAGAATCCGCCTGCCAATGCGGGGGACACGGGTTCGAGCCCTGGTCCGGGAAGATCCCACATGCCATGGAGCAACTAAGCCTGTGCACCACAACTACTGAGCCTACGCTCTAGAGCCTGCGAGCCACAACTACTGAGTCCGTGTGCCACAACTACTGAAGCCCGCGCACTTAGAGCCCGTGCTCCACAACAAGAGAAGCCACTGCAATGAGAAGCCCACGCACAGTAACGAAGAGTAGCCCCCGCTCGCCGTAACTAGAGAAAGCCTGCAGGCAATAATGAAGACCCAACGCGGCCAAAAATAAATAAATTTTTAAAAAAAGAAGAAAGGGGGAGGTCCTGCACCAAGCCAGGGGTGCCCCTCTGTATGCTTAATGTAGAATGCCATTAGCAGGACAAATGAAATCACCAATTCAGTGGAACAGCTGCTCTGGAGCTAGGGTTACTAGTGTTTGTAGCAAGACTTTATTCCATTTTGGGCAGTCATGGTGTGAAAGGAAGGATAACAGGACTACAAATCTTTTTGGCTCACAGAACACCTAATGCGGTGTGGATATTGTCAATGGGTTTGACGTCAGATGGGAACAAAGGCAAATTTGGATGTGATTTATTCATAGCTTCAAGGTAGCCCTCTTTGTGATTCTGGATATCTGAATGGTTCCAAAGATGCTTTCCCCCTCTGTCTTTGATCATTTCACCTCAGCGCAAGCAGTATCAACCCGTGTCCTTATGTATCGGTTCCTTTTGATCTTGTCAAACAGAATTTATAGTATGAACTAAATCTACATGGGTCAGTCAGGGGAGATTCTGGTGAGAAATTTGCTGAACGTTGGAACAAAATACATTCCCTCACCAAGTCAGAGAGAAACACTGGCCTAAGGGAAGCACAGGTTTGACTTGGCTAGAGCCAAACAGAGTGACAGCTCCACACAGACTCTGAAATATGGCCCCAAATGAAGGAACAAGTAAAAACAATCAGTAATGTGAAACGATGCCATTAAATATCCACGGAAAGAGAGCTTTAAAATGCAGATGTTAAAAATGATACTTTAACCAAAATCTTGCCAAGTTGAAATGGATTTGATTTGTATCTGGGTACGCTTGAGCTAGTAAAAGGGGGAAGAGTGCAGTAAATCAGCCCCTGAAATAAAGTGCTATGGATGGGAAGGGTTTAAAAGGATGCCGGAAATGTGCACAACCCGCTGTTATCGCTTGGATACGAATTGCAGAGACTACACCCCCCCCAACAGCGCGCCAGCTGGCCGGCCACTAGAGGGCAGTGTGCACTCGTCCACGCTGCCCACTTTTGGCACGTCCTTGTCTCCGTCTGCTAAAATGAAAAACCTCTAACTGCTGTAATAAATTTGGCTAAATTAGCTGCTAAATGGTTATCTCAAGTAATATGTATTTGCATTAATCATCTTGCTCTAAACCAGAACAAGCCAGAGTCCTAAAGACGTAGTAAATTCATATTGTCCATTTAATTATGGCTAATAAGTGCTTCATATACAATAGTTTCATGAAGTACATTTTGATTTTTTTTTTGGGGGGGGTGGATGGGTAAAGGGAAGTCACTTTGGAAAAGAGCTGTGTTTAAGGCTGTAGAAGCTCTTCCCATCATGTCTGAGCCACTCTTCCTAGCTCTGAAACTGGTCAAAAATCAAACCTCCATATATTTTATCCATAAACATATAAACTTCAACACTTTTCTCCCATTCTCTCTTTTTTTGTCTCACAATACACGAAATGGATGGTTGTAAAATTTAATACTTATGTCTTAACAGTTGCTTGAAAAAGCCTTGCTTTGATGAGTGCTTCAAAGAGCGGCGAGTTCTATTCGGAAACTATTCTACAGTTTAGCGTATTTTTAAAACCCGGAACTGTCACCTTCTCTTCGTGGTGAGGATCCACAGGTAGGACTGTACTCTGCTTTTGTAGGCGATTGTAAGTTCTGCCATTCGGCATGCATGGCTTCCCCGCCTCCAAAACTGTGTAGTGAAGCTGAAAGCAGTAAAATACTGACTCTGCCATACAGCACTTCTGTCAAACCATTGTTGCATGCAACAAGATGTGCTTTTATTCAAATCCTCTCAACCTGGTTAACTATTAATAGAGGAACGATGGGTTATGAAATTCTGCCCACTATTTTCACAGAAATACTTACAATCAGTGGTTGGTGTATAATTCTACCTGCTGTGTATCTGGAATAAGGGATAATTTCAAATGGTTCTAGTATTTTTAATAATGGCAAAGAGACTAAGAAGCCCCTTTTATAGAGTCACATGAAGAAAACACTGAGATGGTAGGCTAGACCAGCCCAGCCTGGCTGGGTTTTTGGACTGGAATTTGACCCAAAGCAGGCACAATTAAAAAAAAAAAAAAAAAAAAAAAAAAGACCCCACAATACAGTGCGTAGCAAGGGGCAAAGTGAGACAGAAATTATAAAGTCAAATCAGAGTTTGCAGAATCAGCATAAAGATCACCACGCCCTCCTGTTCCTAATAATACTTTCTCTTACTTACAAACAAAGAAACAGAGAAACAAACAAAATCTCCTTTCTGAGATGCATGACCAGCAAAACATCAGCCTTGGGAGTGGGCCCCGTGGATGTGCTGTGAAGGGGCAGAATGGCTCATTTGCTAAAAGATTGATGTGTGTCACCTTTTTGGGTTAAGGCAGCATGACTCGGGGTCTGATTAGGTGCATCTGTGTTTCCTCAGAAGATAAATACAAAGTTATTAGGACCCATGATTCCACGAATATTATTTATCACCCAGGCCAAGGGCCATCTAGCAAAGAGAGGAGACCTCAGTGAGAGAGAGGCAGGCCAGGCAAGTTTACGTGATGAAGTGGTGGTGAAAGAGCTGCGGAGAAAAGGACCCCTGAGGGGTTCCCTGGGGAGTCAGGAGCTACTTGAGTGCCTTCACTTACCGTGGTCCACACCACAGAGCAGATGCAGGGGCCCATCACCGTCAGCTCAAGAAGACAAGTTTAACCTAATCCATTAATTTGCCCTGGGCCAGCCTGACAAACAGAATTCTGAAAAGGTAGACATTCCAGCATGGACTTGGATCATGACTGTTTCCTGAGGATCAGTGTTTTCTGAATGACACCCCCATGTGTCCGTGGGAATCTAGATAACTCAAGATAAGGCGCTGAGTTAGCTCCTACTGTAGCATGAAATGTTGACCAAAAGATCACCCCAGTTGCGTCTGTTTTTCAGGAGGACCCATAAAAGCGGTCACGATGGAATTTTGCTTCTTTTAAAATGAACATGGAATAATTTTTGCTTGGGGCTCTAGAATATAAATTTATGATTTGTGGATGAAGCTTCCTGCTTTAAAAAAAAAAAAAATCATACTGGCAAATCAGTTGGATCATTCCAGCTGTGCCAGAGGCAGGATCTGACAGCTTTTCCTGAGCTCATGTGGTCCTAATCAGCTCACGAAGAAAAGCCACTTTGGTGCCAGTTTGAAAGAGATTTTTAGTTTGTAATAAATTAGACAACTTGCAAAACACAAAAACTTTTTTGATACTCTCTAATCCAGGGCTGCTGTTTTTATTTGGGGGTTTTTAGCTTTAAATAATGGAGAGAAATGAGAGAATGTCTGTGTTAGTCTATTTCACAAAAATCCCTTTTGTGGAGAAAAACAGAAATAAGCATGATGTAAGTTACTTGGTATGGAAGTCCTTAAAAACCAGTTAATTGTCCCTTGACAAGAGATAGTTCCTCATCAAACCAATGAGCCCAGGAGAACATTCATAACAGTGCTCAAACTATAAAGAGAGGAAACCGAGACAGAGAGGAAATATCTATGAGGATCTTATTTTTAGTCTTACACGGTGATACGGTCTGAGTACTTCTAACACATAACCTGGCATCTTCTCTTTGGTTTATCCCAAAGTTTACTTTTTGCTGTCCATACCTTTTGGTAGAGCAGCCTATGTGTGCCCACTGAATTCAATGATCCCATCATAACATTTCTAGAAAGATGTCTTTAAAACAGTGCGATAGGAATTAGTTTTTATTTAAGGATCTCAGAACACTGAAATGGCCTTTTCTTAGGTTTTAGAGGGTAAACATGAAGACACAGGGGGGCTGACTGGGTTTCTCCCAGATGCCCTTTCAGTCTCGGATGGTCCCAGGTATAACCGTGGATGCCTCTGTTACCGCACCACAACTTGCTCCTCTGAGCCCTGAAGTCTAGGGTGCAGCCGATTGCTTTTGGTTGCTATTGCTCAGCTCTGGGGAAAACCAAGAAGCTGTCATCAGCACTGCCCCACCTTCCAAGCTACAGGTGCCTCTGAGTTACAGACTGTGCTCTTCAGAGGACAGAAGTGACCCTGCATTTGAAAGAAGAAACTACTAGAGACAAGGAGAGACTTACATCTTGCTGGTGGAACCATTCTAGCCCTGCTCATTTGACCATTTTTTGTCTCTAAGTGTCAAAATACCACCCACCCCTAATTGTGAAGGGAGTGGCAAATGCAGTTCAGTCCAAAGAAAAATGCTTATGTGTTAGAACACGTGACCTTTTACATCACATACACACTTTACCCCCCCAAAGACTGGATGCTCAGACTGATGGACTATCTTTTTAAGAAGTCACCTGGCCTCTTGGTGTGAGCTTAGTGGCAGGCATACAAGAAATGTACTCCCTGTAGAGAAAAACTACCCCCGCCCCCCCAATCTGATGAGCTTTTGCTGCAGTGCACATCTATGGCTCTGCACGCAGTGACCAACAGAGGGATTTCAGTGTTCCTTAGGAAAACTTTGTCCACAGAGATAGACTGATGATTGAAAGGACATAAAGGAAGCCTGTGTCTGTGGCAGGAACATAACTCTGTCAGTAACTCAAAACAAATCAGTCCAAGTTTGCCTTCAGGAATATGGAGGAAAAAAGAGAACATGGTCTCTTCCGGTTGGGCTGTTCCACAAAATCAAAGCCAAAGATTCTAAATAGTGAGTTACTTGTGTCTTCAAAAGAAGGAAGCAGTCTAATTCAGTTTGAAGAGCAGATGAAGAAGACATCTCAAAAGCGGTCTTTTAGCAAAGTGTCTCACAAAAGGACATTTTAGAGGTTTGCATATGCATTAAAAAGCTGTAATACTTGGTGTATTCAGGTAAGTATAGAATAAATAGGAAATGGTGAGATCATCGGAGATTTTCACACTTGACATTCACACAGCTGAACAAAGAGCTTCATTATCGTCATGGCAATATGAGGGTGCATCTGCTGCTCGGCTCACCCCCCCCCCCTTGAGCTACCTTCATCAATGGCTGCAGAGAATGGGGAGTGGGGGGCTTTCTGCTAGATACTCAAAAATTAATTTTGAATTCACTAATGTGGAGAGCGTGCAAGTTAGGGGGGTGGTGTGCTAGAATCACACTTTCTACTTAATACCACAGTTGGGTGCTTAGCTGTAGCTACCGGTTTTTCTTTCTACATTCACAAAACTGGCAGATGAAACATGAAAAAGAATACTGACTCTTTAATCTCTGCTTCTCCACCTAAGGCCCAAGGCAGGCTGACAGGGAACTTCATTCTGGAAACAGGACTTTTTTTTTTTTCTTTTTTAAATTCTGGATTACTTTTTCCTCTGCTTTTGAAAACTGTGGGCTATAGGGGAATGAACCTGACATAGACTTAAAACAAGAACAGGTTTCTTTATCTAAAAAGTTATAGTTCTTGATGCTTACAGAGGTCATTTTCAAAACCCACAAGAGAAACAGCATTAGAGCCAGGAACTGTGCATTAGGCGCTTTATTTACTTACAATAGAGACAGTTTTTCATTTAGAACTGCTCATAGGATCAAGCAAGGCTTTGATGCCGTGCAGACTTTCCTATAGATTTTGCAATTAGTGAGCGAGATGTCTTAAATAGCAGGCATCCACAAATTGGTGTTTAGTTTTTTTGTAAATTTACGTGCTGAGCAATATTTGGTCAAATGGAATGATATTTGATACTTAATGTGAGTTACGAGCTTAAGGACAGAAGACCCGTGGATGGTCTGTGAATGACTATGCATCATCTATGGATTTTCCCCCTAATATCCTAATGACAGGCCCTGCTTGAATTGCTATCTGTGTGATTTATAACCTCAGAAGAGGTTTTTTCCTATATCACCGCCGCCGATTGACAGATTTTTATTAACTGTTAATATTGAATCCTGCAGAAAACTTTTCATTGATTGAGAACATATCAATTTGTTAAGTTTAAAAAATAAATTCCCCTTTTCTTGATGATAACGTGCTGAGTTGGAGACCAAGGCTTTTGAACATTGAGGGGATCATGTTCTAGAACCGGAAGAGTCAAAGTAATTGTTGGCACGAGTGACATCCGAGATCTCAGATCTTTTTTAAGCTGTTTTCAGTCCAGTCAGGGAGTTTCAGTACTGTTTAGTCCTGACCTTCTTGATCTGAAATAGTTAAGAACAGAGTATTTTTTAGCCTCCAAACCTTCTTTTTTGGTGGGGGTTTGTTATATAAAGGGACACAGTGAACTCTTGCACATGGAATTAAGATTTATGACTAGGAAATCAGGGAAATGGTGGATTTATCCACTCATTCAATAAATAATGTTTTTGAATGTGCCTCTCTGTGCCAGGCACTGGGGGATAGCAAAGTGAGCAAAATCTGTCGCCGGCCTGAACTCCTGTCTGAGTCTGAACTGGTCACAGAAATTCTGTCTCCCTTCCTGGGGATTGGTTTAGGTTTGGAATATGATGAAACACTGCACAACGAGACTCAGGGGGAAGTCTCTCTACTGTGGGAGACTGTTGGAAATGTTTTCTTCCTTCTGAAAATAAGGATTTACTTCTCTTTGTCTTTGAACGGGAGACAGATGCTTATCAGTCATTTTTACTAGTAAGTTTATCACAGTGATGACTTATGGAAAGTGGCGTGGAGGCCTATGAAAGCACAGCAGGTCCAACCTGGCCTGGGTGAATCCTTCACCTTCCTTTAAAAATGAAGAGGAATGGAGTACTGGAGAGGTTAAGCTGGGATGTAGGGAGACCTAAAAAAAGGTAAAAAGATGAGGTGAATCTTTTTTATTCTTTATTTTTATTGGAGTATAATTGCTTTACAATGCTGTGCTAGCTTCTGCTGTAGAGTGAAGTGAATCAGCCGTACACATACCTATATCGCCTCCCTCTCGGACCTCCCTCCCACCCCCTGCCCACCCATCCCACCCATCTAGGTTGTCACAGAGCACTGAGCTGAGCTTCCTGTGCTTTATAGCAGGTTTCCACTAGCTATCTATTTTACGCATGGTGGTGTATATATGTCAATCCTAATCTCCCAATTCGTCCCACCCTCCCCTTCCCCCTTATAGGCAGGTTTATTTTATGTCTCTGGCAGACTCTGTGTTTCTGGATGCAGTCATTTCATTAAGCCTACTAAATATCTTTAGCAAGAAATATCTAAGTGGTGAGGCATAGGTATACAAAAACTAGTGTTCCATAAAATCGGGACTATTTAAAGGAGCCCAGACAAACGTCATGTGTTCAGCTGTTCTGTGGATTGTCAGAAATCCTGGTACTTTGTTGTGAAAACATTACAGATTCTCCCAGGTAGCGGTCGCCGTTGAGTGTCCTCTGAACAGCTATTCCGCCACTTCTTTCTGGGTAATAGAACTCCCATTTGGGGCTTTATGTGTGGTGGTCTTCCCCCAGGTCTCAGGAGGGATAAATGTTTGTTCAAACCAGCCACAGTAATTCCATCCAGCGCTTGGCGGAAGCTGGGGCATTTGATGAAATGCTGGACAATGAGACTTTCCTGGAGGGCCTGCGGGAATATTTTCTTTTCTTTCAAAAAATGAACACAAAGTAGCAACTGACCCTTTCCTGACTTTGGACATTGTCCTGTGAGGAACTGATGATTGGCTGTGCTACAGCTGTCTTTTGATCATGAAGAGAAAGTGAAGATGATTACAGAGAAAGTTGAAGTCATTTTTACTTGGGTTTTCTGTTACTTGTAATCAGGTGGGTTCTGGCTAATATGTCTCCCCCCAGATTTGAGGAGGCCAGAGAGGGGGTGGGAATTCTTAAAGAGCTTCAAATAAGCTGCTCTTTAGTTAACCCTATGTTAATGGAAAAACACTGTATGCTAAACACATACACAAATTTAATCCTATGCTGCTCATTTGTGTTTAAAAAAAAGTTTGAGGGTTTTTTTTTTTTTTGAGATATGCAGGGTGTCATTAAATCAACATTTTAAAGAAAGTGTTTTTTAGAAAAACGATGTCATCTTGTTCTTCATTTTGTATAAAGTACAAGAAGTACTAGAATTGATTTTATTTAGGTTAATTGATTTCTGTTAAAATGGATGACTTAGAAGCATTGTTTTGTTTTCTTGATCATGCTTTATGAGAGCAATGGGTTAGTTTCTCTCAAATATCAGGTGTTTCTGTTATGATAATAAAAGCAGCTACTAATTGAAATAGTAATAAGGAAAAGCCCAAGAATCCATGTTAGAATTGCATTAGAATATATCAGTCAAATCAAAGATCTGGCTTTCTCTCTGAGCAGAGAGAAAAGATCAACGTGCTACATTCTGCGTCTTTTCGTGTGCTCTTCAAAGCTTGGGATACCCTCAACACCTACCCGATGCCTACCCCCATCATATCTCCTGCCATCTTGCCATCTTCTTTCCATGTCCAGGGAAAATGTGCCTCGTGGAACTTCTTATCCTTCCTTGGTGGCCCCCACCTCTGGGGCTTCTTTGTTTTGTTTACACATCGTGATGGTCCTCATTTTATGCCACCTTTTCAAAACTGGCTGTTTTCATGTTGTCCTCTCTACCAATATGTAAGCTGCTTGAAGGTAGTGACCATAACTTAGTTATTTTTGAAACTTTATAGCAATACTGCGAAGCTTGTGTGTAGCAAGTATTCACAAATGTTAGATGACCCTGAACAGGGAAAATATGACTGTTCCTAGTCACACGTGTAGTCAAGTACATGGAAAAATATTAACCTGGGGAAAAACTAAAGACCTCCTTTTGCTTACAAGTTGACTAATACCGCTAAATATTAACTTTCTCCACTGCAATTCAAAACTTTACAGCTTTGTAAAGAAGTCGATCTCTTTACCAAGTAATCACACTCGTTTCATTTGAACGCTGATTGAGATGCCCTCAGAGCCACTTGACTATTCATATTTTACTACTATTAATAAAATTCATTCAATTGGAGGGGGGTAAATGAAGTCTTTGAGATCGTTAGTCGATCTGTATTACTTTTACTCCATGTAAAATAATGCCTTCTAAATACCAGTGTAGTCAGTACTTCTCAAACTTTTACATGAATGCAAGTCAACTAGGGATCTTGTAACTGCAGGTTTGGATTCAGTAAACCTGGGGGTTGGCCTGAAATTCTGCATTTCTAGTATGTAATGGAGCAGGGACACTCAGCTGGTAGGTAGGCCCTTGCTGGTCTCTGTTCTCTGTGTTTGCCTGACCTTGGACTTAGAAAGCTAAAATCAGCACTTGCTGAAAAAGAAAAAAAGATGTAAAGTAATAATACTAATTCACTCCTGGGAACTTCCTTTCAGTCCAGTGGTCAGGACTCCGAGCTTCCACTGCAGAGGACACGGGTTCGATCCCTGGTCTGGGAACTAAGATCCTGCATGCCGCACGGCACGGCCAAAACCAAAACCAAAACCAAAAAATACCTAATTCACTCCTGCATAAAAAACCTGACTTTATTTTGTCTCCATTTGACAGTCTTTTTAGTTAGTGGACAGGCACATGATGTAGGCTGACTTGGCTTCTGAAAAAAAGTCAGACACGGTAGCTATTAAATGCATTTCCTTTCATGCGAATTTTCATAATCATATGGAAGAAGAGGAAAAACTCATTTGCTTTGGGGGAAAACGTCCAGCCAATGATCAGGTGGCAGCTCAATCCCTAAAGATCCAGCGCTGGAAAAAGCTAAGATCAGGAAATAGAAAAAGTCCCCTGTGCCGTCTGCATTTGGTCCACCCATCAAACTTTACACCTTCCCTCCTTCCTTCACTCGCCGCTTCCTTCACTGCGCGTGATGGCTGCATACCCAAATCAACAATTACATTCCCCCTTTGTTTTTGTGGCAGATGACAAATGCATGGAGGACATCTTGTGTTTCCTAGGCAGGCAGGGCACTTACTTTGATTGATGCTTGGTTGTGGAAAAAAATGAGCAGGGAAGGAATTACAATGGAGGGCCTGCAGACTGGAAGGGGATATACTAATTAGTCCTGCATTAAGCAGTCGGCTTGCATTGGGTGATGAGACGCCTTCAGGAGGGAAGTGTAGGGGTTATTGATGCAAAACAGCGTGGAATGCATTATGCCAGGTAGCGGTGTATTCATTCTGTTAGGATGTATAGAATTTTGTAATTAAGAAATAAACAGGCTACTGTATTCTTTTTTAACAGCTCCCCAATATATTGGGTAGGCCGTGCTTTTTAACTCTAATGATCTCATAGACAAGCTGAAAAGTCCTCCTCTCTTTCTGAAATAAATCTTCCAGAGTTTCCTCATCCTGGATGCAGTTCTAGGAAGGGAAAACTGCCACCACTTCTATGCTTGCTGGCTCCTTCTTTCTAAAGCTCCACTGCTCCAGAGCCCGAGCCTTGACCCTTGCTGCTGGGACACAACGTAATAAAGAGAAAGGAAGTTTTCCCTCAGGCCACTCTTTCCAGGTTTTAGAGAGTCGTTGCTGATGTGACCTGGGAAGAAGAACCCTAAGGATATCTCAAGGCAAATTCAGCATCTTCCATAGACAGGGGCGAAAGCAAAATGCAAAGCATGTTCCTCTGGTTAGCATGTGTGGTTTGCCCTTCTATTTTCTGGGCTATAGGCAGAGGCAAAGCAGTAGATGGTGAAGCGTTCTCATAATTCAAGAGTGACACAGATGCTCTAGGTAATGGGAATGTGTGACTCCAGGGAGATGTGACTGGTCATCTTGAGGTCAATACATCCTGAGCAATGGAGAACTGGAGGGTGATAGGAAAAGGTGCTCAAATAATTGCTAATATGGGCGATTTAAAATTCAAACCTTGAAATGTTGATTTGCTCAATTTGGCCTGAAGAATCAATGAAATTGGGTTCAGTGACTCCAGGGAGGTGGCTTAGAGAAAAAAAAAAAAAATCACACAGGTCTTTGGTCACAGTATGATAGAAGAGGACCTAAACTCCCTTGAGATCCCAGTGTAATTTCACTAACCCACCGTGTTGGTATAGATAATGATTCCTAGTGATTCTTTGTGTTGAAACCCAGTGAACTCTCAGGCGTCTCATGTTAACCTAGTGGGCGAGTAAATGGTCCAAAGTTTTTGCTTCAATTTATCAGAGTTGTCAAATCCTGGTGCAGCTGAGATTCCCTTTTACTTTTCTTATTCTAGAAACGAGTTCACCTATGGATTTACAGATACCTATGCTAGGGAAGTAGATCTAAGTGATAAAGAGAGCATTTTGAGTTATCAAAGGCTGTCGAGTCTTTTTTTTCTTTAAGTTTTATCCATAAACTGGAGCATAAGACACATCTCAAAATATCAGAAATATGATCAGATGACTACAACCTGTCTTTCATGGACAGAACCAGGAATTGTGCCAATAGCTCTAGGAAGAAAAGCTAAATAGTTAATGTGGTTTATTTTTTAACCATCCCTTTGTTTTAGAATTCTATCTTATTCTTGAGCTGATTCCATGTCACCATGACCTTCTCCTGCCAAGAAGGCACAGTTGAGGCATCCTTCAGTAATAGCCTAGGGCTTTGGACAAGCAAGATGCTGTGCTGGCTTTTTGCCTTTTTTTTTTTTTCAATGTTTACACAACCAAGACTTATTACATGCTCTGTCATTTTGTTACTGGGCTGACTTTGGTTTGAGAATTAGGTAAACATCAGACATTCCATCACATAATTTTAGACTCAATCTTACTTTATAATGATGTTAATGTTTATTGTACAAAGCAAGATGCATTTGTATATTTTAGCATTTTATTTCAGTCACAGAATGCAAAACCTGACATTGGCATCAGTTTGATTTGTGTGTGTGTGTGTGTGTGTGTGTGTGATTGAAGATATTAAGCACTACAAGAATGCTGAAATTTCAATCTGATTAGGATCAAAATTCTTCAGGATCAAAACACTCCTTTTCCTCCCCCTACAATTTTACTAATTGTGTGCTACTTGACATTGTGGAGTTATTCCACAGCGTGATAGCTAAATATGTGAAGTATATTTTACTGTGCTGAATTATGAGCTCATTCTATTTGTTTTTCATGTGTTTAAGGTTATTAAAAGAACTTAAAATTAGAAGTCATGTGTATGAGTTGAAAGACTGAACTTAATCATTGTTAGCAGATGAAATCATAAAGCAATAGCCAGCATGTCAATATCAAGTAATGAAAAAAAAAATCACAGAATTTGAAAGCATACCTTCTCTGTTCATTAGTTGGCAAGATACCAGAAAAATTAGGATACTAGCACAATAGTGAATGGCGGACGGAGTTGTTTATTTTCAGCACTCTCAAATTATTCCAGGTACTGAAAACGAGATAAAAGTAGATAGGAAAGAATGGCATCAAAGGTATTGGTGGGAGACCTTGCTTTTTGGGAAGAAATGAACTGCCCTGGCTCACTGTTCCTGAGGAATTGTATTTCTTCAAGCTGTAAATCAAATCCCAGAGAGATAGCATGACGTTTTCCAAATAATAACGGAGGAGGACAAAGTTCCTTTTTGTCAGCATCGGGTTTCTGAATTTAGACCTCGATTAAGATTCCAGAATGAAAAAGCAGCCCCCGCCCCCCACACACATGGTCTCTGACTGTGTCTACAAACAATATATTCATTTTCAAAGTCTGGATCGCTGGCATATCCGCATCCCAAAATATATTCATAGCTTCCTCCAAAGATCCTGATTTTTCTCCATTTTCTCTAAATTCCCAGCTCCAAAGAACCTGATGTGTCTTTTCAGGAAACAGCATCATTTCTTCCCCCAATTAATTGAAGAGCCATCTGCTTCTGTGATACCCGACATCCATTCGTTTTTAGCAACAAGTATGTTCCCTAAATCGCTGGGGGGCCGTACCAAGGCATGCACTCTGGGTTGGGAGTAGAATCTGCCAGAGCAGCCTCACAGGCAGGCTTTTTTCCAGAGACACAGTATATACAGAATTTGACACTGACCTTGCTCCCTTGTCAGTGTTGCTAATGCAGGGTTCAAAACACAGTACAAGGGACTTCCCTGGTGGCGCAGTTCTTAAGAATCCACCTGCCAATGCAGGGGACACGGGTTCGATCCCTGATCTGGGAAGATCCCGCATGCTGCGGAGCAACTAAGCCCGTGCGCCACAACCACTCAGCCCGCCCGCCACAACTACTGAAGCCCGCGTGCCTAGAGCCCGTGCTCTGCACCAAGAGAAGCCACTGCTCGCCACAACTAGAGAAAGCCCGCAAGCAGCAATGAAGACCCAACACGCCATAAACAAACAAACAAACAAATAAATAAAAAACACAGTACAAGATGCTCACAGTTTGAGACTTTGGCTAGCTTAGTGTCTCTCCATTACACCTCTGAAGATCTGAGTTTGAAATGATTAAACAACGGCAAAGGGCGGGAAAGATCTGAAACAGCTCTCCTCAACCGTGGCCAGAAAGGGAAGAAGAAATTAATAAATACAGAGGCCACCTGGCTGGTTTTACTACATAAAAGCTTCTGCTTCACGCTGTACCATCTCCTCTGTGTCCCCTTGCATGTATTTAAAAGTGGAGTTCAGAACCGGGTTTATAACCTTCTAGGACTATAGATGGCAGGGCCCTCATTTTCTAGGAAGAGTCTACTGAATGGTCATAAAAAGAATCTCTTGTTGGAAAAGGGCAGCCCTTTCCTAAGAGGTCCACCAGACCAGTGCCTCTTGCCTGATGGGATTGTCAGATCCCTTGCACACATAGTGAAAACAGCCCTGCTGAGTTTGATGAGGGAAAAGTGCATGAGGACGCTGGTGTGCGAGTTACTGCTTGGACCCAGTTGGAACACTGCTGGTCCTGCTTTGCTTAAACGCCACAAAAGGTGCCTTGGAGGTGAGCCTGCTGGCCAGGAGC
Source organism: Balaenoptera acutorostrata (assembly GCF_949987535.1). Taxonomy (NCBI): domain Eukaryota; kingdom Metazoa; phylum Chordata; class Mammalia; order Artiodactyla; family Balaenopteridae; genus Balaenoptera; species Balaenoptera acutorostrata. Next base: position 115,852,893 of record NC_080066.1, on the reverse strand, counting down.
TGGGAACCAGACTCAAAGAGCTGAGATGAGTTTCTCCCTTCCAAGAGTCGGGAGATGGAGGTACCGGCTCCTCTAAATAACCCTCTTTCCAGAAATAGAGTGAAAAGTCAGCACCTTTGAGAGCTGCCGTATCCACACGAGGCACTCTGCCCCTGTCCCCGGGCCCCCCCCCCCCCCCATCACAGTTTTGCTGCTAGTCAAGTAGGAATTCTTATGCAGCTCTGGCCTAGTTGAACTTGTCTTCTCCCATGTCTGTTTTGAAACTGAGACCACACATTTCACAGTGGAATTTGCTCTCTAGAAAATGAAAGGGGCGAGAAGGCACTTAAGACAAAGATTCCCCCATCACTTCATGGGAGAGAGAGTGACCACGAAATCCCAGGTGAGCACCTACAGATCCAGCAATTTCTCTGGGCCCGGAGGTCCAGCTTTCAATCTAATCCCAACAAAAGTTGAAGTGATTTATGTCTCACTTTTTCTCACTGCGCGCTGACAGTCATCTCAGATGTACAGGAGATGTGAAGGGAGAAGTTGGCATGGAAACCAAAAGAGCACCTGAGACAGTTGATCCTGGCTGGGCTCAGCTGTCCCCGTGCATAGGAGGTACTTACAGTCCAAGTGACTGTGCCTGATGCCCTCGACGTCTTCAGCATGGATGAAGTGGTAGCATCTTTTCCCTACAATGTCTACAGGAGTCAGATCCATATAATCACTAATCCTACAAAGAGAAGAACACAGGCTGGAAATCAGAAGGGAGGGGAAATATAGAAACTGTTAAATGACTTAGAAACAAATATACTGACAATTTTCATTATACCAGGGTACCTGGGAAGACTTGGCACTGAGGGAAAACCCTTTTCAGATAAAAGTATTTTCTTTAACATATCAACAGTCTTTTTCTAAAGTAGGAATTGTGCTAGATCAAGCAATTGTGTTGAAATAATTAGATAGGTTTTTCTTTTCTTTTTTTGTATCAGAATACATATTTAGACAACATAATTCTATGAAATTATTGAGAATCAGTAACAATGCGAGATCCTCATTAGAGGCCAAGATAATGCAAGGTTACATAATAAAATAAAAACATGTTATGTTTATACCAAATGATTAGAGACACCTTTCATTTAAACAGATTGGTCTTCTATTGGGTATTTCCATGAAAAAGGGCTTCGACTGCTTCTTGGCACAAAGTCCAAATTGGCATTTCAAGGGATATAATTTAAATGCTGAGACATACAGATGCCTGGGGGTATTATCTTTTTTCGTCTGAGTCATTTGGGAGCTCAGCTTTCACTCCTCTCCCTTTTAACTGGGACTTTGTGGTGGATTCCACGCGGAAACTTTTAAACCATTTTGGCAGCTCTGCCAGGCTTGTGCTCGACCATATGTGTGTGTAAGCTTCTGTCACTGATTGTCCAGACGGCAATGTCCTCAGGCAGGAGCGCAGAAAAAGAACAAAAATTGGAAAAAACATTGGGGGAATCTGCCTGGTTTACACGAACACGCCAGAATGCTGTTTCTCTCCCTCCCTGTCCAAGATCAGATTCATTTCGGTCCATCCCAAAGAGAATTTATCTTTTGTTTAATTGATTCTCTTTACTGCCCCTGTTCTTTTCATGGTTTCTGACTTATCAAATATGAAGTGAATCTTTAGCTGTGGCACCTTTAAGAGAAACCCGTGAGATTTCTGCTGGGGAGTGAAATCTGACCCCTAAAGGCAAGGAAATAAGAAACCAAACCAAACCAAAATAATATGGAAAATAATGAAAATACACTACCCAGTGAGTGAATTTCTCAACATCTAGCAATTTAAATCATATTTTGGGCCAAACTAGAATTCTGGGAGTGTTTTCTCAGGATTCCATGGTTTTCTGGTACAAAACAGATTAGTTGGTGTTTTCCTAAAACCATTAACTGCTTTCCAAGCACAGTTTACACCCCCTTTCTGCAAATGAGGGAATAAGGATGTCATTAAAGGCTGTCGTTGGTGTTTCTGGAATTTGCCTGCTCCTCTGAAAGCGTCAGATGTGGGCTTTGCCCAAGGCTGTCCTAGGGATCTGCAGAGTCAAGGAGCGGGCTCTATTTTCTAGTTAGTAGACCCCTAATTAAACAATAAACCCTGGGAAAAAGGCACTCCATTCTTTTAGGGAAGACAGTCCTTTATTTTTTATTTGAATGAAATCCTTCAAAACAGTGGAAGCACTTTTGTACTCTCAGAGCCTGTTACCGTGGTGAATTGTGACCAGCTCAGTGTTCAAAGACCTCTTAATATATGTGTAGAATTGCTCCAGACCGGTCTGATGACCTATATCAGGATCAGAATCCTGATGGCATCTTGTACGCTGAGCCTCAGTTTCCTTATCTGTAAGACAACTTCAGAGGCTGGCGAGGGGATTAATGAATGAAATGACATGAATGTAGCACAGTGCTTGACACACAGGTATGCTGTTCCCTCAGATTCAATATGCAATTGCCTTTAACGGGGATCCTTTTTAATAATCACTATCATCTTCAGTGGAGGAATAATGCTGTATTGTACTGGCTAATAAGGGGTTGTGGAAAAAACAGTTTTTAATGGGAAGAAAAAAGCATAAAGTGGGTCACAGAAAGTGATCTCAATTACTAGAGTGGCACCATAAGGCACTCAAGTCCATGGAGGGCATCAAAAGAATTAATCAACCTGTGATAACAGGAATGAGAATTAAGTGATGGCTTGGGGACAGGCCAATCACTGGGAGTTAACGTAAATAAGATGAGGCTTCGTCTTTTTTGCCGGGATTGGTGGTTGTGAATCTGAATCGAGGGAGCCGACGTATGTTTCCAAAGACGCAAAGCCATACTCCATCCCCTGGCTGTCTACCTGCCTCCCTGGGTGTCCATCATTCTAAATTTTAAATCAGAGAAGAGGCCGCTTTGTGGGCTGTAGTTGTGTTCTTTCATGGCTGCATGTGTATGAAAGCTCCACCTCGGTGGTTATTCTGATTCGTTACCATTTAGCCTGACTTCTGAAGAAAAATTAGAGACAAGGAATGCAGGGGGATCCCACAGGAGGCACGGTTTTTGAATAAGGCAGATTGGGGTTCAAATCTTGGCCTCAGTCAAGGCACTCGACCTTTCTCTCTAAGCTGAAACTGCGTGGGGCCGATGGACACAGGGGCAACACTGACCTCACAAAACTGTCCTCAAGCTTCAGTGACATAGTGCATCTAATGCGCTTCGCATATGGCTGAGGGCGTAGCAAGTGTTCAGTAAATGTTATCGCTCTCTATTATTCCTGGCCAACTCTAGCTACTCATTCTGGCAAACTCATCTTTCCTGATTCTCTGTGGTCGTGGCAGAATACCTTAGACACAGCCAAGTATACAGTCATGATGATAAAATTTTAATAAATACCCCCAAAACTTGGAAAATAGATTGAGTTACTTATTAAATAATAGTGACAGGTTCATGGTATCTTCTACCCCACTGAACACTAAAAAGCTCAGGGCGGGTACTCTTTTCCCATGGTGAATTCTCTCCTCTGAATCAAAGCCTGACCGGAAAGGGGAGGCATTTCTAACTTGATCTCAACATCTTTAGCGCTTCCTAATGGACTGAATGCAGGCGCTGTCTGTCTTCCTCTTGGCTGGGCCCTGAAGAGGTCAATTTCCTTAGCCACTTGACCATTCCTCTCTTTTGTCCCCCCCCCCAACCCCGCCGAAGGCAATCACAGGACTCAGCAAACATGTGCTGCCTTCATGCCTGACGATAATCTGAGCCACAAAAGTGTCCCCACAAATTAATTCGGTAATTCTCCCCGTGGCACCAGGGTGGACGGTGTCGCCAAGCTTCCTTCCCACAGCCGACGTGTGTTCACCTCCCCTCCCCACCTCACGCCCCCCCCCCCACCCCGTGATTCTCTCTTCTTCAAATCAGTCTGATGATGGGCTGGTGACTTCTGGGTGAAAGGTCTGAAGGGGCACTGTCCCATTTCCTTGTCCCTTGCTTTGTGCTTAATGGAAAAGTGAACTTTTTAACCAGAGGCTAAAAAGTCCTTTTAGAAGAGCTCAGTCTGCCAAGTCATTCATATGATGAGTCATCTTTCTTTAATTTATCACAGTGAAATCCTCAGGATTACAAAGCGTCGTTGAATAGTTTTGCAAATTTCTTTTTTGTCTTTTCTCCTCTGGGGGCCTCAAATTCTCATTTGTTCTCTACATATTTTGTGGACTGAATGTTTGTGTACTCCCTAAATTCGTAGAGTGAAATCCTTACCCTCCATGTGATGGTATTTGGAGGTGGGGCCTTTGGGAGGTAATTAGGTTTAGATGAGGTCAGAAGGATGGAGCCCCCATGATGGGATTAGTGTCCTTATAGGAAGAGGAAGATCAGAGCTTGCTCTCCCCTATATGAGGACACAGCAAGAAGGCAGCCCTCTGCAAGCCAGGAAGAGCATGCCCCCTCAGGAACCTCAGCAGCCTGCACCTTGATCTTGGACTTGCCAGTCTCCAGAACTGTGAGAAATAAATGTCTGTTGTTTGAGCTACTAGACTATGTCAATTTGTCCCAGCAGCCCAAGCTGACTAGGACAAGGTGCTCAATGCCTGTGTGAACACTGACCGTCATGAGGCTGGGTCCTTGAGGAAATGGGTCTGGCTGAGGCATCAGGAGATACCTCTTACTGCATCGTTTTGCCAAGAATGTCTCAGCCCACCTCTCTCCTTGGGTTCTCGGCCAAAATGGGTCTTAGTTATAGCATATGGATGCCTGGGAATCCTAATTCCATTCCATTGTTGTCCCTGATGTAAATCAGGGCAGCAATGTAAATTTCAAATAAAAAGCATGGTTGGTGTCAGTCCAAGCAGCCATTAAAAATAAGATCAGGATTTATAATGAGCCTCATTGGGAGAGTAAAATCCTCCAGACTGCTGAAAACACCAGCCCTTACCAATGTGCAACATACAACAGGGCAAATGAAAACAAAAATGAAGTACCTATTTTCACAGTAAATGATATTGAGGTCCATATTTACTCGAGTGACGAACATATGGCAGTCAATTCTGACTTCATTGATCGTAGGGGGAGGCAAGGCATGAGCCACAACCACGAGACCCATGATTTGGCTGGGGACGGTCCTCCCGTGGGACAGCGACACCCTCAGTCGTAGCCGGCCCGTTATGTGAATCACCTGTAATAGAACATTAAGTACAGGACACAGTCAAATTTACATCTGGGCTGTAACAGTACTTCTTTTGAGAAATGCAAAATTGCATCTGGAATAACCAATGTTAGCTTGTATCTTGTGTAATCATAAGGGCTGTCAAAGTGCCCTCAATGTCCTCAAGGCAAGAGACAAAAGAGAAATGATATTATACTCTGAGCATTTCTCAAGGCAGCATTATTACTATGCTATTGCTATTTTTCAGGACTTTTTTTTTTTCACATTTAGAGGAAGTTCATAACCAGATAAAAGGACAAGAAAGTTGAGCCCTGAGCTGCAAAAAGAAGCGTTTGCATTATCAGCCCTTATTAATGGATGATGTCTGTCTCTCTCCAAATTTGTACTGAGTGGGATTCCACGGACATCTCCTTTCAGAAGTGTGGCTCAGAGCTTTCCTTCATTTGCAAAAAAAGCCAAACTCCAGTGATTAAAAAACTCAGTGACAGTGACATGAATGTGTCCTTTTGAGCATGGATATCCCATGTTAGGCAGTGCTAAGTTACCCGTACATGTAATGCCATGCTTTATCGCAGTGCTGTCTGGGACTGAAGGTTAGAGGACCTTGGAGTATGATTTGTTCCCTAAGCTCACACACCACAGTAGGGTCAGGAAGCCTTGCACCATTTTGGTGGCGGCTCAGGAGCACTTGCTCAGAAACGGGAGGGACAATGTTGGGCTGTGATTTTTGGTTTCTTAGCCAAAGTATACCATGGGTAGTCCAGGCCACCCTGAACCAAAGGAAATTGGTTCATCACCCGCACATATGTTAAATAATATTATTTTTATAAAGCCATCTTTGGAAAAAGTTCATTTGTTTGTAAACTGAACATAGGAGAAGAGTCATAGTGTCAGTTTCCTTAAACGATGTTTTGGGAAAATGAAATCATAAAAGGATGGAAAGGATAAGGATTTGGGTGGCATAGCTTCCGGATGATAGAAGGCAGGTGTGTATACGTGTGGGGGGTTGGAGACTCTGTGTGTGTGTGTGTGTGTGTGTGTGTGTGTGTGTGTACTCTAGCTGTGTTCCTGGGGCCCTATGACACTGTGGCGGACCTTCCCAAACCCAGTTGTAGAGGTACTCGCTGCCATTCCCGGTACCTTGGAGATCAGTTTCGTAGCTGGCTAACTTTCTGTGTTTGGTTTGCCTCTCCAAATGCACCCCTGGGCACCAAATCAGTTTTTGAAATTCTTCTTTTCCCTCCTTGCCAGAAGGAACCAAAGTGGGAAGTGGGTCTCTGGCCTCCCAGGAGCAATAAGAAGTAGCATCTGCTCTCCTTCCTAGGGGCTTGACTGGTAATTCCTTTTTCATTGTGTTTTTGTTTCCTTTAAGTTATTCAGTTTTCCAAAAGCAAGCCACACTACTGTCAGTCAGGCAGCAGGATCAAAGCTTACAGAGCCGCCCTTTGGAGTCCTGGCTATTCTAAATGATACCTCTTCCCTGTCCCCTTTCACGTGTGAGCCCAGAGCTGTGGATCTGGAAACACCAACGAGGAGGATTATTTAGGTTATTTCAGGAGCAGTTTTTTGACCACCTGCATTGAAGTAGACTAAAATCATACTTAATGCACCTTTGCTTTAAGCTTTGGTCAGGCGAGCTACTTTATGAATATTTGAAAATGTTCCTAGAGGCAGGGATGCTAAAACATCATCACAGACACACGTTTTTGCACGACCTCATTAACTAATAAAGAAATAGCTAAAAGAAATGGGATTAGCTTCACAGGAGGGGTGTTAACAGTCCCTGGTCCTCCTCCCAGGTAGGCTTACATAGATGCTCATTTATCATTATCTGTCTTCTTTTATCAGGAACACTCAGCTTCTTGGAAAAACACAGAACTATAAATGCTCAGGAAAACTCACACCCAGAAATGATATGTTAAATAAATCCCCACTTGGTATTCTCTTCCAAAGCAATCTGAAGGCATCTGGGCTAGCAAACATTTCTGGGAAGGCAGACAGGCTGCTGGGGGAGCTGTGTGCACTCAGATCTACCCCGCCTCTGATCTCCTCCAGCTTTGCCTGTGGCCATCGAGGTGTTGAAGGGGGTCAAAAGTAGGGTTGAGTAGATTTGCCATTTCCTGATTTCGTTCTCCTGGACTCAACCTCTCTGCATCTCAATTTTCTTTCCTGTGCAATGGGGATAATGATGACTATTCTGCAATTACGTTATGAAAATCAAAGGTGGTAATGGTGGTGAACACTTTCCAAATTGTAAAGAAGTCTGTAAATTTCATTATAATTCTGATTGCCTGTAAAACTGTCAACTGAATAATATGGGTAAGGACCGATTATTCATTTAATCTTGACCAAAAGCCAAATAAATTATTATTACTTTAAAGGATCATGACATTTCATATTTGGGAGAAAAATTGGGAGGGTCTATTTTAGGTCGTTCTCCTTTTCATTTTTTTTTGGGTGAGGAAAGAGGCTTTGGAATGTTCATTCCCTAACCAGAGTCATCGGGCTTGGAAATGGCAAAAAAGAGACTAGAATCTAGGTTTCTAGGTCGTGCTTGAGCATCATTTCAACTTTGTTATGCTTGTATACATTTTATGTGCGTATTCATATTGAACAAAACATTAGAAGTTTATACTGGATGCCAATTTACTGCATTAAATAAACTGTGTATGAACCTTTGAAATTATTTCACTTATAGTCAGAAGCCCAGGTTATTTGAAAAGTCTTTGAGAAATTGTACAAACTAAGAAGGAAAAAAACCAAAGAAAATTACCAATGCGATAACTTAACAGTTGTCAAGAAATGTCAAAGGACAATCAGAGGGTGTGTTTGTCTGTATGTATGTACATCTGGGGGTGAGGGAGGATGGTGCTGAAGAGAAGAAAAGGGATACCTGTTAGGTCCTGTAATTAACTTTGGGGTTTAAATTAAGGTATTTTCCCAAATCTATTTCATAATGCCAACAGTTTTTTTTTCCATTGTGAGAAGTTATTTTCAGATTTTAGAAACATGGCCGAGAGCAGGTATCCAAACACACAGATAGTTGATTTTTTCACTTTGTATTTGCTTTGAAGGCCTGAGGTGTTGAGGAAAGAGTATTATCAGAAGAGCTGGGCACTGGCACTAGCTCTGGTACTGGGTAGCCATGCAACTATGATGCTCAGAAAACTGAAATGACTTGCTTACTTTCCAGGTCAGCATATTAGAGATTAAAAACCTAGTACAGAGAGAATAAGTACTCTGTAAAGGTGTCTTTTGTTTTCTTAGTAGGGTCATTGAAGGGCATTTTATTGGTTTTTTAGTTTCTGAAACATATTATGTGCAAGGGACCTTGATAGGTGCCAGGGAGAAAACAAAGGTGGATCAAATGTAAACCTGTCCTCAAAGGGTTTACAGACTACATAGTGGGAGGAAACATAAACAATTACTTGTAATATAGTAATATTGGGAGGGAACACAGTGTCTGATCAAGAAAGTGGTTCTCCATCCTGGTTACGTGACAGAATCTCCTGTGAAGTTTTGTTTGTGTAAACATGGATTCCCAGGCTCTATCGCCCAGAGATTCTAATTTGGTAGCACTGGGCTGGGGCCCAAAATTTGTTTTTTAGAACTTCAAAGGTGATATCTGCTAGGAGAATGTCTGGCTAATGGGTTTGGAGTTCTACTAGTGGTTCTCAACCTTGCTACACGCTGGAGTCACCCAGAGAGTCTTAAAAAGTCCCCATGTCCAAGCTGCACCCAACACCAGTTAAATATGGACTTCCAGAATATAGGGCTGCTGAGAGGATTAAGTGAAAACGTATATAAAGGTATATGCCTAGGTATATGCCTGATACACAGTATATGCTCAACAAATACTATTTTCATTAAGTAACAAGTGTGCACCATAAGAAAGGTATAGAATGAGATCTTTGGGAGGTCAGTGTAGGTAGAAAATACTTTTGACCGAATGGATCTGGAAGGCTACATGAAACTGGCATTAAAATAAATTGCCATAAGATATAATCATAGAATGGTGAAAGGGGTTCCAGATAGAGAAAAGGGCTGGAATATAAAAGAAAAGATAAACAAATCTAAAAGAGAACCTACTGGAGACACCCAGGGCTCCAGGAGCATTTCAACTGGTGTCAGCAGAAAAGTCAGAGATGGGGCAAATGGCAGGTACAAGCAGTAGAAATTGGTAATGGGACCTGGGGAGAAGCACCACGATTTTGAGCCTGTGTCATAGGAAGATGATGATGATAGACTAAATGGTACCTGGGAATACAGGAATCACTGACAATGGGACAAAAAAGATTTCCCTGTGGACATTTTGTATTTGAGCAGCCTGGGGAAATCCTGGGCAGGGTATCCTGGGGATAGTTGGAAAAAGGGGTTGGATACTTATGAGTAGATGAAGATATGGTTTTGGAAGACTTGGTTGGTTGTTGGTTTGTGCTTTGTTTTGGTGTTTTGGCTGGAGGTGATAGTTAAAACCAAGCAATTCAATGCAATTACCAACAGAGAAAACACAGATGAGAGACGAACACCAAAGGCATACCCCCCGACCCCAGCCCTTTGAGTATCTGAAGCCTAAAGCAACTTAGGTGCTTCTCTAAATTGAGTTTCTTTTCATCTATAATGATTAATTTTATTAAAAAGTGAACATTTCTGAAAACTCTAAGCCCCCTTTTTATCCATCCACAATTCCATTCTGACATAAATGCCAAACTTGCTGCATGGTCACCAGGCCCCGTGGTAACATCCCAGAGAATGGGATGGCTTCCTTGTAGAGTTAAGCAGGTGAATGAGAAATGATTTAGAATACAAACATACAGGCCTAAATACTAATAGTATGTCAAGAACTGTGAAACTATAAAAATAACCTAGTAACTTTAAAGTGAAAGGAATACTGTGGAGTAGAAATAACGTTGAATTGGGAAACAGAACAATTAATTTGAGTTCTGGTTCTGGTGATTTTGGCAAGTCATCTAGCTTGACCAGGGCAACATCTCCTCAGATATAAAATGGAGAATACGAATCAGGTGTTGATACCTAGGGTTCTCGCTAAGTTCTAGAGAATTCTATGACCTACTGCTCAATAGAGGGGCTTTCACTGTGCTGTAGGGCTACCCTACCTCCCACTCCCCTTACCCATGGCAAGGGCAGAAGTTTCGGAGGACAACTTCAAGTTACTAAATGCAGAGCTTACTTTAAGAATTAATCAATAGGGGTTTGTGGGTCACAACCGAGTTGGAACAATGCTTTGGTTTTGGCCAGTGTCAGGTGAAAACTGCCTCTGTGTTCTAAAGGTTTGTCTTAGCCTGGTCTTTAATCTACAGGCATTCTTCAAAAGAGATTTCTGAACGAAAAGATTCTTTGCCCCCGAGCTCAATTTTATATAAGAGCTCAATCCTCACATTTCCTTTCATTGTTCTTGTTTTATCATAAAGAGCTGTGCAAAAATGCTAAAGCCTGTATTTTTCTAAACCCCTTACACAGTACTGCCCAGATACCAGCCATAGTGAAGCAGCATGCAAAGCATTTCTGAGTGGAAATCCCACCATCTTTGATGAAAATGTCCAAATTAGCATCATTTGACAGTCCCACATTGAAGAAATCATTGTTTGACTTTTATTTTTCTTCTCTGACACAATGAGCGGGTGTGCGCGGTACAGAGACTACATGTCCACGGAGTTTAGGACGAGTGTGGGAGTGTTAACAAGCCATGTTTCTTGGACAAATATATATTTCTCTTCCTGCCATATGCTCCTTTCCGTCGTCTGTTGGTGATAAACACTTAGATGTGCTCCACTAATAACTTCTCATTATAAACAAGCCCATCAAAAAGACCTTGATAAAACCTCCCCTCTGTCAATACCTAAGGAAAGAAAGTCTGTGATGGGAAAATACATCTGGAAGCTAGTCTCCATTCTTTTAGGAATAAATCTTACTACTAGTCCTATGAAACATTTTCTTTATCAAAAGGAAGTGCTAAGTATCATGTGCATTATTTTCCACACATAATGTAAAGTACAGAATAGGGCCACACAAAGAGGGGAACCAAAAACGCTGCAGGCAGGAAAAAAACTATGATTCCCTGGGTTTAGTGCATCTTCAGAGATTTTTTTCACTTGTCCTTTAGGGGAATCCAAATTTACCTTAAAAATTAGGCTTCCTCCTGGCACTCTGGTCTTTTTTCTTTTATTCCCCTGTAGAAGTCTGGTTCAGCATACAGATCATCAACTCACTAGCTAAGGTGGGAGAGTCAGCTAATTACTTCTAAGTGATGGGGCTGTGAGGTGGCCCACAACCTGCTGGAAGATAAAGGGTTAGCCGGGTCTTCTTAATCTAAACATCTAGCCTACAGCCTAACAACTTAATCTAAACCAGCGTGAGAATATCAACCTCATGGAAATTACTTCATGCAAATTTTTAGGCAGTGGGTTTTCCTGAATTTAGACTATATCATAGGTTGGAGAATCTCCCCTGACAGGTCCCTCTGTCCCTGTCTGTCTGACTCCTGCCACCTGGGTCTTTGCGCAAGGCCTGGGGGAAAAACAGAGAACAACAACACAGCAATTTAGCTGAGACCAAGTACTTGTCCATAGATGCAAACACTACGGAGAAGAGAGCTCATGGCTGGAGGAGGAGACTGTGGGCCCTGGGAGGGGCAGGAGAACAGCAGAGTGTTGTTTTCCTTCCCTTTCCAGTGTCTCAGATGTTATTTCTAGAAACTGCCTCGCTTCTAGTAATCTTCATCATAATTCACAACGGGACTTTAGCAACTGGGGATAAGAAAAGACAGAAGAGGGATAAGCTGACTTCTCAAGGCAGAGGTGAGATTGAATGGAGGGGAGGTACAGGGGGCAACGAGGTCTTCGCAGGGAGCAGGGGAAGATGCAGGCCTCTTCCAGGGCCAAAGGGGATGCAACAGAGGAGAGGCGGTTGTGGAATGTCATCATCAGCTAGGTATGGAGGTGGCAGTCAACTCAGGAACCACGTGGGTGGTGGAAGGCTTTCTGGGAGTTTGTCCCTAAGAATTTGCCTAAGATCAGGGCTCTTCAGAATTGGGCAGGATTCAGCACTTAAGGCTAGAGGACCAGCAAGAACTGGAGAGAGTTTTAGATGGGCTCAACTTAAGGGCAGCTCTGGCAGTGAAGAGAAAGGAGGTGAGACTGGGTACAAGGGAAGTGTCCAGGCTAAAGTTCAGGAAGAGGAACCCTGGCAGAAGCCAATCCTTTTGGGTAGAAGGACGACAGCTAGAAAGTGTGAATTCTCAGGGACTCCACTTGGTTTGAATGGAAATGAGGCGAGCAGGAGGGGGAATGTAATTGGAACATGACCAGTTGGTGCTTGGTCTGATTGCTGAAAAGACTCACTGAAGGTTGGCTCTGGAAGTGGACAGACCTAAAGCTGTAGATAAGGGCATTCCCGACTCTGGAAGGCAGAGGAAGGAAGGAAGCTAGGAACTAATTTCTCTATTCTCAATGAGCTCCTAAGGTCCTAAAGGCAAAGACTCATGCATAAGCATGAGGACAGGCATTCTTCCTCTTACAGATGAAGTTAACTTGCTCTGTCCTGTACACAAATAACTAAATGGGCCTGGCACACAGGGGAAAACGTATTTCATTCCTTAATTGGAAAGCCCATGACACCTAATGCTGGTATCAGGGATTTATTTAAAACCAAAAAAACCTCTAGGGATAGTGGTTTTTAAATTTGAACATGCACAAGAATCACTTGGAGAGCTTATTAATAATATGGATTCCAAGGTCCTACCCCCCAAACTTTGGATTCTTGAAAGCTAGGAAGGGACCTGGGAATCTGCATGCCAGCCAACATTGCCAGTGCTTTTATGCCAACGGTCAGCACAGCCATCCTTTAAGTCCTGCTTTAAGGGCAGGCCATTCGTTCCATCCAGCTGCAGCTTCATCTTTATCTAGAGCTGAATGGGATCTAGACATCCTAAAAAGATGATCCAGAGGCTTATCACAGAATGCCTCCTAAATGAGGAAAGAAAGATGAACATACATTTACAATTAAATCAGGACTGAAAAAAACCCTACTCTGTCTTGGTTCTTTGGAAATGGAGGATCAGAGCATGGTAAGCAGAAACCCTGGGCTGATGTGGGATCAGGTCGTGTTTTCTGTGCACAGGGATGCCTGAGAGAGGAGCTGGGAGCGCGGTCAAGGCTCCTTTATTTGTGGTTGCACTGTTGTGCCCCATGCCTCTTGGGGGAGGTGGCACTCTGCCAATCCTCCCCCTAGCCCAGCCTGCCCCTGGCTTAGCTCCTGATTAATTCAGGGGAATCCTGGGAGGTTAACCCTTAATTTGATGGCTCCAGTGGGGAGCTTGAGAGATTGGTGGTAATTTATCACCCTCATTTTTTTTTTTTTTTTAGTGTATAAACATTTTCCAAGCAACAAATAAAAAATTATTTTTAAAATCCACATTTAAAAAACATTAGCTACAGCACTCTATTCTTACATGACTGTATCCTCCAAACATAGCAATTACTTCTCATCCATCTCCTTTAACAAACTTCAAATATGTAACATAAAAAATATAGCTACAATTGCAGCCTTAGATTCTCAAAATGTGGCCAGACTCCATATTTGTTTCCTGTTCCCTTTGGAGAAAACAGTCTTTCTTCTACCAGAGATAAGATTTTATTGGGATAGTTTAACTAAGCTGAAGAGATTTCCTTAACGAGATTATGTAAATGTATGCCAAGGATATAAACCACATTTTCTCAGAGAGTGGAACACTTCAAATATCATTTCATCAAACAGGACCACGGGTAGAAACACCTCCATAAATTGTTAAGGGACAAAGCAAGAAGGCTGAACTATACACATTTGATCAAATTTCGTTTCATTCAGTCACTTTATTAAAGTCTCCTAGAGAAGGACAGAGGATCATTGTACCTCTGTGGAGGGCAGCGTTTTTATTCCTCTGTCACTTGATGTGGAAGAGGGGGTATCACCCCTCACGGCCCCCAGAGGTCCCTTGTGGCTTAGTGCCACTGTCTTGAGGGTAGAGAGGCAGTTCTTCTCAATGTAACAGACTGCAATTGTATCTCCGACAACATTAAAAAGAAAAAAAAAAAAAGGACTCGGAGCTAGTCTTATGCCAAGTAAGGAATAGAAACTGGCTCTCTGCTCCCATCCTACACTTCCTGCTGAATTACTATATCATATTATATAGATATAGATGAACTCACGAGCACCTATTAGGAAAGATATAATTCGGGTATTTTCTGTTTTCTATCCTTGCTGAACACCTTTGGTGAATGTGTGTTTTACTTAAATTTCTAGAGTTTAGCAACACATCTTGTTCTAAGTTAGTCTCCCAAACCTTCGTTTCTCTTGAGTTTGCTAACAGAATTTATATCCACTCTAAACTGCAACAAATGGCCAAAGACAGCTGTGGACTTCACTGGATGCTTCTCTGCGTGAAGACAGCGCTCCAGAGAGCTCTCTGCTCTCCTGAGAAAATGTTAAGGCAGCTCTACTCTATCCCCTCCACCCGCCCTGAAGGTCTGCAGGAGAATAAATGATTGCATTTTGATAAGAAGGGAAAACCTTCAGAGGAAGAACTCTTAGATATGGGAGTCAGCTACTCCTCTCTTCCTCAGTTGCAGAGGATACAGAATTAAAGACAATTATCCACGTCAATGGGTAGAACAGTCCTTATGGAAGGGCAACTCTGCTGTCTTAGGAGCTGAAATCTTTTTTTAAAGCAGCCATCCCCTTAAAGGGGAAACACACACATATGAATACTTGTATTTCTGATAATTTAAAAAATTGCAGCTCTTAGATAGCCTCAAGCACCAGAGGGCAGACAACAGAAGCAAGAAAAACTACAATCCTGCAGCCTGTGGACCAAAAACCACAGTTACAGAAAGACAGAGAAGATGAAAAGGCAGAGGGCTATGTACCAGATGAAGGAACAAGAAAAAACCCCAGAAAAACAACTAAATGAAGTGGAGATAGGCAACCTTCCAGAAAAAGAATTCAGAATAATGATAGTGAAGATGATCCAGGACCTCGGAATAAGAATGGAGGCAAAGATTGAGAAGATGCAAGAAATGATTAACAAAGACCTGGAAGAATTAAAGAACAAACAAACAGAGATGACCAATACAATAACTGAAATGAAAACTACACTAGAAGGAATCAATAGCAGAATAACTGAGGCAGAAGAACGGATAAGTGACCTGGAAGACAGAATGGTGGAATTCACTGCTGTGGAACAGACTAAAGAAAAAAGAATGAAAAGAAATGAAGACAGCCTAAGAGACCTCTGGGACAACATTAAACGCAAAAACATTCGCATTATAGGGGTCCCAGAAGGAGAAGAGAGAGAGAAAGGACCAGAGAAAATATTTGAAGAGATTATAGTCGAAAACTTCCCTAACATGGGAAAGGAAATAGCCACCCAAGTCCAGGAAGTGCAGAGAGTCCCATACAGAATAAACCCAAGGAGAAACACGCCGAGACATATAGTAATCAAAGTGGCAAAAATTAAAGACAAAGAAAAATTACTGAAAGCAGCAAGGGAAAAACGACAAATAACATACAAGGGAACTCCCATAAGGTTAACAGCTGATTTCTCAGCAGAAACTCTGCAAGCCAGAAGGGAGTGGCATGATATACTTAAAGTGATGAAAGGGAAGAACCTACAACCAAGATTACTCTACCCAGCAAGGATCTCATTTAGATTTGATGGAGAAATCAAAAGCTTTACAGACAAGCAAAAGCTAAGAGAATTCAGCACCACCAAACCAGCTCTACAACAAATGCTAAAGGAACTTCTCTAAGTGGGAAACACAAGAGAAGAAAAGGACCTACAAAAACAAACCCAAAACAATTAAGAAAATGGTCATAGGAACATACATATCGATAATTACCTTAAACGTGAATGGATTAAATGCCCCAACCAAAAGACATAGTCTGGCTGAATGGATACAAAAACAAGACCCATCTATATGCTGTCTACAAGAGACCTACTTCAGACCTAGGGACACATACAGACTGAAAGTGAGGGGATGGAAAAAGATATTCCATGCAAATGGAAATCAAAAGAAAGCTGGAGTAGCTATACTCATATCAGATAAAATAGACTTTAAAATAAAGAATGTTACAAGAGACAAGGAAGGACACTACATAATGATCCAGGGATCAATCCAAGAAGAAGATATAACAATTATAAATATATATGCACCCAACATAGGAGCACCTCAATACATAAGGCAACTGCTAACAGCTATAAAAGAGGAAATCGACAGTAACACAATAATAGTGGGGGACTTTAACACCTCACTTACACCAATGGACAGATCATCCAAAATGAAAATAAATAAGGAAACAGAAGCTTTAAATGACACAATAGACCAGATAGATTTAATTGATATATATAGGACATTCCATCCAAAAACAGCAGATTACACGTTCTTCTCAAGTGCGCACGGAACATTCTCCAGGATAGATCACATCTTGGGTCACAAATCAAGCCTCAGTAAATTTAAGAAAATTGAAATCATATCAAGCATCTTTTCTGACCACAACGCTATGAGATTAGAAATGAATTACAGGGAAAAAAACATAAAAAAGACAAACACATGGAGGCTAAACAATACATTACTAAATAACCAAGAGATCACTGAAGAAATCAAACAGGAAATAAAAAAATACCTAGAGACAAATGACAATGAAAACACGACGACCCAAAACCTATGGGATGCAGCAAAAGCGGTTCTAAGAGGGAAGTTTATAGCTATACAAGCCTACCTAAAGAAACAAGAAAAATCTCAAGTAAACAATCTAACCTTACACCTAAAGAAACTAGAGAAAGAAGAACAAACAAAACCCAAAGTTAGCAGAAGGAAAGAAATCATAAAGATCAGAGCAGAAATAAATGAAATAGAAACAAAGAAAACAATAGCAAAGATCAATAAAACTAAAAGTTGGTTCTTTGAGAAGATAAACAAAATTGATAAGCCATTAGCCAGACTCATCAAGAAAAAGAGGGACAGGACTCAAATCAATAAAATCAGAAATGAAAAAGGAGAAGTTACAACAGACACCGCAGAAATACAAAACATCCTAAGAGACTACTACAAGCAACTTTATGCCAATAAAATGGACAACCTGGAAGAAATGGACAAATTCTTAGAAAGGTATAACCTTCCAAGACTGAATCAGGAAGAAACAGAAAATATGAACAGACCAATCACAAGTAATGAAATTGAAACTGTGATTAAAAATCTTCCAACAAACAAAAGTCCAGGACCAGATGGCTTCACAGGTGAATTCTATCAAACATTTAGAGAAGAGCTAACACCCATCCTTCTCAAACTCTTCCAAAAAATTGCAGAGGAAGGAACACTCCCAAACTCATTCTATGAGGCCACCATCACCCTGATACCAAAACCAGACAAAGACACTACAAAAAAAGAAAATTACAGACCAATATCACTGATGAATATAGATGCAAAAATCCTCAACAAAATACTAGCAAACAGAATCCAACAACACATTAAAAGGATCATACACCACGATCAAGTGGGATTTATCCCAGGGATGCAAGGATTCTTCAATATACGCAAATCAATCAATGTGATACACCATATTAACAAATTGAAGAATAAAAACCATATGATCATCTCAATAGATGCAGAAAAAGCTTTTGACAAAATTCAACACCCATTTATGATAAAAACTCTCCAGAAAGTGGGCATAGAGGGAACCTACCTCAAAATAATAAAGGCCATATATGACAAACCCACAGCAAACATCATTCTCAATGGTGAAAAACTGAAAGCATTTCCTCTAAGATCAGGAACGAGACAAGGATGTCCACTCTCACCACTATTATTCAACATAGTTCTGGAAGTCCTAGCCACGGCAATCAGAGAAGACAAAGAAATAAAAGGAATACAAATTGGAAAAGAAGAAGTAAAACTGTCACTGTTTGCGGATGACATGATACTATACATAGAGAATCCTAAAACTGCCACCAGAAAACTGCTAGAGCTAATCAATGAATATGGTAAAGTTGCAGGTTACAAAATTAATGCACAGAAATCTCTTGCATTCCTATACACTAATGATGAAAAATCTGAAAGAGAAATTATGGAAACACTCCCATTTACCATTGCAACAAAAAGAATAAAATACCTAGGAATAAACCTACCTAGGGATACAAAAGACCTGTATGCAGAAAACTATAAGACACTGATGAAAGAAATTAAAGATGATACCAACAGATGGAGAGATATACCATGTTCTTGGATTGGAAGAATCAACATTGTGAAAATGAGTATACTACCCAAAGCAATCTACAGATTCAATGCAATCCCTATCAAATTACCAATGGCATTTTTTACAGAGCTAGAACAAATCATCTTAAAATTTGTATGGAGACACAAAAGACCCCGAATAGCCAAAGCAGTCTTGAGGCAAAAAAATGGAGCTGGAGGAATCAGACTCCCTGACTTCAGACTATACTACAAAGCTACAGTAATCAAGACAATATGGTACTGGCACAAAAACAGAAACATAGATCAATGGAACAAGATAGAAAGCCCAGAGATTAACCCACGCACCTATGGTCAACTAATCTATGACAAAGGAGGCAAAGATATACAATGGAGAAAAGACAGTCTCTTCAATAAGTGGTGCTGGGAAAACTGGACAGCTACATGTAAAAGAATGAAATTAGAATACTCCCTAACACCATACACAAAAATAAACTCAAAATGGATTAGAGACCTAAATATAAGACTGGACACTATAAAACTCTTAGAGGAAAACATAGGAAGAACACTCTTTGACATAAATCACAGCAAGATCTTTTTTGATCCACCTCCTAGAGTAATGGAAATAAAAACAAAAATAAACAAGTGGGACCTAATGAAACGTAAAAGCTTTTGCACAGCAAAGGAAACCATAAACAAGACGAAAAGACAACCCTCAGAATGGGAGAAAATATTTGCAAATGAATCAACGGACAAAGGATTAATCTCCAAAATATATAAACAGCTCATTCAGCTCAATATCAAAGAAACAAACACCCCAATCCAAAAATGGACAGAAGACCTAAATAGACATTTCTCCAAAGAAGACATACAGACGGCCATGAAGCACATGAAAAGATGCTCAACATCACTAATTATTAGAGAAATGCAAATCAAAACTACAATGAGGTATCACCTCACTCCTGTTAGAATGGGCATCATCAGAAAATCTACAAACAACAAATGCTGGAGAGGGTGTGGAGAAAAGGGAACCCTCTTGCACTGTTGGTGGGAATGTAAATTGATACAGCCACTATGGAGCACAATATGGAGGTTCCTTAAAAAACTAAAAATAGAATTACCATATGACCCAGCAATCCCACTACTGGGCATATACCCAGAGAAAACCGTAATTCAAAAAGACACATGCACCCGAATGTTCATTGCAGCACTATTTACAATAGCCAGGTCATGGAAGCAACCTAAATGCCCATCAACAGATGAATGGATAAAGAAGTTGTGGTACATATATACAATGGAATATTACTCAGCCATAAAAAGGAACGAAATTGAGTCATTTGTTGAGACGTGGATGGATCTAGAGACTGTCATACAGAGTGAAGTAAGTCAGAAAGAGAAAAACAAATATCGTATATTAATGCATGTATGTGGAACCTAGAAAAATGGTACAGATGAGCCAGTTTGCAGGGCAGAAGTTGAGACACAGATGTAGAGAATGGACATATGGACACCAAGGGGGGAAAACTGCGGTGAGGTGGGGATGGTGGTGTGCTGAATTGGGCGATTGGGATTGACATGTATACACTGATGTGTATAAAACTGATGCCTAATAAGAACCTGCAGTATAAAAAAACAAACAAAACAACTAATACTAAACTTTCATTGGGTTATTTGTATGGAAATATGTTAATATAAATGTTTCAGACATTACATGAAATTTCTAAAAATCTTATATTTGTATTTGTATGGAAATATGTATGGAAATATGTTAATATAAATGTTTCAGACATTACATGAAAAAAAAAATTGCAAGCAAACAGATGGGTCATAAACATTGTGAAAAAATTAAAACCCCAATATTCCCCAAATTTAGACATGAAACTCCTTAAAAGTCAAACCTAAAAATGTTCACTTCTCAGGAGGCTACAGTAGGTATCTGGAACTCTTCAATGATGCAAGAACAAAGAATTCTCTTAAGCTAGGCACTTCAGACCCGAATAGGTGCAGGAAACAAAGAATGCACAGTAGGAGCCAAGGTTCCTCAGTTTTTCTGGAACACTCAGCCAACATGTAGCTCTGTGTTTGCTGCAGCGCCCTTCTTTCTCTGCGTCAATTTCCTCACTGGGGAAGCGAGTGGGCCTAACTACATAGGGTCTAAGACCCTTCCTTACTGTGGTGTCTGTTAAATCTGGTATGTTTAAACATGAAGCTTTGACCCATCATCAAAGCCCTAAACCTCTATAACTTTCCATCTCTGTTATCTTGGTTTCCATTCTTTGCGTGGCCTGGATGTTATGTGTTAGGCATTGATTAGCAAAGGACGTTTTCTGAAATGTTTCTCAACCTGCCCTCTAAATGCTAGAGCTAATATTTTATAAGGCGGCTTAATTCAGTCCTAAATTTCATTCTTAATGAGAGTAATTTCTAGGAATGACATACCCCTCAAAACGTCTTGCTTTATGGAGTGAATGAATCCACGCCCTGCCAAATCCTCTTTGTGTGCAGTGTCCCAGAAAGACCTCCTGCTGGAGTTGGAGGGGGCCTTGCAGACTACCTAGTGCAACCGCCCACCTTACAGATGTGGAGACTGAGGCCCGGTGAGGTAAAATGTCTTAGCCAAGGACGCAAAGCCAGTAAGTGGCAGACACAGGAAGAAAAGCGAAGTCTCCTCATCTCTTGCCCAGTACCTCTTCTACTGTTCAGCAGTGCATTTCAGAGGATACGTTCCCTTCCACTTTCCTCTTTTGTTTTCCCAAATGTGTTTCTGTCTCTATACAAATAACTCGATCAAACCTTGGATTTTAACCTTCAAAAGACCCCATGGCATTGACATGGGTTATTATCCATTCAGCATATGCAATTCAGAATGCTCATACGACTTTTGTGCGTGTCACCAGCTCATTTGCTGCATTTGGTTTATTCAGCCATGATTAGAGATAGTCATTTACAGTCACACATTTGGGAACTCTTTAACAAGCTTCTAGCAGTTTCCTTTCCAGAGCTGTTTAAATAGATGAGGGTGTGGTATCAGCAGCGACAGCAGTTTCCTCCGTCCTACTGATTATCCCTGCTATGCGTATGTCTTTATCAGAACTTCCATTTTGTAGAAAGGCTTTAAAAAAAGAGAAAATAACCCAAAGATGCACACATTCCAGAGCCAGTAAGTCATCATTTCAGGAAGACTGACTAAAAAATTAAAATGGAAACCACCACACTATAACCTGAAAGTTCCCTGAAAAAAAAAAAAAAAAAAACCAAAAACCCTCCCTCTTTTCATTTTAAAGAATACTTTTTGAAGTAATTGGCACAAAGACTGTTCTAGTGCAGATTGCTGCAAGTGTGCTCTTGGCAAGAACATCATAAGCGCTAGAAAAACTTTAATATGCTCGAGAAGCCAAATACAAACTGACACCAGGAACTCAAGTGTGGGAACAAACAGGGGAAAAAAAGAGAGCATTTCAATTTAATACAAACCTACATACAAAGGGGCCAATTTCTCCGATTCATGGTTTAGCATACAATGCAGCTGTCCTCTGAGTGAATACAGAATAGTTATAAATAAGAAATTAGAATGATCAGTTTGAGGGAATTTCTCAAGAGTCCTTTTGATATGTAATAGGGCAACTATGATGCCTAAGAAATCCAGACATCAATGCATTAAATGACATCAGGTTGGAATCTATTTAGAAAAGGAGGGTTAAAACTTGAAGAAGCATCTCTTTGATTTGACCTCTGGAGCAGAGCCTCTGCAGGGAGACTCAAAATGAATAGCGTTACCCCTACCCGTAGCCTTGCTTTCCAGGTCTTTAAAATATAAGTTTGAATACATGTAACACAGGGGGGATATCATCTAGAAGCGTCTCCTACGTGGCACGAAATAGGAAGAACTGTGGACTTTTGCACTCTGCAGGATACGGGGAGAGTCTTTTAATTCTCTTTATACCATCGAATGTAAGACGAGAACTATTAAAAAAATCCTTTTTTCCTTCCTCAAGTCATCATCTTCTTTGCTATTTTAGGGTAATGATTCAAGGATTTGGAGATTTTCTGCATCTTTCTCCATCCACATTTTAAATTTATCCTTGATTGTGACCAACACTTATTTTACCCTGAAACTGAAAAGATCACTCCATTTTCACAGTCTTGCTAAGTAAGATTTCTCCTGTAACCCCCTGGAGTTCAAACGTGCTATAGTTTTTTTTGTTTTTGTTTTTTCTTTTCCTTGGGGAACGTTTGAAGTCCCCTTTAAAAATAATGCCTGCAGGATATTTTTCCCTAATACCATTTAAAGAAACTTGAAAGCATATGGCTCTCGAAGCGCACAGGGTTCTAATGAAGTAATCAGCAACACTGTTCACAGGCAGACTTGCACCAGGAGCGTTCAGACCCAACCCGTATCATTCTTCTGCATGAAGTAAGATTCTGCAGAAACTCCTTTCCTCCACCTGCCGTGTAAAGGCTTAGTGAGCCACAGTACTCAAGCAGTGACTTTCAACCTTTGAAGGATGGAAGGCGGTAGAAAGGTTGTATCAGGATCGGAACCGTCAGTGGCAAAGCAAATCAATCTGGTAGCTTGTAAGGCAACTCGAGACAAATATTCCTCAGTCGTGCAGCCTCCCTTCATAGTGTGGGAGGAGAAAATAAAATTTCTTTGTAGGTTTCTATTTGATGTAGTCCCTAGTAGCTTTGCCATTACCTTGGGTGATTCTCCACACAGCCAGCCAAGACTAAATAAAACAAAAACATGGGATATTAATGCACTTTCTCTGGAACTGGGAAGAGCATGCTGTTCTCCTGCAGTTTTGCAGCGGATTCTCTAAATCCATCACAATTAACATCCCACTTCTTCAGGCACAACCTCATGAGTGCTGAAATATCACATCTTGAGCCATTTCCTTGGGATTTTAGCAAAACAAGTAATGATTCTTTTGATTATAGGAGTGACTTGTGCTATCGTGACTGCCAAGTAAGTATGCAACTGTTTAAAAGAACCAGAATCAGCACTTGATTTTTTTATTCCTGCTTTGGTTTGGGCAGACATCCCCTTCCCCACCACCCCAGTCAACCATAGCATCTCCTGCTCCATAGCAATGGGGAAGGGAGGAATGAGGTGAGCGGTGGGCTGGCAGGTGTCTGAATGACTCAGATTCAAGGGCAGGTATCTTACTCTTTCCTGGTCCATAACTGGCCGGATAAGGCTCCTCAAATGTCCAAACACTCCCGCAGCATCTGATGTACCTCATCCACACTACATGATTTCATTCATTCCACAAGTATTGCTGAGATTAATCTGTGGCCGGGCACTGTTCTTGGCTCAGGGGATACAGCTATGAAGAGGATGCACAGAGAGGGAGTGATGAGATCTGAGAAATGTTTCTGGCTGCTGTAAATGGCTGCTCTGGGGGCCCGAGTGGAAGCAGGAAGGCCAAATAGGAGACTCCTGTAGAGGTCCTGGTGGGGGAGATGATGGTAGTCCAGGAGGAAATGATGGGAAGTAGTTGCATTGTGGACACACTTTGAAGGTAGAGTTGATGGAATTTGCTGATGTATTCAATGCGGGGTCTGAGGTCAAGAGTGGACTCAAAGGATACTCCTACGCTTTTGCCCAGAGCTCCAGGAGGGAGGATGGAGCGACTCACTGAAGCGGAAAGGGCTGGTGGATGGCAAAACATTTTGAGGGGTGGGTTTTGTTTTGGTTCTATTATGATTGAGAAATTGTCAACATGTAAATGAAGACTCAGTAGGACATAGAAGTTTAGCTGCGCTTCTTTAGTCTCATTCTTTTCATAATCAATTCAGAGATCTTCTATATGCTAAAACATAAATAGTTCCAGAAATGTTATACATATCTTTTATGATAAATGCTGTTGGCAAAAGAGCAAATTAGGGATGTGCCTGCCCCAATCCCTGGCTTTCCTAGTCCGTGTCTGAGAGGATAATGGGGATACATTCTGATAAAACGCACTGTTGAGTCACGACTAAAGACAAGCATAGCAGGCCAGGTAAACAACAACAAAAATGCTCCAAGTTATAAAGCCTATGAAGCCTGCGGACACTTTCACAAGACAAATTCTATTCTTTATATTTTCTTTAAATATCATTTCCAAAGCATCCGTCTTTTCACGCAGGGGGACAAATTTCAAAACCCAGGCCAGGAGACTAAATCCAGGTATCTCAGGCCACGTTCATCCCCGGATAGGAAAGTACAGATGGCACTGTGTTTAAGAAGGTTTAAATTTAATGTTCTAAGAAGGCAAGCACTCTCCGTCGGCCCTGCCGCCTCCCACTTTGCCTGATCTCTGGAAGACATCTGAGTTTATGATCAGGAGAAAGAAAGACAACGTATAGAGGTTCCTGCTGGCAGAGACCGGCATATATTTAGAGAACGTTGGTCCACTTAGCCAGGGCTCTCCTTTCAAAAACACTTGTGCAGAGCACTGTGGGTGGCACACTTTCCCAAAGCAGTGACCTTCTCCTAGAGCTACCAGAAGACTGCTGTTTGTATTTGATTTCCTTAATCCCGCTAAAGCAGCAAAGGCGGCTTAGGTGATAATTTATTTATAAGAAATTATAATAAAGCTTTAGCAGTTTGAATGCTGTGTAAAAAGTGGGAGGTAGATGGTACAGAGGCAGGATAGCCAAACTTAGAAGTGAGCATTATGACAATTTTTTGGTTTATCTACCCTTGGAATCAATTTTGTCATTTTTAATTGACCGATTTTCCCTTGTTTGCTTAACAATTTATTAATTGATTGCTATGCTCATGCAATTAATTCAAAAGCTGGCAAGTTTAACGCAGAGAAATTAATTTTCTTTTACCAACATGCCACTTAAAGTACATTTTTGGAAGCCTGGGTTACCAGAAAATTACCTTCAAATTAATCAACAAGGAAATTAGATGGTAGTGTCCCTTGACATCTGTCAATCCAAAATATGTCAGTTTCTTCCTTTTGTTTGAGTGGGCTTTCTCTGCTGAGTAAGGGATTAAAAAAAATACAACAAAACACCTGGATATTAAACACACTCTGCCTCTTAAGAGGCAGAGAAAGGGAAGCAGTTTCTTTATATAAACAGGCACTGTTTAAAAGAATTTTCTTTTTCACCTAGAGAAATTTGTAGAAAAGGGGTAAATCTTAAAAGAGAACATGACAGTGAAGTTCATCGGCTTCTTCCCCCAGCAGCTCGTTCTCCATTTTTCTTATTTGAACACTTACTAGGTGCCACCACTCTGCCAGGCCCTACGGGAGCAGACTTGCCAGGGAGATAAAAATGAGGCCAGCCCTAAACGAGACCTGGAAGTGCAAAGTGCAGGGGAGGCCGCGGGAGAATGTCCTGACCAGGCACGGTGGGGAGGTGCTCATGGAAGAGGCAGCCCTGAAGCTGAAGGTTTACAGACCAGTAGGATTTGATTGGCCTTTAGGGCCAAGGGCGATTATAAGCCAAAGCATAGAGGTACAAACTGCTGTTTGCATGTAGGAATTGAGAGGAGTGCAGAGAGAGGACAGAGGACAGCAGCTGGGGAAAGGCTGGAGCAGGGAAAGCTGGCTGGACTGTGCAATGCTGTGAATGCCCTACAAAGGAAGGGTGACTTGACTTTATAGACAAGGTGGGAACCACTGAAGACTTTTGAAGAAGGGATCATGTGACCTGAGCTATAGGAAGAAAACTATAAGGGCATTCACTCAGTCATTTATTCACTTATTCATTCATTCAAATGGGCAATGTTTACTTAACCTTTATCAGGCATTGCTCTGTGCCAGTCACTGGGGCCACCACAGTCACTAAGGAGCTCACATCCCATCTACTGATACCTAATTAGAGTGTGATCAGGGCTATAATAGGAAGGTGAATCCAAGGAATGGCCAGCAGCCTGTCGGGGTGAGGGTAAAGAAGAAATGTGGGTAAGGCTGGTGTTCAGCTCTCACTCGGGCTTGACCCTTGGACCTCTCTCGATTTTTAGTAACTCTTCCATTTCATCAGTAAAGCTAGAAGGATGGAGTGCATCACTTCTCTTGGACTCAGCTTTGATCCTCTGCTTCTCACTTCCCAGATCCAGTTAGTCATCAACGCTGAGGAATTCTTCCTTTACCACTTCTCTTACTACCGATGTTACATCCATTCCAAGTGCCATTTGTTAATATAGACCATGGAAATCTTACATGTGGACAGCTGGGTGGGCGGCTTCCTATCTGGGCTCTCTTATGTGTTTCCCACACTGGTCCATCCTGCATTTTGCTGTCAGGTGCATCTTCCTAAAGTATTTTTACACAGAGGAAAGCAGGCCAGGAGTGATATGGTCTCCCTCATTTCCTTGTGGCGTAACTTTGGAGCAATCCCACGACCTGGCTGAGCCTCTGTTTCCCCTAATTCATATGAGCATGATCACCCTTGCCACCCCTATCTTACAGAATTGCTAAAAGAACCACATGAGGCAGTGCATTTAAGAGACCCTGAAAACACACAGCACCATTTAGCTATAAAGTATTATAATTATTACTCTTACTCTTCAAGAAACTTGATTGATTCTGGAATAAAATTTGGGCCCCTTAGCTTTCATGAAAGTCTTGTGACCATTCGGTCCGAATGTTTACAACCTCATTTTCTATAACTTTCCTCCCTAGACTCCAAATGCTTTGCACACCATCTCCTGATCTGCCTTGTGTTTAGCTTCTCTGTACCTTTACTCACACCAACTCTCAGACCAGGAATTCCTTCCCTGGTCCCCTCCACCAGTGAAAATAATATTCATTCATCAAGATCTATGTCAAATTTCTTTGCCTCTTCTTTGGGCCACTCTAGCCCAAAGTTGTCCTCTTCCCTTTGAATTCCTACCATTGTTTCTGCCGTCCAGTCAGCACTAGAGATGCACTACCTGGGACTGTTCTTTCCCTGTCTCTGCCTCTGTCTCTCTCTGCGCCTTCGAGGCACAGTGTGTCTTTTATTTCTCTGTCTACCTCTCAGGACACAGACCAAGGGAGGAACTCAGCTGATGAGTGGCTGCCTGGACACTGTACATCTAACTACAGTGTGAGAGCCCACGAAGGCCCTAACCTTTTGATCCTTTACTCCTTTTGATCCTTACAGCAGCCTTCAAGGAGGTAGAGCAGGTGTCGGTATCTCCATTTTATAGATAAGGATCTGGAGGCTAGAGAGATGAAGTGTCTGTGATTACACAGCTAAAATACAGTTCCGACGGTCCTTCAGGTTCAGTGCTCTTTTCCACAGACCACCCTGCGTCTCCCGCCACTCTCAATTCCTGTTTTGATCCATCTGAGGAGTCTAGAATTGTGCAGTTCTCCCTTCTGCCTGAAAAACTTTCAATACGAAATTGTCTTTAGAAAATATATACCGGTAAGATTCCTCTTGGGGTTAATTACTCCTTGAATACAACTAGATACTTCAGTTTCCTGTTGGAACTACAGGAAATGTCCAGTGAGTTTGGCTTATTCTAGCCCTGAAGAGCACACTTATTTCTTTTTCAGGGAACATAAAGGATATTGCTGATTACTGACTCTGGTAACTAAATACTTTATTCCAATGCAAAGAGCAATACATAAGGTTTCCATCACTAAACAAATGCATAGCTGGCTACTATTAACACTAGACAACTAATTACAACAGTCCAAAGTGAGCGGCCGGATCACATCAACAGTGGATCCGTGGCCATTTCCGTAACCCTTTCCCCTGAGGCAACCCCCAGGCCCCACTGTGAGGATGGAGCCATGACGGTGACTTCCAGACACTTCCTCCTCCTCTTACGAACAGAATTCCTGCCCTGCGCCCTCTTCAGAAGTAAAATGGGTAATCTGTAGGCTCCTATTAAAAACAGCCTCTCTTCACAAAAATATATGCACCAAGAGCAGAAATAAAATGGGGAAAAGATCAATTCTTAGTGATAAACATAAGCTAAGCCAATATCTTCTGAAATGCTAAAATATTCGATTTTACAGTTATAATTCAATAAAGATAATATTGGATGTTAACAGAGACTTAGAGTTTTCAGAACATTTTCACTCATGTTGTATTAATCTCATAGTAACTCTGTGATATTTCAGAAGGGGCACTATTATTTGCTTTCAGCAGACTCAGTGAGGCTACATGATTTCCGTAAAGTCATATACATACCAAATGGCAAAACCAGGACTAAAATCTACATTTGTTGATTTTTAAGACCACGGCTTAGTACATTCTACCAAGTCACCAAAAATGCCATCTACAAGATTATTTTTGATATTAGTCATTACATATACAAGAGCTACTTATAAATATCTGTATTAATGATTACTTTCAGCTTTTAATAATTTATAGATAATTTTAATTAATTTGTTTGGTAGCTGTATTGGGCAAAAACAATGACTATTACATAGCTGATGGCTGTAGAGGGTTTAGATTCCAATGACATGTGTGAATCAATTTCTGTACAAATATTTTAGTCTTCAATTAATGGTTAATTTTTATACAACCCACCAAATTGATTCTGTGGTAGTCTTAACCAATCATAAATATGCCTACTGAATTGTCTAGGTATTTTGGAAAGACATATAACAATCCCTCTATCTATCCACAGACCCATTTTTCTATCTCCCTCTGACTTGTAGAAGATACTACAAACAGTTCTGGAAGTTCACTAGCATTCAGTACTCTTAATAATTCTGATTTTCTAAGTGATATGTTCAAATTCCAACACGAGTGCTGGAAACAACAGACTGAACCAAACTAGAAGTAGCACAAGTGTTATGGCTCACGGCAGAACCATCAGGCACAGCTTGGAAGCAAGTCCTTCTCTATGAATGGAGCTAAAATAATTCACAATTTTCCAAAACTCATTATTATCCCCTACTCATTTCTAGAAAAGGATTCACGGCAGGACATTGCATCTCTTTCACTGTGACACCATTTGCCTTCTCCTGCACTCTGTGCCCAGATAGGCTAGTGGGATGCACGTGACTGATGGTGAGTTCCAATAGTGCTAATAGTAACAAGTGATACATACAGGGAGAGGCTTTTTGTCAGGTTTCCTTTGGAGCTGGAAGTGTCCACTCTGGGCCTGGTACCCTGCTTGTGTTGTCCAGTACCCACCCCCGCAACTGGCTCTGGGCTCCTCCATTTGGCTAACTCTGGATGCCCATACCTAAAGACTTGCCCTGCTCTATCGTTGGTTTCTTACATAAGACATCACATGGCAGTTAATAATTACCCCCAAACAAATAGCCCAGTGAGAAATGTGCAGATTTCAGGAGGCCCCAAATGGTATCTTCTGTCAGCCCTCCCTCACAGTAGTCAAACACCACATCTATGGACCTTTATGCTCTACAATTCTATGATTCTTAAGAGGGAATGGGAAAAGAAATGTAGGAAAAGAATCTCAGAAGAGTTTGTGGTATTTGTTCTTGGGGTCAAATGGACAGTGAGGTTGCTTTGTCATTCTCTGAGATGGATTGTTTGCGCCTCTGTATTTTTTGAAAATTCAGTGGGATGGGGATGGGGACACACACCCTAGAATTGACATGACATATTGCCTGTCCACACTCCACTGAAGCCATGGCCTCCCTAGGCTCATATTACCACCTTGGAGCCAACATTCTGGGCCTGACCCCAGCCCACTGCCCCTGCCACTGCTTTCCCCTCCCCTGCTCCTAAGCATTCCATGGAAGTGAGGTCAGAGAGGAGAGGAAACTAGCATGAACGTAGGACTTCCTTGGCCTCCCTGGTAGGTGAAATGTGTCTTTAATGTCAACCTTTTCCACGTCCCTCTCCTTGCTCCTGCTGCCCAAATTCTCTCTGCTCTGTTCTAGCTCTGCTGATACCCATGAGCCCAAATCACACTCTGTTCCATCCCCACACCCTGCCTATTTCCTTAGTGCTCACTTTTGAAGAATATCAGAAGAAAAGAACAACCCTCTAATATTAGATGGTACTGCTTTACTGCACCACAGATGACCACCGCCTCAGCTTCTCTCATTTACTCCTTCTTTCTCCAGCTTCTCCAACCCCCTCAGGGGGGTCACCGGGCACCTCCAAGTGCTGTTTCTCCTGCTGTTCATCTCACTGGTTACCTTAGTTTCTTAGTTACAGGCGCGGTGATCAACTCCAGGGTAACCGATTTTCCTCTTCACAAAAGTCTGAACTGGCAAGAGAGACACCCTAACGCCTGGGAGCCTCTTCTAAGCTAAAGGTCTGCAGTCCCAGGTCTGAGAACTGAGGGAGGCCAAGCTACAGGGATGGATAACTTTTCCCTAGGAAAAGAGAGCTCCATATTTGTTGCTCTTGTAAGATGGACTTCTGCCCATATTTTAGATGGAAAAAATTTTTTAAAAAATTAAAAAAAAAAAAGATGAGAGAGAACAAGCTTGGCAAGCAAAGGCTCAAGGAAAAATAAATTTCTTCCTTTCCCTAAGAAGGGTTCTCCTTGTGTCTGCCAGTCATAGCTCCTGGAGTCAGGTCAAGGAACCTGTAGATTTTTCTGGATATATATTTTCCTGCTTTGTAGGGTATTGGCTGCACAATCTGAGAAGAGCCGTGACTAAATGAACACTATGATTTGTATTTCCACAGCCACAAGCGTACTGGCTATTTCTCCTCCTCCGGCTTTCCTCCCCCCCCTTTGGCTCTGGAAGGTTCATTACTTACAGTTACTGTAGAATCAATCTGAACTGGCCAAAATCAGTGATGGAATTTATAGCATAATAAATGCCCTGCCACACAAATGCAGTTACACATGAATTGGCTTTTGAGCAATTCTTTACATTGCGGGGTGTACTATTTTTTTATCAATTTACCAGAATCATCTTAAGCATAGAAGTAAAATCCTGACAGCTACAGAGCAGATTTTCCCAGAGGCAGGTATTGTTGCAGAAAAACATTATTAATAAAAATCTTAGCATGTTGAAACTTGGAAGGGAAACTAAATACATCTTTTTCATCCTTCACGCCAATCCTTTAGAGCTCCATTTCCTTAACCTCACGTTGCATTCCACTTTCTCTTTGAATTTTTATTTTTATAAAAGTGTTTTAATACGTCTCGAAGCACACTAATGAACTGTTCTCTAAGAAGAATCAGCCTTACTAAAGTTGGCTTTGAGAGGCAGGCAGAATTTGAAGAGCACTGAAAAGATAATGCACAGATTGGGGTATCAGTGATTTTCCTTTTTGAGAGTCTGCAAGTTCTAAGATAACATTGGTATCTGGCCCATTTTTCTTGCTAAGTGCCCATCTTATGGGTGAATCCTGTTTTACAGCATTCTGATACACAGAAAGTTGAACTTGAGCATGAAAGACTGAAAAAAAAAATATCAGAAAGACAGATGGCAGGCCGTCCTCCCCAGAACTCAATTTCATATTATGCATGTGATTGCTAATAGGCAAGCACTAAAAAACAATTTTCCTTGATGGAGAGGAGCTGATAAATTGTCAACATAAAGTTAGACTGTGGTTGCTCCAGTGATCGAAAGCTCGTCTGTGTGTTTGGTCCCATCAAAGTTGGCTTCTTACAACCGTAACAAAATTTATGAATGCATATGTCTATAAAGTGACTGAAAACAATCCCTAATGCATATTTGTTTATTGTGCATCAGCTCTGTGTGGCTTTAGCACACGCCAAAAAACCAAACACACACCTAAACCCATTTTTTGTCCAGTTCTCTTTTCTAGCCTCTGTATCTGATAATGAAAAAGTCAGGAGCCAACTGGGGATGTGATTTCCCCTTCTATCCTGAGAGCTGACTTAAACAAAAAGATCTCCTCTTAAATGGCTCCTGCATGGTTTGGGAGGGTACTCCATGGGGTTACAACTAGCTTTGCAGTGACAGAAGTAGATGCATTTGAGAGCAATTGAGAGCATTGATTATTCAGAGAAGAAAAAGATGTTTGATGAAAGAAAAATAAATAAAATCAAGCGGTTACAAAGCGACTCAACTAATGATCTGCAACACAAAGCACCGAAGTTTTGTGTTATCTTTGATAGCAAGATAAAGCCTACGCAGACACTGCAAAAATAGAGCAAAAGTGATTTCCTTCTTTTTATTTTTGAATGTTTGTTTTTTAAAAAGTAATTAGGTGTTCAATCCAGGAATATAAAATTTTATTTTCTGGGGAGAGGGAGAAGAGAGAGGGCGAAAATATGCTCGTAGTGAAAATCCAATAGCTACATACTGGATTTGATTTTTAAAAATATCACTTAAAATATTGAATATTTTCGTGGTTATCACATTCAGATTTTATGTCATTGGTTGCTGTTCATTTGAGAACAGTTGTTTAATTGCAGATGAATTGTAACTGATCTGACATGCAGAGATCTTTCTGGAACAAAGGGATTGGGTGCTCAGATAATACTGTTTATAAAGGTTGCTACAATTACTAGAAAGGCTGGATAGCTAACCAGCATTAGAAGTAAATGAGTTGATGAACAATGAGAAAAAAGTTGTCATCCTTAAAGCCAGGGGTTTTAGTAAATGGTATATATAAGGGAAACCTTAGGCTGCCTGAAACGTAGGCTTTGCTTATATTGTGCCAAGTACCCAGACATTTCCCAGAATCTAGATACCTAACAGTGTACAGACCAAGTAGTTGCGTGACTGAGGTCTGTGTGAGTCTTCCTTTTCTGATTCATTTTGCAATCCAAGATTTCAATGCATAAAGAATTTAGGTTTTTTTCTTGAGTTACTGGTTCTAGGAAAATCATATTTCTGCTTTCAGAATATCTATTTATACCAGCATCTAAGATTCAAG
Organism: Balaenoptera acutorostrata; assembly: GCF_949987535.1. Taxonomy (NCBI): domain Eukaryota; kingdom Metazoa; phylum Chordata; class Mammalia; order Artiodactyla; family Balaenopteridae; genus Balaenoptera; species Balaenoptera acutorostrata. The sequence continues at coordinate 115,819,764 of NC_080066.1, read as the reverse complement.
GGGGGTGAGGGGAGGAAATCTCTGTCCTCAATATAGGGCAGAATGATGGAAGGAAAAATACATTGAGAAAATTCCAAAGGGAATTATTCAATGACTTAAATCCGCATACTTATTCTCTTATCCTAGGGGCTGAGAACAATCTTCTTGGTCTCCTTTTTGGAAAATAGTGATCTTTTTCTTACAATGAAAGCAAAAGGTTTAGTTAGAATGAAACAGTCTTAATCTCATTCTTGTTATCCTTAACACTGATTAGCCCATTGGGCTGGTATTGTACTAAATAAATACAATAAAGACTTCTTTATTAAATAAAGACTTCTACTCCCATCTACATTTGCTGAGTCAGATCAGATGTTTTCACTCCTGATTCCCTTGAGGACCAGATTTCCTGCTGCTCATTGCACTTGATGCCTTCATCTCTTTGCTGATACTATTCTGTCTGTGTAGAGTTCCTTCCCTAATATCTCTTTAGGGTAAGTCTATCCTTTAAGAGCTGGCTAAAATCATGTTCTCTTTGAGACTCTCTCCTCTTCCACCAGACATAATCATTTACAGATCTTCTTGGACTTACGATGGAGTTGCATCCTGATAAACCCATCATCAGCTGAAAGTATTTTAAGTAAAAAATGCATGTAATACACCTAATCTAATGAACATCAGAGCTTAGCCCAGCCTACCGTAAACTAGCTCAGAACACTTAAACGTTAGCCTGCAGTTGGGCAAAATCATCTAACACAAAGTCTACTTTTTTTTTAAAGCTAATTTCACTTTTTTTTTTTTTTACAAATTTATTTATTTTTATTTTTATTTATTTTTGGCTGCATTGGGTCTTTGTTGCTGTGCACGGACTTTCTCTAGTTGCGGCGAGTGGGGGCTACTCTTTGTTGCGGTGCATGCGCTTCTCATTGTGGTGGCTTCTCTTGTTGTGGAGCACGGGCTCTAGGCACTCAGGCTTCAGTAGTTGCAGCACATGGGCTCAGTAGTTGCGGCTCGCAGGCTCTTGAGCGCAGGCTCAGTAGTTGTGGCACACGGGCTTAGTTGCTCCGCGGCATGTGGGATCTTCCCGGACCGGGGCTCGAACCCATGTTCCCTGCATTGGCAGGCGGATTCTTAACTACTGCACCACCAGGGAAGCCCACAAAGTCTATGTTTAAAGAAAGCATTGAAAACCTCATGTAATTTATTGAATACTGTACTGAAAGTAAAAAAGAGAATGGGTACAGAATGGTTGAAGTGTATCAGCTGTTTAACCTCATGATCACAGGGCTGCAGCTGCCCAGCATCAGTGAGACTATTGTATTACATATCGCTAGTCCAGGAAAAGATCAAAATTTGAAATCTGAAATATAGTTTCTACTGAATGTCTATCACTCTTGTGCCATTGTAAAGTTGAAAATTCATAAGTCAAAACATCGTAAGTCAGGGACCATCTGTACTTCCTCGCATTGCCCTTGCACAGATCCCTATTACAGCACATATTGTATTATTGTCTTGGCCATTTCTTTGTGTGCCTGCATAAGTCTAGACTCTGTTCTCTGGACCAAGGACTCTCTTTTATCCATCTTTGTCTTCCTAGTACCCAGTACAGTGTGTAATACACAACAGGTACACAATCAGTATTGAATGCATGACTGAGTGAAATCAATTCCTAAATACTTGGAACAAAAGGTGATGCTGAAGAATGAAAATTATAAATTGTTCTTAGTTACAATAGACTTTTCTTTTGATTCCCCAGTTTATTATGGATGGATAAAGCTTGGTTTTGAAAATGTTTCCATTACGTAGATGGAAAACTTTGGGGGAAACCACATTCTGAAACTCTGGTTGGAAGAATTAAAATTAGTTATTTCATATCAGTCTGGAAGGAACTCAAGTAGATAAGCTCTAGGGTCAGCATATGCCTTGTTCAGCTTTCTTTAAAGGCATGGGGAGTAATAAAGCTTTCCATTTTATCTTCGGTAAAATAATACTGCTGAAATATCACCTCATTTTTGATGTCAGTGATGATTTCTTCTTACCTCCATGGTGTCAAAAGGGAATTATTATTATTAGAATGACAGATTACTAATGATGCTGTAAAAAAAAAAGAGGAAGAGCTGAAATCATTACAATCCAAACACCCAACATATCCCTTCTCGTTTGAGCCTTACCATTTGGAACTCTGAACAGAGTCATTCGGCAATATCATGGCTGTGTGAAAATTATTCTAAGTAGGAAGAAAATCAAGAGCAGGTGCCTATGAATTCTCACTAGCAGAGCACTAGCCTTGTAACATTTTCAGGACTGGATGGCATGATTAGGAGGTGTGATTTATGTATGCGGGAAGAAAAAGATCCTTTGGGGGTCTAAATGTGTCACGGGCTCTGTGGCACCTCCACTGATGCTTTCCCCAAGGGGAGAACCACTGTCTGGGGAGGAAGTTTGGATGAGGGGCCTCTCCAGGCTTTGGATTCTGTTTCCCTCTATGGCACGGTGATAGTATGGCCTGTTGGTTCTGGGCTTCATTCCCTTTTCACCTACTGACTGGCTTGCTGCCCATCTATGTTGACTTCTGGGTTCTAATTCACTGTGGTTGACCTAACAGGGCTGAGGGCTTGAGAACAGGGAAGTATTAGGCACCACCACTTTTGTGTCCTAGAGGTAAAGTCCACATAACTTAAGGTTCCTCCACTGTGCCGAGATGCTTGGGATCTGGGTCCTTAGGCAAACTGTATCACTCTCCTGAGCCTTCCAGTGGACAGAGAGAAAAGATGCATTTCAGAGAGAAGATAGTAGTTTATTACAAAATAACAATTTAAGAATAAGAATATTTTACATTTCTATGCTACCTTTCTTTGAGGGGTTTGACACATGATATCGTTAACTCCACTTATCGTTAAAGAACTCAAGGACTTAACTGCCTCTAGGGCTATTCCAGTCAGGTTAAAAGATGCGTTTCCCTTCAACTGGAAACATAACTATTTCAGACAACAATAAGCCAACTGCAAAAGAATTAAAGGGGAAAAGAGAGAAATTTAATAAGAACATGATATTGTCTGTTATTTGGCATTAAAAGAGTACATATTACGTTAAAGCAAGTAAGGAAAAGAAATTTGTCACTGCTCATGGAATAAGGCAAGAGAGTATTACTATCAAATCATCATCTTATTTTTGCCCTCAATTTAGGATCTAGATTGATTCCTCAGGGTCTAGTCTATCCATAGGACAAGGTACAAAGTTGATTGAGCTCTCCCTAAGGATTACAAAATCCTCCCCAGACCTCGTCTCCCTTGCTGCAGTGATTTGGTTAAATGTTTGCTGGAATATTTCTCAAACCAGCACTGCCCACGAGGCAATATGGCAGCTCTTGGTAACTGTGTGGCCTTTGTTAGAACTTCCTGGCAGGCCTTAAGCTCTCTCTTCCCAGGAGTCAGGGGCTGCTCCTATTAGGCAGATCCTCTATTTCCATTCCCCCCTGAGTATCCCAGAGGGGCTTTCACCCTAATGTAGAGAGCATACTCTAGGGAGGAAGTAATTTCAACCATCAAATGACTGAAGAACACTGAAGGCAAGTCATATCGTTGTTTCATTTCTAGCAAGGAAACAGAAGCCCGGAATAACCAGGCTGCTTGTCCAATGTTGCATAGCAAGTAAGCAGCAATGTGCTGGTAATGGGATGAAATTTTCTGAATCCCCTCACCAGGTGTGCCCCTATTAAGCCACTCTGTTTTCATGACTTCTACAAGGAGTCATGAGTTTGAAGGACATTTAACAAGGAGCTGTTGAGAACTGTTAAATATATTCAGAACTACCAAGTAATAATCAAGTGACTCTTGATTGTACTTCCAGAGTTCTAGACACTAGAATTGGGTATAAGTGGGGTACAAGTTAAATACATGTTGATTTTCAAAAAACTGAATATGGTAGCATGAAAAATATGTCATAGAATATGTCAACCATTAGTGAAGGTTTTTTAAAAGGAAATTGAAGAAAACTTCAATTTATCTTACTTAGCAATAGGGCCTGGAAACTAAAAAATTGTATAATTCTATTGGATGAATATTCTCATCTCTATATCCCCCTTAAAGGACAGGAATATTGACCCAAGAAAGGAATATATTCTGGCCTTAGTTAGTACAGATGATGTCCAGTATTTATAAATTCCTTCTTTTTAAAAAAAAAATGTTTATTGAATTTCTACTATGTGACTGAAACTATTCTAGGAGCTTCAGCTTACACTGTCATGGGGGAGAAAAATTATATACAGACAAATTTAAGATATTATGTTAGATTGTAAGTGCTATGAAGAACAGTAAGGCAGCAGGATAAAGCAGATGATGGGGGACAGAGGGTGTCTTGAGCTATTTTATAGGAGGTAGTGAGGGAAGTGACATCTGAGCAGAAAGCTGCAAGAAATTCATTTGTGACCCATGGGTATATCTGAGGGCAATATATACTCCAGGGAGAATAAAAAGCAGGTCCAAAAGCCCTGGTGAAAAGGAGGTGTAAATACTGCTACCAGTCAAACAATAACTTATATGGTTTGCTTCCGTAGACCATTGCCAGAAATAAGCTGAAAGCAGTGTTTCCAACATGGCAACTTAGAAATATCCACTGCCCACTGATACTTCAGATTAAATACACACACACACACACAGGCACGCAGTTAAGGCGGCAGGCCAAAGTCTCTCTCTTGAATATTACTACAGAGGGTTGAGAACTGATTACAGAGATGACTCTTATTTAAATCAGAGTCTTGTAACTCAAAGCACTTTGCAATGAAGCCATTCTTTTAGTCTGATAGTGGAGGGCATTCATAGAGAGATGGAAAAATGAGGTTAGTCCCTCGTCCCCTAGGAAGTCACTACATGAGAAGATAGGAACTCCAGGATCCTGGCTCTTTTTCTGTACTTGGAATGAGTCAACTGAATCTTCTCTGGAATGTCGTGTATGGTACTCCTGAGATAAAGCTGGGCTCAAGCCACAGTGGTGGTCTGCCTTCCTCAGGGGGTTCAGTTTATGTGTATGTAGATGCTTTAAGCAAACTGTGGAGACTGTGGGCTTATAGGAACCTAGAAGCTCCATTTATTCCAGAAATCAACAACAACAAATTAGCCCTGCCCCTACTTCATTTCTTACATTAAAGGGCTATATTAGTCTTGCCATGATGCTAAATCAATTCCAAAGAAAACCATTTGGTCTGTGTTTCTTTTGTTAAAGGGGCAGATGACGTATTTCAGTTATATTTTGTATCTTCTAATCAAATCCATATTCAGCACACTTGAGCAGGGAGAAATTTCCCAGAAATAAATGCATTTTCTATATTCAGAAGAAATCATTTATTATTCTAGAGCACACGTAACTTCCAGGAGACAATCAGAAATATTATTGATGAATTACTACTTTTCCATAGTTATAGGTGCATATGCAGAGGTGTGGAAGTTAAGGTTTTGGACCGTCTAGATCAACCTTTATCAAACTCATAATACGAGTTCCATAAACATGAAACTTCACATATGAACATGTATTGTGTGCTCACCATGGGCCAGGCATTGTGGTAGAACTGACTGTATCTGCACTACCCACTTTATTTCACAATAGTCTTATGAAGGAGGTTCCATTTGTACTCTCACTTTACAGGAGAGGAAATAGATGCTTAAAGAGGTTAAACAATATACTTAAAATCATTGAGTCAGGAAAGGCAGGACCAAGTCCAAATTTTGGGCTGTTTGATGTCACAGCCTATGCGGTTAATCACTCTTCAGTGAGAGAGTTTTGAGGTAATGAGGGTCAGACAAGGTAACATATCTGGAAGCCCTTGAACTCTGTAAAGAGTTAGGTAACTGCTACTTTGGACCACTGGATCAAGAGATTACTTTAGGGAAACGGAAATTGTGGACCTTTGTAGCTATTGTTGGGGCATCTCAGCACATCCAAGAGTGCTGAGCTTGAAAAAGCGAGGGACTGTGCTTATGTTGACTTTTTGTTCTTAAGTCTGTTTTTTCTTTCTTTTAAAAATCTTTTTAATTGGCCAAAGTCTCATAATAGATGATATTTTAAAATCTGTTAGATTGAGAAGATACTTACAAAGACATTATGATAATTTTGGAAGGGTATTCGTTAGTTAAATGACTTTATATACAGAAAGGTTTGTTAATTTTTGCATCATTGATGTCATTTTCAAAGTGATCGTCATTTTCATTATTCTTAGCAAGCAAAGACTCAGAAAGCCAAACTGAAAAGATCTAGAATTAGTCAAAGATGGGATGATCTTGCTTGTCTACCTGCTTTCTAAAATCTGTACAATGGAAAATGAAGTACCTGTAAGTTAGCAACATACTTGGGTGGCAGTTACTGACATAGAGTTTACAGACACTTCACAGAATGGCTCGCGATTATGCCTCTAGTTGGTAAAACAGCTAGCTGATTAGTCCGGGTATAAATGGCATATCCCAAGCTAGAACTACTATCATGTCTTGGTAATGGGAAATGAATTCTTTAAGATCAGAAACAATGTCAGTTATATTTAAAATGACACTGGAAACCACGTTGTAATGGACAATTGTGCAGAGGTGAGCAGGGACTAAAAGGAGATAATAGGATTTTAAAAACTTGATTTTATTGGTTCTCTCCTCTATTTGCATTTTTCATCAGGATAACCTCTGCCTGTAAGTTCTACCCTGGAAGTTTTTTTCTCCTTCAATCTATTCTGGGTGTCTGGGTTGAGGATTGAAAGGCAATATATACGTAGTCTTAGAAAGCCTGAATGGGTTGACAGAATTTTTGGTCTTCTCTGAAAATTCATCTATAGATTTGACAAGGCAGTTACATTTTGTGAAGCTTGGAATACCATAGTCGTCATTTCAAGACAACACAAAGCTGAAGCAAAGGCTTCAGGAGAAGCATTGATATGTCTGGACACCTGGAACATTTCTCAATCTCAGACTGGAGAAACATCCAGATGGCATCTAATCTGTCCACACTTGTCTATGAGAAGAGACTCCTAAGTGATGAGTTTCGTGTATGCTCTTAGAAATCTCCAGAGAAGGACCACCTCCCCATTGTCCCCTACATTAGTGCTGGTCATAGCTCCAAGCTAAACTTCTCCTGGTACAATTAAAACTCACTGCATACAGTTACCCTCTTGGGCAAAGAAAGAACCAGCCTTCCCATAACAACACTTCACATATTTTTAGCAGTCTTTAACAAATCATGGAGTTGTGCCAGAATGCAGGATAATATTGCTCTAGTTTTCAGAGATATAGAGCCTCAAAATGTTAATATCCAGAAAAAAAGTCTTGAGAGATGATTTAATAGAAATAAAGTGGTGATCACCAGATGCCAATATGAAATCCTGATGAATAAGTGATGCTAAGATGACTCTATTTTTTGTTTTCTGAAAGGAATTCTCAACTGATGGCTCAAGGGAATGCTGTAGGTGTGATATATTCTGATTTTCATAAGGTGCACTGGTACAGAGTAACGATATTGTAGCAGGCAAGATGGAGGAATGGGAGCCAGATCATGGTAGAGTCATCTGGGTGCATAGCTGCTCCAGTGGTCACATCTAAAAGACACTGATGTCAGTTAGCAGGTTCTGTAGTGGTATGTTATAGGGCTCAGTACTGTCAACATTTTCACTGTTATCTCAGAAAAAGAGAGAGCATGAAATTCAATTCAATTAACATTTACTGAATGGCAACTACATGCAGCATACTATGCTAGGTGCTGAGGGAAGAAAGCAGAATAAGAAAGCACCCAGTATCCAATGTAGTTTATGGGAAAGAAGAAGGAATTTGAAATTGGAGGATCTGGATATTTCTCTCAGTTTTGCCGTTTACCATTTATGTGACTTTAGACAAGTCAATTCATACTTCTGTGGCTCAGTTTAACCCATCTCCAAGACTGGAAACAGAGACAATTACCTAAAAGAATTATTGGGAGGTTCATATGAGGTTATATAAAAGTGCTTCATAAAATGGAGAGAAAACAGCTAGACTGTGTTATCTCATTTGATCTGTAGAAAGATTCTTTGGGTTACACACTAATAATAGTTTTATCTTACAGGTGAGAAAACCAAGGCACAGAGAGCTTAAGTAAAAACTAAAAATGCTATTTTAGCACAGAGAAGGGACAGGTGCATTGGGGGAGATGCAAAAGGAAGTGATATTTGAGTGCTGCCATACTGGTTGAGTAAGAATTTTCCAGGTGAAAGTGTGGCAGAAAGGCATTTTAGGAAAAAAAAAAAATCATGGCCAAAAGCACAGCAGTGTGAGTATGCAGATGTATTTCAGGAAAGATGATTGGACTGATTTTATTAGAGCATCAGTATTAAGAGTTCCAAAAAAGAATGATGGAGATGGTGGTAGCCAAGGACTAAATTCTTGAATATGTTGGCACTGTGAACCATTGAAGACTCAGGAGCAGAGAAATAAATGATCACTGAGACTTTGGGAAGCTGTTCCATGGAGCAGAATTCACGGTAGAATGGAGAAGTAAATCTGCTGGGAGGTAATTTGGGAATTTCTCACAACAGATCCAGAAAAAGGCATTAAGCTGGAAGAATGGCAATAGAAGCAGGTGGATTCAACCAACTCTGGCAGCACAGTAAAGTGGCAGGTGATCAAGAGGGAGGGGTTGATATCTTAGTTTTATAGACTTGGTTTAATAAGAATTAAACCAAGAACTAAAATCCCAGATGGTTGAAACAGTAGTAATTCCCTTCTAGTCTGCTATCATCTTTTGAGTCTTGTCAGTATACACATTCAATCAGGAACACGTTTGCATATGAAAAGCCTTCAACTCTAAAATTGACTTAGCTGTGATTTTGACATTGGAAATCCTAGTGACACGACCAGGAAACAAAGGAGGACCATGTGCCACAGAAAATAATTCTCAACCACAGATAAAATCTTTTAATAGTCGGTATTATTTTTATAAAAAATATTTTCTGAGAAATACTTTTTCAGAAGATTATGTGCACGTGGGGATCAAAACGTAAATCTTCACTTTGTCCTTTGGTAATCTAGGAGTTGATGTCTTTTGTCACAGGACTTCAATATGTATTATTAACACTCAATGGGCAAAAGGGAGGGAGAAATGTGGAGGAAGGAAAGGACTACTGTGGTATTGGTGAAATAAATTCTGGAAGATGCACTAACTTGATTTCTTACTAAGTACCAAAGATATTAAATAGGGTTTTGTAACCTGAAATCACTGGATACACTTCAGGGATTCAAGAACTTCCTGATGGAAAATGCATTTACCTTGGGAGAGGTGCTACAGATTTCATCAAATCCTTGAAGGCATCTATGACACCCCAAAGAAAACAAATCGCTGTTAAAATTATGGAAGTGCCTTACTCTACAGAATGGATACAACCATGAATTTAAAAAAATGAACAAGAGAAGATTTAAAAGATGTTCACGTTTGTGGGCTTAGAAAAGACAAAAGAATTGCCTTTAGCTAATTAGCACCCTCTAATTTTTTGCTTTTGTTACCTCATGTTTAGATATCGACAGAGATTCTTAAAGCTGAATTATATCAGCAGCCTGAATAAACTAGCGGACTTACACAGTATTTTCTCTATTATTATTTATACTCTGACTCTTTATACCATAAGGAGGTTGGATAGATTTCAGAAATCGTTTAGCTCAACACGTAGCTACAGGCAAATCCATAGCCAAATCATCCCAGATGGGGGACTGTTTATTTTTAAGTATCTGGAGCTCCCCCATCCTCCCTTAGTAATCTGTTTGTATGTGTCAGAGCAGGAACTCCCGGAACTTGAGGATTTTCAAGGAGTCATTCTCAGCACTGTATAAACATAACAGAGATTCTCTCTCTGTCTGTGTTCCTCAGTCGAGGATGTTCTACCATACCTTGAGAGGTAGGACATCACCATGTGTGTGGATAAATACTCTAGAAATCACAGTGGTGCCGGTGGGCATTTAAGAATAGGTTATACAATGGACAGTACCACCCCAAAGGAAACTATCCTCCAAAGACAAGAGGTAAGGAGGTGACCCTGTAAGTCTTTCCTTCTCTAATTTCCCTGATTACATTATCTCCTTTTGTCCCCTGTGCTATACCCAAGAAGTTACCCCCAGACCTAGACCTAATCAAGAAGGCAGAATATTGATATGGTGCAACTGAAAGGAAGAGCCCTGTTATGTTAAGATATGTGGCCAGCAATGAGACCTAAACAGCAAGGAAGCCCCGGAGGCTTAAAAAGTGGCTGGTCCAGCTAATGCACTACTGTGGATTTCAAAGCAAATGGGGACAGAGACAAGGCATGTCAGCTCACAGCTGGGAAACTTCATCGGAGGAGAGAGGGTGACTTTCCTGAGGCCTGGGGTGTGGAAGCAACGCCAATTTATATCCCACTCTCTACCTGAATTAGCAGATCCAGACTGGCACTCCTTTGGCTAGAATTCTTGGTCCTGGGTATCTGAGTGGGTATCATATACCCTAGAAAGGAAGGTAAATCTCTGTACACTAGTGCTGTGGAATATGTTGAGCCACCAAGGGAAGGTCTTAATCAGGCAAGAGGATTTTCTTTTAAAAACTTAGATTAATTTTTCCTTTGCTGAGGTCCAGTTTGTGCTGAGTGCTTCTTTGGACTTAATCCATTATGCATTGAAGCAGAGGAGTGAACAGGGCAGACTCTGGAACTTAAATGCCTGGATCAATCCTGGCTCCTCAGTAGCTACTTAAGAGCTGTAAGAATGAATATAGGCAAAGTATTGAAACTTTGAAAGCCTCAGTTTCACCACCTGCAAAATGGGCATAATAATAGAACATAAAGCTTGAACAATGCCCGGCACAGAGGAAGTTTTTATATAAAGTTGTGGGGATTAGACAAAATAAGTATAAAGCGGTACGGTGCCTGCCAATATTCAATAAGTGGTACTTCTGCTACTATTATTACTGTCAGTGACAACAATGATAACACTAAAAAGTGATGGAGAAAGTGAGAACAGCCCATGTGCCAAGGACACAGAAAAAATGGAGAGAAATATAGTGACGTGCACTGAGCAAGGCTTAACATCTTGAATCTTTAACTAAGGGAAAAAGAAAGAAGCAAACAATGGTAATAAATTAGGGAGAATACTGGGAGTATGGAGAAATTATCATCTCTGTTTCTTTTTATTTGTGTTTATTGTGTGGTGGTGGGGTGATTACCAGTTTTATTTGAATGTTTTATAAGCTGTTAGATTTATTTACTGAGAATGAACAGATAAATAGGGATGTTATTCAGCTGTGTCATGTCACGGCTTCTCATCAGCTCTTCCACTAACTTCCAGACAAGGTTAATTAATGAGGGAAGTTCACTGTGGAGGAGGAGGGGAGAGCTGGGTCTGTTGAATGATTCATCTCATTGGGGGAACAGTGGATGAATCAACTCTCATGTTAGCAGTTCTAGGGAGGAAAGTAAGCATTGGATGGAGACTTTCAGGATATCTTGAAAAAGAGGTACTGTCAGAGGAGTATGATCACTTTAACATTATATAATTTGATGGAAACTGGAACAGCTTCTAAATCTCTTCTAATCCTGGACGTTCAAGGTTATGCTTTTTAATATTTTGTTTCCCTTCTTAGAGCAAAGTGTCTTAATCCTAAACCAGAGGAGCTCCAGAAACACTCTTCTTCCATTTATGTTTTCATGGAGGTCCCTTTTCATTCACCTCTCATAGGTGACATGTCACCTCCTCAGGGAGACCTTCTGTGACCCTGTCTAAAGTGGTCCCCACCAGCCACTCCCTCACATTACCTTGCTTCACTCTCTGCCTAATAGTGTGGCCTAGTGGTTAAGTGCAGGGGACATGGAACCAGACTCCCCGAGCTCAAACCCCAGCTCTGTCCTTTCAGTGTGTGAACCTGGGTGTGTAATTAACCTCTCCAGCCTTAGTTTTTTCATCTGCAAAATGGAAACAATGAAAACGCTCTCCTCCTGGATTGTCATGAGGACTAATACACATAAGCTGTCCCATGCTCAGCATATTGTAGTGCGCACAAATGTTAGCTACTGTTGTTTTAGCCTTCATCGCCCTCTGAAATCACCTTCTTTATTTATTTACTTATTATGGTCTCTTTCCCCCCTGTTCGTTAGCAGTTGGCAGGGACTTTTTGTTGTTCAAAGCTGAGTTTAGAATCTTGAACAAGCTCCATATTAGGAGCTCAGTAAACATTTGTCAAAATAGTGAATGAATGTTCTGTCAATATTTAAGAAATTAGCTTCTCCAATTTCAGATCATGTAGCCAAACAGCTTGACTGAGCTGCCCGAATGACAGAACCAACAGAACCCAAGCCACTTAGTCTCTTGCCTAGACTGAAACTCAAACTATTTCTCTATATTGTTGTTATTATTATTATTTTTTACCATACCTCCCACTTTTGGGCAAATAAAATGTTGCAGAGCTTTACAATCTCTAGTTTGTTGTATGAAAGTAATAAAAATTTTTTGTTGGTTTTCAAAAAATTAAGTTATCTAATGATATTGAATTACACTAGATATTGCTTTTTCAAAATATACCTCACCTCTTCCACCCTTCTTCCCTTCTGGGATATGCCTGCTACCAACCAGGAAAAACCAGGAAAGGTGAAGAACAAATGCTGACAGAAAAGTTGGAATGCCAAGAATGCATCTTTCTAGCATTAAAATGACAATAATCACTACACCTATAGTTTGCTTATAGAATTCCAAACTGGCTGAGGCTACACAGTTAGCAACTAATAAATGTACAGTGTTTCTGTGAGGCAGGAAAATACATGATGGTCCTAAAGGTAGTCTGTTTTTTGTCCTCCAACATATCCCTTTGTAACAGGTCAACAAATCCCTCTGTAGGGGGAGCTACTGCACAGGGCGCTGCCCGGGGGGCCTCTCCCTTGCTTTGAACCCTGGTAAAGGTTAAGGGTGTTCCACACGTGCCCTTTGGGCTGTAGGACAGCTCAGCTAAAGGTCATCCTTAGAAGGACCTGCTTTACCACAGCCTTCCTTTTTACAGAAGAATTAATGTCAAAGAAAATGCCTGATTCTGACTTTTCTGCAGCTGCTAGCCTCCTGATGACTTATGCAAGGTTTTTAAAGCCTGATGAAAATGACTGTTGCCATCCCTGACAATGACTGTTGCCATCCCAGACACAATTATGGCATTGTCCCACAAGAACTGGGCTACTGGAAGCTCTAGACTCTCCAGTGGGGAAAGGTCATGCCGGCCACAGCGACAGTGCATTCCATCTGTTTGCCCTCCTCATATAATAAATATTGTTTGAAAGATTGGTTAGTGTGTTGTAAAACTGATAAGATTCGGGTTGCCAAAGGCATTTCATGAATTTCATAGGTCTTAATTTATGTTGCTATAGTAACTGAAACGTTGGAATTTCCCAAGATTAGAAAGCTTTTATATCCTTAACCTTAGAATGGTAATAATGTAGATTATGACTCTGGACTTGGTCTTTGCTGTTGTGCGGAACATATTTTCTGTATGTGGAGTGTTCTATCTATGCTAAGGTGTGACTGAATGTTCAGTCACTGTGATTTCAAAATTAGGATTTCTGACATTCAACCTGATTTTCTTATCTACATATATGAATCTTGGTGGCCAAGCAGTTATTAAAATGGACAGTCTTTCTCTAAAGAGAAAGGGGGGGATTGGAAGGGGGAGTTGGGAGAAGTAGAATTCTTATAGTAGTAGTTCTAGAATGGTCATCTTAAGGACGGATGTGAATTTGGCTCACCTTCTCCGTCAAAGTGAATTTCTAGCATGTGCTGAAGCACTTGATGCATTATTAACATGTGTTTTAAGGAAAGACACTCGCTGAGGCATTTAGTGCACCAGCACTGTCTGAAGTGAGAATGAGGGGTGTAATGAATCCCCTGCCTTGAGACAGGAAGATAACTAAGAACCCTGTGGGCTGCTCAAGATCACACGTATTGATTATATGGACCCAAAGCAGCTGGGAAACTCAATGCAAGTGACCTAGGATTGACCCGAGACAGAAGTCTTTCCCCTGCTGGAGCCCAGCTTACCTTATATCCTGATGATTTGATGTGTACGCCACGTTTGGTCAGAGTAGATTTCATTCGGATGAAAAACGAACGCTCAAGGGTGTTGTCAGTGGTTAGCAGACTGGGGCTGGTTGATTCCACTGAAGAATACAAAAATACATACACATGATTTAGATCTCTACACAGCCCCTCTCAGCTACCGCTCAGGTACGATCCTTGAGCTCACTAAAAATAAATGACTGATGGGTGCTAAGAGTGTAGTAATCAATTTACCTCATTTAGAAAATGTTTACTTTGCAGAAAAGAAAAAAGAAAAATTAATGTGTCTGAAGAAACTCCTTTCCAGTTTCTAGCAAGGGCTTTTCAGGCCTTTTAAGTTCTAGCAGCTCCCCAAGTGGGGTCTGATAGTAAGTAACTGTAGCACATCCTGAGGCTTGGCTGGTGCACATGGAGAGAACAGTCACAAAAAACAAGGACCCCAGAGATTTATGGGATCAACCAAGACTCGGGCAGAGATGCTTCAGATGAGAGTAAGGATGACTTGCTTTTTGTTCTCCCTGCAAATACCTTCTTGGATCAGCTGCCTACCGAGGAGTTCTAAGAACCATAGCACCATCAAGATTGGACAGCCATACCCTGGCCCGTGTCCTTTCCCTTCTGAGTCAGTTTCCTTCACTATGGTGAATAAGAGGCATGAAGTCTTCTCAATTGACTCGAGGTAGAGGGCTGAGAATGGGATATACAGACAGAAACAAAAACTACTCCCGGTGTCAACCTTCTCTTCCTGTCACTAGTGGCAGCTTGTCCCCTGCCCTCATCAGAATAAAAAACAGCCTCTACGTTTTTACTTCTTTGCTTCCGATATGAGAAAATCATAGTTCCTTCCCTTAAGCAAGATAGTTACTCTTTCCCTTTAAATGTTATTTAGACTAAGCAGAATATGTTTTGACTTAAAATGGTAGTTTGCAGCCTTGCTGATCTAAAACCACCTTTATGCAAACGGGCCAGAAGGCAACGTGAATCTATTTCCTTTAAAAATAAACTTCCAAGGTGTTTTATAAATTTACGTATTTTCCTGAAAAGAAATTAATTTGGGGGTTTTAAAGCCTAATAACATTCTAATTTTACTCTTCTAAAATAGTAGTTTAAAGTTTCTCTTATTCTAAAGTAAAAAAAAAATACATGTCCAACAACAAAATTGAATTTCTTTTGAGCAGCCCTACAAGAGCACTAATTTTCCCTAGGACGAAGGTCAAGAAATACGTGTAAAGAGATTTAAGAATTAAGTAGGTGTGAAAATAGCTATTAAAACACAAAGAAAAATAGGCAAAACAAGCTTTTCAGTTTTAAATTATGAAACATATCCCATACATTTTTAAGGGAAAGAAACGTCTATTTTTTATATTAGACTCGATGCTCAGATGAAAGAAAAATACGAGCTACTATAGTAACAGAAGCCTTGCTATTTGTGGTCTAGGGCTTTTCTTGTATCATTCTTGTCTTAATATGACTATATTTTCCTACATTTACAGCATTTCTCTTCTGGGGTGATAGAACCACTGACAAGTGTCCCTTCTTATGTGTCTCTCTTAAGATTTTCTTCTTTTTTTTGTCTTAGAGAGCACGGATCTGATGTCATTTTCAATGTACAGCTTTTTATCACTCGAGGGAAAAGCAGAGCCATGTTATATTTAGTACTTTCATTTCTTCTGATTAAATATGAATTACTATGAAATTTTTCTCATCATCTAACACGCTATAATACGCCAACAGCTTTTTAATACACTATATAAGCACAAACTTCTGCTCTAAGAGTTTAATTTGCCCCTCTAATCCAATCACATCAACCTTATTTCTCTTATCAGAGATTCCCATTTTGAATTAAATGAGCTCATTAGTTTTAATCAAAAGCAGAGAGATCAAAACTTAAACGTAAATGCTTTAGATCCGAACTGTCAGTCAGCCGTGCAGTTCTATTTTACTAAAACACAAGATCAGAGACCCTTAGAACCAATTTTTTCTCGTAAGGGATGCCGAGAGCTTGAAGATGCTATATCTCTTTTTTTTTTTCCTTCCTCCCAAGGACAGATTATACATTTAAGGTTAGACTTAATTTATAGCACTTTTTCATCCTGGTGGAAGTGGAAAAGTATGCCAATCTACTAGTGTCCTTTTCACATTTATTGGCCCTGGTCCTCAGAGACTTGAACTAATGTGAAGCCATCAGAATCCACACCACAAACTTAGCCTCAACAGTTCAGCTCTGTTCAGCGAGATTGTGTTTGCAACAGCTGAGGAAAAATGCAACTTCCCAGAAAAGCGAACTATGTTTTAGGGCTGGGGTCCAGGATACCCTGACCCAGGAAGGAAGGAACCACGTAACTGTGAATAATTCAGGCATCGTTAGAAATTGTTATCGTTTGTAGTACGTGGAACTGCACAGGTTAGAGACCCCAGCGAAGGTGCTTCCCGCTGGGTGACACAATGGGAGACACGAGCTTCCCATGAGCTGTGGAGCCGAATGCTGCGTCCTGCTCTGGCTGGGCAGTGAATGTAACGCCCCCATCCCCCCGGCCCATGTGTTAAATCTCCAACATATACAGGAGCAGCGTTCATTAAACCCAGGACAACTGGTGTGAGAGGAATGCTGAGGTCAGATTTTGCCCCAGTGGAGCTGAGATTGAAAATCTAAACTGGTCCTCAAGCTGTCTTTCAAGAGCATAGGGATTTGGGGGGTGGTCAGGGAGAAGAGAGGGGGCAACTTCGAAAAGAGTTTGATTTCTGATAAAGATTTCTGCTTTAATTCCACACGGCCTTCTAATTCCGAGGACAGGGACAGAAGTAACCTGCCACCCTGGCCCTTTCAAAGGATACGTGACAAACTCATTGCCAGCACACACGTACACAGCCATGTTTGCTCAAGGGCTGGCAAATATGCTCTGGTTATCCCAGCTGTGACCGTGGTGTCTCTCATGCAAAGAGACATATTATCTGCATGTGACAGGAGCAGCCACTTTAGAACAGAAGCTTTCTAAGTGTCTCAGGTGAGAAGCATGGATTGTGATGAAGGTTCTATTGGGAGACAGCCAAGGGAGCATGGCCTTGGTGTTGTGTGACATGACTGTAGCACTGAATAGACAAAGGATGTGTGTGTGTGTTGGGCGGATATGAAGAGAGGACAAAATAGTGAGAAAAGTATCCTTAGGACTGCTGCTCTATAAAGACCGTGGAACCAATCTATGTCAAAAAAGCATATTGGAGTGCTTTCTAGATATCCCACGCTTTTCTGTCAGCTTTTTGAGACAGGCCATGATTGCTGCATGATCTGATAAGAAATTTGGGATTCAGAGAAGTTATATCTGCTGCCGGAGACAAAGGAGAAATTGATGGGTAAAGCTGGATTAAGTGGTCAAAGCCCAGATATGGCCAGTTTTGACCTATGAATTATAAACAAGGAGCTGAAAAAGAAAACAAAAACAAGACCTACACAACTGAAAGCTAGATAAAGAAATAGATTCTCTTTTGGTGAATCTCAAGGGCCTCAACTTTTAAGTAAATCTAAATGATCTCAGCTCTTGAAATGTCAGTTTTTGCATATTTTGTGAGATTTACAGAACAATTTATAGCAAAAGTTGTAATAATTTTTATGTTGGCAAATTCCACCATAATGTGAAAGCATATCTGCGTTATTCCACCTCTGTTTATGATTCCCTAACTGGTACTGTAGTTGCTGCTTCCTTATTATTATGAAGGGGCAGGAGGTGGTGATGAAGGTAGGGAAGCGGAGGTGGCTGAGAACCATCTAGTTCTCACTGGCCAAGCCAAGGGCCAGGTGTATGCTGAGCGCTTCTGGGATTCTCTCCAGGGTCCCTGCAAGTGGATGAGGCCAAAGCATAAAGAGGGCCTTTCTTTTTAGCACACTCCAAATGTCTGTGGTGCAACCCTAGTGTCAGAGCCTCCAACTGCCATCAAATCCTGATGGGGTTGGGAGAGAAAAGAGAAGTTAAGTTCTGAGAAAAGTCAAAACTCCTCAAGTGTGAACATAGTATTTTTCCTTTTAAAGGAGAAGTGGCATTGGGCTAAGTTATTAAGATATGAAGTTAAATGTACTCTTCCACCACTTCATTGCCTAAATGAGTCTTTCCTTTTTCAGAAATTCTGTGCAAAGTGCGAACGACCAAAATGACTTTCACAAGACAAGGGAAGAGATGTTGGTTCATTCTGCAATTATCTTGATAAAGCCAAACTGTTTCACTAGCATATACTGTTAGCTTTGTTAGATACTGATGTACTTTAGAACTTTAGAATGAGTATATGTCAAGTATGTAACAAGTTATTTCTTTTCTTACAAAAGTTTTCCTGCACTTCCTCAGCCACTTGGAAGTTAGGTTTGATCATGTGGCTTTCTGTGGCCAGTGGAATGTGAGCAAAAGTCGTATCACTTTCAGGTGGAATTTTCGAGAAGGGCAGGTCGCGAGGTGCTACTTTCTCTTTCTCTCTGCTCTGGTGATTTCCAACATTTCAGATGGTAGCTGCTCCATCAGCCCAGGTCTTGGAATGAGGAAAATGTGGGCCAGACTCTTTAGCCCACCCTCACCGAAATAATCTTTGTTGTAATTTGGGGATTGTTTTATTTACTGCAACATAACTTAGCCCAAACTGACAGATGAAAATACCAAATCTTTATTATTATATAAAAATATATGTTGTCCAAGTCTCCCAGATAGTCAGTGGCAGAGCACACAGTCATGATCTGTTTGACTCCAAAGTTCATGATATGTCCAGTATTCCAGTTCTTACATTTATTTATATTCTCATTTTATCTCTTATGCTAGGGCAGCAGGGTGGAGACAGGTCTAACTTTGATTCCCTATAGCACATAGCATGGTTCCTTAAACCCACAGCAAAGATTTATATGTATATACATGTGTGTGTGTATATATATGTATATACATAAATAAATATATATAAAATATATGTGTATATATACACACATGTGTATACATACATATATACACACATGTATTATTTACATATATTTAATATATTCAATAACTAATATTCATTAAACATTGACATTAATGTAATAAGATCTCCCCAACTTAGTTTCCCAATAGTAGGCCAATGGTAAAAATAAATCTTTTCTCACGGAAATTGTCCCAGTGGATTTTATGTTTATCCAGGATGACAACTGTGGTAATCTAAAAATGCCACAAATTCTTCAATACTCCTCCTTCCAAAAGGTGTAGCCTACTTCCTTTCCCCTTGAGTGTGGGCTAGACTTGGTGACTTACTTCTAATAAATAGCATGTGGCAGAGTTGGCGGTGTATGACTTGGTCATAACAGGCAGCGTGACTTCCTTGTTGCTGTCTCCTGGGTCATTCACTCTGATGGAAACCAGCTGCCATGTTGTAAGGACACTTGAGCAGCCCTATGGGGAGGCTAATGTAGTCAGGCACTGAGGCTTCCTACTCACAGTCACATGAGTGAGCTTAGATGTGGACCCTCCTGCCCCAATCAAGCGTTCAGATGACTATGCTCTGACTGACATCTCCATGGCAACCTCACGAGCGATCCCAAGCTACAGCTAATTCTGACAAGCTGCTACTGGATTCCTGACCTATAGAATGAGATATCTTTGCTTTTTAAAAATCTATCAGTATTGAGGGTAATTTGTTATGCAAAGACAGATAATATAACACCCACGTGGAACCTCTTTTTGGACAAATCATAACCTTGTTTTGATATGTGACAACCATGTACGTGGGTAAGACTCATGTGATTTTGAGAGGGAATGCCTTGCCCAGAGTGTCAGTACCTGGTGAATTCACATATGTAAGGAAAACTACCTGCAGTGCTGATTTTTTAAAGTGGGGTCTGTGTTTTCAAAGCTAAATGCTCAACTGATTTTTTAAAATGTGCAGTTTGCAGAAGGTGCTGTCAACAGCGTCATCTGCAAGACTGTGATATCTTGAAAGGCAGGCTTGACGTCTTGCTTATCTTTTGTTGTATCTATTCCCACTCTTCTCCAGCCCCCAACTCATGCCCCCCAAGTGCCTAGGATTATGTTTTACATAAGTAGGCACTCAGTTTGCATGTTGAATACAGTAATATTCGGATGCATTCTTTTAAGAAGAATTATTCATTTTACCCCTGCCCATTCTCTCACACCAAACGTCTTGTCCCAAGAAGTCTTTTCTTCTTTTTTGGAGGAGAGGGAATCATTACGTCCTCTTCTTGTATTCATTTCTAAGGAAGCATTTTTTGCTAAGTGTTGTTTTGAGAGTCATGGATTAGTGGCTGTGGTCTTAAGAAAAGAGGATTGGCCTGCTTTTGCCCAGAATTAGAGAATACTTTGCTCTCTGTCTTTTGGGAGTTGGTTTCCGTCCCACTGGGCTGTCCTCTACCATCCTCTACCATGTGCCAGGGTGACTTTGAAGGGGGTGATGGACCTTAGTAGAGATCCTCGGCCACTGGCAGGGAGGCAGTGCCCACCATTTTCCGTGGACCCAAGTTGTACCACCTTTTGGATGTCAGGCAAATGCAGTTGCAGCCACTACCCTCTGGCTCAGCAATCAGCCTCTCTCAGCTTCAGTGCTTGCTCTGGAGTATGACGGAAAAGCCAAATTTATTGAAGTCTCATTAGGGCTGATTCCTGCTCCCACTCAGTTGTGAGTCCTCAGCTTTGTTTAGAAACTTGTGAATCATTAACTGAAACTCTAGAGCATAGCTGTGAAAATAATTGTGGTTCAATAATGATGTAATAAACTTCTTTCAGTATAACATTAAAAATAATCCGCCAAAAAAAGAGGAAAAAATAATAATCTGCCAACCCATGCCACCTGTCAGCACAAGCTCCCCGGCAATATCTGCCTGCCTCGGATGGGATGAGAATTGTGATGCGTAAGGTTGGCGGTCAGGCTTCCTGCGCCTGGCAGGGGTTGCTACTTGGGGGGCTGTCCCCTGAGGGAAAGGAGAGCATTCAGCTGCCACCTGCTGCTCCACAGTTGGTGTTTGGATGATACCACTCTGGGGGTGTCAGAGTCAAGCTGCTACCAGTGGGTGTTTCTATACACAACTCCTAAGCTTCAGGAAAGTTCAAGGGGAAAAACTGGGTACTGTAAAGATAGACTTTGAGAGTGTATGATATCCCACATGACCCGTTCTGCAGCAGGCTGTGTACTCCAGAGAACATGCCATCTGAATACTGCGACGGTTTTAAATCTTACTGGAGACTCCCTATAAATGTTGCCACTTGAGGGATCTATTCTGGGAGAAAAATATAGCATGTCCTCCCGGGATGCCATTTGGATTCCATTACCAATATTGCTTATGGGATCGAGTGTGGCAGTGCTTTTATCATGACTATAAAGTGGTTACGAGCCAATTCCTCATATAAAACATACTCAATAACATTGAGGCTTTTTTTCCTTTTCTGTTTCCTTCTTTTATTTCCTTCCTTCCTTTCCTTTCTTTCTCTCTTTTTTTAACGACAAACACGATGTCAGACAAAGGGCATCAGGACTTAGTCTTTGTAGTACAAAACAAAATAACAATACATAAACACCTTTGTGAAGGCAGCTTGAAACCCCATGTTTTCTATTAAAAAGTCATGTTCAATCTTCACTGTTGATAGAACCGAATAGCTAACACAGAGAACATTGTATATCAGAAAGGTCAATAGTTATTATGAGCTACAAATATATTTTTTTCCATCCTTCAGGCTGTTTAGTGCATATCACAGCATGAGCAGCTGTCTTCTTTAATGCTTTTAAAATTAGAATCCCAAAGAGGAAGAAAAAATTATGGTTGCAATGATTGCTCTTTGCTTTTGTAAGTTTACTTTAATATACTATTTTATATACATGAATCTTCGGTGCAGCCTATCCACGGGGCAGTAACTGGTTGCCAGTATTGAGTTGAACTGCCATGTTTATTTTCTTAGCATTCTGGCCAAATCTCCATCTCAGGCGCAGATGTTGTCGACATACCATATTTTCAAAAGGAGTCATATAGAGGAGTCTGGTTACAGAGGCACTTGCAAACACACACATATGCATTCTGCCTTTTCATTGCTTTAAAGCTCTGTGACTAACTACAACAATGCCATGTGATGAGAAACAGTTATGCAGCACTGGGTGAAAAATCAGGCAGTGATTCAAACCATTGATACACAAAGTATCACTCTCCACGTGTAAAGTGCAGATGTGTGGCCTGAGAGGGCACCTTTTAGGTTGTTAAAGGTTGACCTTCTGCCTGTGCCTGGAACTCCCGGTCCTCACTCGGCACATAGCCCTAAAGACAAGGAGTATTTTACATAGCACATGTAAGCATATACTGGACGTTATAGCTGGCTCAGTCTTTGTTCAGTTATTTACATTAAATATGTAACGAGTATCTATAATGAGCTGGGACTGTTTATAACAGTGCTTACATTTGGGAGGAGGGGAAAATATATAACAGTTTCTGGAAGTGCTTAATGCGCTAAAGAAGAGCGATGCAGGGTAAGGGGCTAGCGAGTGATGAGGGCCACGTTTTGGTTGTGTGGTCACAGAAGACTAAGTCATGTGGATATCGGGGTGAAGATGCCACAGCTCCGGGCTCATGATTCGAGTTGCAGCTTCATCACTCTGCACTGGTAAATAGCTTTACGGAAAACTATTATTTGGATAGATATGCGCCAGTGACGATGAAATTCTAGAACTGTTACCCTTTGGACTTTTGTCCAAAATTAAAATAAGTGATATACTAAAGACGAATAATTTAACATGTAGGAAACTAAGGGAGGGGTCACTAAGAATTGTCCAGAGTGTCCTGTGCCTCCCAGATGAACCTATTGGCATTGTCATTTATTTGAGGATCTCCAGAGAGAGCAGCTTCAGTAGAAAAGTGGGATAAAGATTGAGTAAAAATAAGTGATTACTTCTCTTTGGTGAATTTGGTGATGAAAATAAAGAGAGCTGAGTATGTTTATTGATTGAGAGGACTGAGTTTAAAGTTGTCTGTATTAGAAATGCTAATTGAAGAATTTAAATCCTAAGGGATATTTCATTAGTAACACAGAAAAAGAGGTGAGCCTCTGAAATGGGGGGAAGAAAAAAAAGGATGTGAGCAAAAAAAGGGAGAGGGGGAGGGAGAGAAAGGGGAGGGTGATGGGAACCGCGCTGAACAACTTAATCTCAATAGAGTAAAGGTCATTTGCTGAGATAAAGGAAGTGGGAGAAGGAGGGGATTTTGAGAGTAAAGAAAAAAAGCTATGGAGCAGCTCATGTGGGCAAAGCAAGTAGGATCAATAGAAAATAAGCAATAAGATTACACAGTGGTTAGAAGCTGCATGACTTAACTGTAAGTGCACTGATTTTCTAGGGTACCCTAATAATAATGGCTTTGTGGTTTATCAAGGCATTGCTCAGGATAGTGGGCTTTTCCCAGGGATGGGAGCCGGCTCAATGGGAATGAAAGAAAGACAATAGAGTGAGGGACTCCAAAGGGTTAAGAGACAAGCAAGTGAGGATGGATAGAGTGATGAGCTGGGGAACAGGAAAGGATGACGGGGGTAGGGGTGGGGTGGAGGTGGTGACGTGGGTGAGACAGCCAGTAAGGGGGGGGCTTTCTTCCCAGAATGATTTGTGAGAATGCTATTTGTTGCTTTTAAACAAGTTTATCTTTTTTTTTTTTTTTTTATTTTTTTTATTTTTATTTATGGCTGTGTTGGGTCTTCATTTCTGTGCGAGGGCTTTCTCCAGTTGCGGCAAGTGGGGGCCACTCTTCATCGCGGTGCGCGGGCCTCTCACTATCGCGGCCCCTCCCATTGCAGAGCACAGGCTCCACACGCGCAGGCTCAGCAATTGTGGCTCACGGGCTTAGTCGCTCCGCGGCATGTGGGATCTTCCCAGACCAGGGCTCGAACCCGTGTCCCCTGCATTGGCACGCAGATTCTCAACCACTGCGCCACCAGGGAAGCCCCCTATCTTTTTTTTTTTTACAAATGGAACTTGTACCTGACTTTTTTTTTTTAATAAATTTATTTATTTATTTATTTATTTTTGGCTGTGTTGGGTCTTCGTTTCTGTGCGAGGGCTTTCTCTAGTTGCGACAAGCGGGGGTCACTCTTCATCGCGGTGCGCGGGCCTCTCAGTATCGCGGCCTCTCTTGTTGTGGAGCACAGGCTCCAGACGCGCAGGCTCAGTAGTTGTGGCTCACGGGCCCAGTTGCTCCGCGGCATGTGGGATCCTCTCAGACCAGGGCTCGAACCCGTGTCCCTTGCATTGGCAGGCAGATTCTCAACTACTGCGCCACCAGGGAAGCCCCCAAGTTTATCTTTTTAATCTGTATTTTTTTCCTACGTTCATAGAAAAATTGGAAGATGCGCAAAAGTATAAATAAGGGGAAAAAAACCAACAACCCAGTAACCTTATCCTCAGCTACCATTAACACTAATGTTTTGTTGCTGCCTTATTTACTACTTATTTATATATTTATTTCAAAAGTGGGATCACACCCATAGCTCCTACATTTTTTAATGTTAAAAAAAGCCACAGCTCACTAGGGGATAATAGCTGGGCTTTTATTAGACACTGTTTGGGGAATAAAAGGACATTGGGGCTCTAGCGGCCTTGGTTGCAAGGCGCCTTTAAAATTAAGAAATGATAGTATCTGCATGTGCCTACATCAGTTCATCACTTTCAAATACACTATTTTTCCTGGCTGTGTAATGTATTTTTCCTGGCTGTGTAATGTTCCATTACATGGTGATGAATTTCTTTGAAATTAATCTTCCTTCAACTTTCTTATCACGTCTTTGGGTGGATTTCTAGAAAGAGTATTACTGGGTCAAAGAGGATAAGCTTTTTTTTTTTAAGCTAGTATGTACAATTTGTTTTCCAGAAAAGTTGTGCTGTGTTATCAGTTTATATGTTTATCAGCAATGTTTGATGTTCATATTAATTGCCATCTTAATATATGTGTTCTTATTTGCTAAAAATATTAAATTAGTAGAAGATGCAGAGAAGATACCTTGAAAAGCAATATGTAAAAACATCTCACGTGCTTAATTTGCATTTTTATTTCTAATGACGTTGAATAATGTTTTAATACATACTTACTGGCTATTTGAATTTTTTTCAGTGACTCATTTATGTCCTCTATTTTCCAATTGAGTTTTACTCTTTTTTCTTATCAATCTGAATGAGATACTTAGATATATGTATTAAGGATATTATCTTTGCCACATTTCTTGCAAACATTTCCCCACTTTTTTGCCTTTTACTTCTGTTTAGGATGTTCATTGATAAACATATGTTTGTAAATTTTATATAGAGAAATCTATACATTTTTCCCTTTGTAACTTTTTTTTGTTGCTCTCATACCTTAGAAAGGTTTTCTCTATTTTTTCTAACAGGTACTTGGCATTTTAAAAATGAAGCATGGTTAAAGGTCAAGGAATGGCTGTGCCAATGGGTGACTAAAGGTAAGTCAAGAAATGAGTTTGTTGAGCTTTGGCAGTCGAGGAAATCTGTGTGGAATCAGGACCCATCCTGGAAACTCTGACGCTGGCATCTGCTGCCGTCCGGTGGAGACGGCTGCGCAGACCTTAGCACCAGCCTTCGCCATTGAGGAAAGTCCACGAAAGGTGTGGGTGTTGACAGTCAGCGGCATTGAGAACAGGTAAACAATGCTGTTTTGTTTTTTTTAAGAGGAAGTTTTTATATGCTGAGGTTGGAGGAAATGTTGCGGAAGCGGCAGTGGTAGCGCCGGGTGATAACCACTGCTCTTTCGCGCTGGGAGAGTCAGAAGCGTAGGAACGAATCATGGCCTCTGTTGAGAGCAGGTTTCTAGAGTAGTGGGCTCTAAGGGAAAAGGGCTTCAATCAGGGTGAAGACGCAGAGGTGGGGCTTGTGGAAAAGATGGTGGCAGTAGCAGAGCTTACTCCTAATGACGGTTCCCAGATGAAAACACAGGACACCTTGTTAAATTTGAATTTCAGATAAACGATGACTGCTTTTTTTAGTATGACCCAAATATTGCATGTACGTTTCAAATTTAACTGGGAAGCCTGTAGTTTTACCTGTTAACTCTGGAACCCCTGCTCATGGAAGAATGAGGACTCTATGTGACACCGAGGAAGGGTTTCGTGTGAGAGAGTCACGTTGTTAGCAAGAATGAAGAATGGAGGGGTTTAGGAGACTGGCCTGGGATACATCTGTTTGACACAGTAAAGGTTCTGAATGGCTGGAACTTTCTCACTGGAGAGTGTTAGAGAGCCAGGCAATAATTGAAAATTCAAGTAAACGTTGGTGTGATGAAGTGGCTTTTTCAAATTTGCCTTCTTGGATATGGGGTCCAGCACAGCGGCCCAGTTTTTATTTTCCTGTGTGAACGTGTGTGTTCTGGGTGTAGAGGAGAGCCTGGGTTGGCAGGTCTCCACAAATGTCTCCTGAGTCAGTATCTTCTGCTAATTTATTATTTTTTATCATACAGGAGGAATTTGACTAGGCAGCTAAAATTTGTTGGTTTTATTATGGCTCTATTCCAGCACATCTTGAAGTGGTTATTTTTCAAAGTGTTTTCAGTTCGAAGTACTATATTAAATCCATCATCAATAGAGAACTGAGGTTTATTTATTGGAGAATATTCTTAGTAACATTATTTATACTTTGCAATAATTTAGAGGAGCCAGAAATGGGAGATAACCCGATAATTATCTATATCTGTTATTTTGCTAATGAATATCTATTTTCGACATCTTTAATTAAGCAAATTTTCCTTTATCTTATGATCCCAGTAAGTTTCAATGACCACTGCCCCATCTCAGCACCTAAACAAAGTCTTCTTATCCCCTGGCAGAAGTAGCCCTGCTTTGCTGCGAAGAAGACAGGACTCCATCCTTAGGATCTTGGTCAGCTGATAGATGTGTAGGCATCACAATACGTGTGTAGGATCATTTCTGTATCTGAACTTGACGTTAGGTCATTTGTGTATTGTCTTCAAGGCTATGCATAGTCTTCCCAAGTGGGGGGGGGGGATAAAAAAGCAGTCATTTTTTTAATGATTCTATTTATATTGTTCGCAATTAGCTTTGCTGTACCCTTTTTCCTTCAATTTAAAAACATAAAGGCTATTTATTGCTAACGGTGATGGTGAAAATGGGGTCGAAGCAGCCTTTTCTCAAACTGGGTGCAAAGCAAGTGTGTTGATACTATTACAATTACTGCCCCCTTTCCTGCTTCGCATATAATGCTCTAATGATGTACTTGATATTTTTAACATCAACACTTTAGCATTATATCAGGATGGCATCTGGGACTAAACTGTATATTCCGTAATGCCAAATGATTATTTTAAAGACTGGCACCGCATATTTCCTGTTGCCTGGTAGCTGAATGCTCCCACCACATTCGTCATAATTGTTTTGTGGTTAATCCTCTCCACAGCAGGGACACCAGGTATTTATGGTCGCCCTTGCTCTAGGTCTTCAATTATTTGACCTTACGTGAGAATGAATCCATCTATAACAGTAGGCTGTTGTTTGCCCACTTCTCCATTTTATTATTGCATTTATTTCTAACAAACTCCATTTGCATGTCATTAGTAAAGTTCTCAGTATTTTTTAATAGCTTGAGAAGCCGCATTTTAGAAATGACATAGAGGTTCAGATCATATACCTGGAGAAAATGCCCCTCTCGTGATGCTTAGCCTCATGTTTGACTCAGAGGTATGACCTGTGTCTTTAGTTTCCTCCTGAATCACTTCAGTTACAAGCCAAACCAAATACATCCAAATAAGTTTCCCTGAAATAGCAAATGATTTATATGTAAAACACTTGCGGTCGAGCACTCTTTTATTCTGTAGAGAGGCTTTAGAATATTTTCCACTCATTGCACAAATAATGCACAGGTATTGTAATGATTTCTGGTATTAATTATTTACATGGGAGATAATATTGCCTTTACTTTCTTCTGGTAAGTGTCATATATTATTCTTTTGGTGCTAAAATCATGTTATATTCTTTAAATTATTAACATCTAATATATTAGACAAACTAGCTTATATCTAAAATGGAAGTTAAAATATGTAAAGCCAACCTAGAAAGGTCTTTATTCTGAAAGTTATGTCTTGCCCTTCAAAATTTTTTTGTTGACACTAATAATCAACATCTACAATCCTTCCTCGAAAAGTAGAGTGCCTCTTCCCGACCAGGTAAAATAGCAGTTTGTATGTTAAGTAATTTAGGGGAAGACAGAAGTAGACTTAAAGGGGAAACACGGGCAAAGAAGAAATTATCTTTCTACCCAGAGAATTAGTTTACTTTAAAAAGAATATTCTCTTACACAATTTGAAGTCTAACATTTTAGGAGATGCATGTAAGTCCGAAAACATAAAATTATCAATAACAATCCTTGCTATTTTGACAATTATTTTCCTTTCTCTTTGTGGCTTGTTGGGAAAGAAAGCAAACATTTAGATACATGCAGAACATGTAAGTAATCTCAGTAAGATGATATTCTTGGGATTTTCCATATTTATATATTTTTTCCTACATTGTATTTTCACTACCCAAGAGCCCTGGCTGTTATTTTTTTCCCGAAGTCTGAAGATCACCCCGTGGATTAACAAATGATTGAGGAGTCTCTCTTAAAAGACTCTTTAAAAAAACTGTCAGAATCAGCCTGAGACAAAGATTTATTATGAACTATTTAAAGGGCTTAATATATGTATCCCCAATGAGCCCTTGGAGCAAACTAAAAAGGAAGGGTGGAATTCTCAAAGAATAGGAAAAATTCTCCAATGTCCCACTTTCTTCATACCGTGATTACTGTTTACTCAAAGGATAAAATGCCTAACCTGTCACACAAAGTCTTCAGAAGCCACAGTCCTGCTGATGTACAGTAAAAACAAAACAATGAAGACCGACAGTAACGTGCTTGAGAGAGGCAGCTGTAATTTACTTCCTAACCTGTTCACTAACACGCTAATGTGACTACGTCTTGTAGCAGGAGCTGATCCCTGACCCACACAGCAATCAAACAACTACCCGAGTGTTGGCTGTCACAGAAGCTGGGACCGTCGCCTTAATTATACGTTCCCGGATAACAAACCTTCCCTTAATGAGCAACTTTTCTCCAACGTGCATCCCAGCTCACCCCTTCTGTCCTTGAAAAGGCCCACTGTACATCACTGTGGTTGGAATTTGTGAAGCATATTCATAAGTGTTCTTCCTAACAGGTAATAAATACTACCTGAGCAGGCTGTTTGCTTTATAAGAATGCCAAGATATAATTAAAATTATAGGCTTGTACTCCTGGGAGGCTCTGGAGAAGAATCACTCAAGACCGAAGGGAAACTTTTCAGTGAACTTAGAACCACGCTTTTCTCTTTTCATATCAGTAATATAATAATAATTTTTATTGTCAGGACTATTTTATTTTCTTTGGGATTTATATTTGGCAACGAGATTCTCCACCCCACCGCAACCCCCGTGCCCTTAATTGATATGATATCTGCACTAGCGTTCCTTCTTCCTAGACATGGGATTTCTTTATTTTCCTCTTATTATAACATCCCTCAGTTCTGCTCTGATCTGCTGACAATGCCCCAACAGTTAACACAGGCATATAGGAGGGTCTTACAGGGAGATTTTATAGATACAGTCATCCCTGGGATCTGCGGGGGATTGGTTTGAGGGGCCCCTCCTCCTCCCACAAACACCAAAACCCAGGGATGCTCAAGTTCCTTATGTAAAATGTCATAGTACAGTTGGCCCTTGTTATCCAGGGGTTCCATCCATGGTTGGTTGAAACCATGGCTGTGGAACCCGCGGATACAGAGGGCTGACTCTACCTTGAGCAGAGGTAGTGCCTCTCTATGGCAAGAAGACCTTTAGCATTGAGAACGAACAGCCGAGACGATCTTAAATATAAAGATTTACATCCCTATGTCACTAGCTCAGTGCTGGGTTGGGACTGGTCCATCAGCAAGGGTAATGGCATAGATTGGTGACTCAGTGCCGCAAGGGAAAGGACTTGGGAGACCAGATTCATTGGTTCTACTTTGATTTTATTTTGCTCTCTTTAATACTTTCATTCTTTTTCTTTTCCCTTCATATGGGTAGATACGTTTTCTCTGTAAAACAGTTTTAGGAATGTTTGATAAGATACATAAGTAACGTGTATAGTATTTAGAGAACTCAATTGCAGTCACTTTAAATTGCCGTGTACAGTGGAGTACGTGAACTATCCCACGTAAATCATATCGCCTGGCACATGATGAGCCCTCAGTAAATGGTAGCTTTTATGGTTGTAGTTGGTATTGCTAATATCTCCGCAGGCTGGTTCTAACATCTGTTTTTAGGATTATTGGGTGGATCAAGGAGCAGGAATGGATAGTAATGCTCAGTAGTCCCCTGGGTCTCAGAGCAGAAAATCCTGTCCTGGCATAACAACAGTGGTGCCCTTGGGCAGGATGACGGCCACAACCTGGAGAGCAGCAGTGTGGCATGGGGGTGGGGCAATGCCTTGGCATTCGGAAGCTTGAGTTCTAGGTTTGGCGTAGCAGGCAAAAAGCTCTACAGTCTTAAGTCAGTCATGTATCTCTCCTCCATCTACTCCCTTATCCCCATGAAGCCCATGATATTACATGTCTTATCCAGCATCAGGAGGTTGCTGGGAGAATCAAATAAATCCACATGAAGGAAAGCCTCAATTAACGTAAGTTAAATTTAAGCAGCAAACCTTTGTTGCGTACTTATGAAGTACCTGCTGCTGAAATACCACATCAAATGTGAATCTTCTTAATGTCGGGGGAAAAAAAAAACCCTACCTATAGACATGTTACTATTTTGTTCTCAAAATTCATATATTCACTAACGTTCCTGGTTGTGCTATTATCGTTAACATGACTTGGGGTAAAAGATGTCTAGGCTGATAAATTTCCAAAATGGATAGGTATCATGAACCTGACTGCGAGATGGTAAGAAAATTTTACAGTCACTGGTTTTACTAGAAAGTGCTACAGAATAAATGTGAACGGGAGAAAATGCAAATGCAAAAGAGGAGAGGAGAGAATTAAACAGGGAATAAAAATGAGGAGGAAGAAAGATGTAGGGTAGTAAGAAACTACAGAGGGAGGGCTGAAAAGATGAGTATAAAGGACTAAGAGGAGGAGAAAAACACATACAAATGATACAAATGAAGCAAGAGTAAAAGGTACAAAACAGGAACCTTGGCATATTGAGGAAAAAAGGGGAAAAACAGTGGAAGGAATAGGAATGCTATTCTTATAACCACACTGTAGGTTTGAGTTTGCAGACCAGCTGCTGTTCCTCAGCTGCATGTGCCAATGACCTGTGCTTTCCCCAGACCAAGAAAAACTGAGGAAGCACGAAGAACTCATATTTGGAGCTTTTAAAAAATAAATATAATCATTACAAAAGCAGGTATCCCAACATTTGCAACATTACGATTTTAAATCCACATGCTGGGTGATAGCCTAGATTTTCTTAATAGCCATTTATTTTGCGCATAGCCGTTCTGAGGTACAGGGAATTAGGATTAATGCCAGGTCATTTACATGCACATTTAATTTAGTTGTCACAACACTTTTTGAGATAAGCTCTTTTATTTTTCCCATTTTAAGGAGGATCCATTGTCTATGACCATGCACGCTCAAATACCCACGATTGCTTCTATAGAATGGCTTAAGCTAAATCTAGATTTATTAGTTGTAATTTACTTACAAATCTTGAACATTCTTTCATTTTTGGCTGCAGTATATTTCAAAGAGTTCTGGTGCATGGAAAGAAGTATGTGAGAAGGTGGGCAAAAGGATGATAGGAATTTGGAGTGATCTTAATTTTTACTTTATTTTCCAGATTTTAAGAAATGTACATTTATTATATCTATCTCTGTGCACTATGTTTGTATGTTTAAAGGGTTGGTGCTTGTACTGTCCATAACTTCTCCCAAAGAGTCTGCTTCTGCCTGCTCTGGAAGTTGAGATTTCAGGGAAAAGTTGGTATTGAACACTAATCAGCAGAGTGCCTAAATTGCCCCTTATCAGAGAGAAGGAGTCAGTTTGCCTTTGCAGCTGAACTCTAGGACTCCTTTCTGTCTTTTGCCACTGAAGAGACGGGCTTTTCTCTCTTTGTGATTATTTTTTTTTTTGGTGGGGGGTGCAGTTAGAGCATGATCAGAAGAAAAATGCCAGAGAATGCTTAGGTTATTTGACAGTCCCTGAGTTCATGTAAATCCTACAATGGTTTTCAAACAGGTGCAAGTTTCTCTGGCAAATCCCTTCTAACTACATCAACTCTGCTCTCCTCTCTAGCTTTCTAGTGCTGTCATTTTATGAGCTAGCCCTTTCCAGAAACCTGCTTTCAAAAATTTTTAAAGAGTCATATTTCTGCCCTTAAATGTTCTGTGACACATTTAAATATAACAGAACAACTTTATGAAAGAATGAATTAAAAACCTAAAAATTATGTGTGAATATAAGAAACAAGAAAATGTTAAGGCAGTGCCCTATAGCAGGTGGCGACTAAGGATGCAGAAAAGGACAGAGACAATAAGACAATGCATGGAGAGGCCAGCTACAAGGAACAACGAAGACAAAAAGGAAAAGTAAGAGAATAGAAGGGTCAGAGGGAGCAAGGGAAAAACTCCTAAATGTAAAAGACAGTAGAATTCCACTTATATGAGGTACCTAGAATAGGCAAATTAATAAAGACAGAAAATATGATAGTGGTTCCCAGAGGCTTGGGGGAGGAGCAGATGGGGAGCATTTGTTTCATGGGTACAAGAGGTTTGGTTTAGGACAGTGAAAAAGTTCCAGAGATGGATGGTGACAATGGTGGCATAATGTGAATGTACTTAATGCTACTGAACTGTACACTTAAAAATGGCCAAAACGGTCACTTTTGTGTCACATATATTTTACCAAAAAAAAGAGACTACAACTTGTACTAATGAAAAATGACATGATACCAATGAGGAAAAAAGAAAAAAAAGGAAGGAAAACACATAAATGTAAAAGTAGAAGTACCAAAGGAGAAAAACATGATAGGGAAGAATAGAGAAACAAAGCATGGAAGGAATGGAAAACTATGGTTTCCATCAAGGCTGAGGGGAAATAGTAGCTGCAGTGCCACCTTTCAGTTCTATATTTATTCAGCGAATATGTACGAGGTACTTACACTCTGTGGGGCACTGGGGATACTGAAATTAATTGCATAGATAACTGTCCTTGTTTTCAAGGAGTGTCTGTGTAGTGATGGGTTACAAAGATCAATGAGACATTGTTTTGCCCTCAAGGAGTTCATGGTCAGTGCTTATCTAACTTTATTTCATAGATAAATTAGTGCATTTAATGAGGTATAGCCCTCTGCCAGTGCAGCCTTGGGAGGGAGGCTGGAACTGTAGCCCAAGTTAAACATACATTGGTCCTGGTACCACGAGCCCATTCCAGCACAGATTTAGAGAGCTAGATGATCTAGCTCAATGATGATCTAGAACAGTCTCCCCATGTGTAGCAAGAAAAATGAGAGCAGAGGAGGGTAAGCGATTTGCCCAGGTTTACCCCACCCCCAGGAACACAGTCGGGAGCACAACCCAAGTTTCCTGACTCCCCAGCCCAACCCTCATTTGATTAATATAGATTAAAAAGGTTGGGGAGGGGCTTCCCTGGTGGCGCAGTGGTTGAGAATCTGCCTGCCAATGCAGGGGACACGGGTTTGAGCCCTGGTCTGGGAAGATCCCACATGCTGCGGAGCAACTAGGCCCGTGAGCCACAACTACTGAGCCTGCGCGTCTGGAGCCTGTGCTCCGCAACAAGAGAGGCCGTGATAGTGAGAGGCCCGCGCACCGCGATGAAGAGCGGCCCCCGCTTGCCGCAACTGGGGAAAGCCCTTGCACAGGAACTAAGACCCAACACAGCCATAAATAAATAAATAAATACATAAATAAATTTAAAAAAAAACTTGAATAAAAAGGTTGGGGGAAAAAACCCTTGATTAGTAATCAGAACAATAAAGGTGATTCACACTGTTCCACTGAGTGCCAAGGACTTACTGAAATAAAGAAAATCAGACAGGGTTTAATTTCAAGGGCTCCAAGGTCATTATTTTATAGGACATCAACCAATCTTCTAAACATCAGGATAAAGAAGGCACAATCAGAGCCAGATGAAAAACACAAGGCAGAAACTGTTCCAGGGTGACTAATGCAATAATATTGAGGAATGTCACAGGTCCCCTATTATAGTCAAAGTCACTTTAACTAATTGGCTCAGGCTATAAAAACATACAATCTGGGTCAAATGACACTGCTGAAGGAAGCGTCTCTGCTCAGACATTATCTGAAATCAAAGCATCCCAGTAAGAAGGCAAGAGACAAAGAGAATGTCCAGTTTGTGGGAGATCCTCAGAGATTTTAAAACTGGTTTATTTAATAGCAGCCAGCTTATGTGTCTATGGACAACGGTGATAACATTCATTCTTCCTTGGTATTGCTTCATACTTCAGAAGCATATATTTCAAGGGATACTATGGGATTTCATTGACTCTAAGACATTATCAATTTAAGGTACCCCATGCTTGTATGAAGCCCTAAGAAAAAAATACTGCCGATTATAGAATCATGAGATAACATTAATTGCAAGATGCGCCCCAAAGTTAGAGATGATAAAATGTGGGGGAAATATAGAATCAATGACAAGGTAATTTTCCTGACTCAGGATTAAGTTTGATAATTATCTGTCTTGTTTTTAAAAAGGGAAGTAAATCAAGGAATGTGTAGCTGGCACTGTTGATTGCTTACCCCAAACTCTCCCTGTCCTTTTTTCCTTAAAAAAACCCTATTCCTGCAGCCCCTCCCCGCCCGCTGACATTTATGTCTCCCACAAACCCACCTCCCTCCACCCAGCTACATTATTCAGGGGAAGTAAGCTCAGTCCCAGGCAAGAATCATGGTTGGCTAAAGCCACTGTGGGTCTAGTTGCCTACAACTGGTTTCAGAACTTATTCATTCAACAAGTATTTAATAAGTTTCTACTAGTTCCTGTCACTATTCTAGGTTCTGAAGTTATTGCAGAGGGGAAAAAAAAAAAGAAAAAAAAAACCCTCCTCAATAGAGCTTACATTCCCTTAGGAGGTTTAAAAAAAAAAAAAAAGACAAGATGAATAAGTAAACTATGTAGTATGCTATATGGTAGGAAATGTGATGGAGAAAAATAAGACAGGGGAGGACCACAGGGGATGTAGGGAGACAGAGTTGTAATTTTAAATAGTGTGGCCAGGAAAGCTCTCACTGTGAAGGTGGTATCTGACTACAGACTTGAATGAAGTGAGGCAGTGAGCATTTGGATATCTGGCGGAATAGGGTTCTAGGAAGAAGAAACAGCCTGTACAAAAGTCCAGAGGTGGGACATGCATCGTGTGTTTAAGGCATAGCAAGGAGGCCCATGCTACTAGAGCAGAGTTTGGGAAGGAGAGTGATAAGGGTGAAGGCAGAGAGATGATGAGATGGGTGGTGTGATTAGGGATACAGCCTTGAAGAGCACATTAGGGATATAGCCTTGAAGAACACATTAGGGATACAGCCTTGAAGAACTTGGGATTTTACTCTGAATATGATGACAAAAGCCCATGGCAGTTTGTAGTAGAGCTGAAGCATGATCACGCTCTTGTGCTGAGACTGCAGGGGAAGGATGGGAGGCAGGAGCGCCACTAGGGAGGCTGCGGTCACAGTCCCAGGTGAGGTGGTCGGGGGGGAAGGTGGTGAGATCTGGTCAGATTCAGGACCTATTGAAGGAACAACTGGCCAGACGTGCCGACAGATTGAACATGGGATGGTAGAGAAAGAGAAGTGTCAAGAATGCCTCTGAGGATGACTGCATTGATAGCGATGCACTTCAACCATGTGAAGTTAGGGGGCGTCTGCTGAATTTGGCTTTTGGGAGAAGTTTTAACAGAGACCAAAAAATTGCGAAGACTCCTCTGCATCTGGACATTGCTGTTGCTACAAACGTAAGTGAGAAGCAAGGCTGAGGACGAGACTCATGTGCTGAGGCATCAAGAGCAGAAAGATGGAGAGAACCTAGTTTCTGATGATCTTGTTGGGCCACTGAAGGAATGAATCTTAGGGTTGAACTTCCTTTGGGCTTCTTATTACATGAGATGACAACTTCCTTTTAAGTGAACGAAATTGATACTGAATTGAAATAATCCTCCTGGGCAGATAGTAGATGCTAAATCCAGCAATGGAACTTGGGAGCTTTGAGCGTGTGACTCGATTTTCCTGACAAAGAATGTCTCCAGTGAGGGAGAAGGAGGGTCGATAATTTTCACGAAGGTTTGGCTCTGGGATAATTGTAAGGGGAAGAAGACGATGATGGTGAGGGACCCCGCATGATGTAGAGTCAGCCTCCTGTGGGTGAGACGTGTGTGACACATGATATAAATAGAACCAGGTTTTTAAAAAAATGAGTCCACTAATTTCCTAATAAAGAGCCCAGCTTCGGGGCTTCCCTGGTGGTGCAGTTGTTAAGAATCCGCCTGCCAATTGCAGGGGACAAGGGTTCAAGCCCTGGTCCAGGAAGTTCCCATATGTCGCGAAGCAATGAAGCCCGTGCGCCACAACTACTGAGCCTGCGCTCTAGAGCCCGTGAGCCACAACTACGGATGCCCGCGAGCCACAACTATGGACGCCCGCGAGCCACAACTACAGATGCCCGCATGCCTAGAGCCCGTGCTCCGCAACAAGAGAAGCCACCGCAATGAGAAGCCCACGCACTGCAACGAAGAGTAGCCCCCGCTCGCCGCAACTAGAGAAAGCACGCACGCAGCAAGGAAGACCCAACACAGCCAAAAATAAATAAATAAAATAAATAAGTAAAATAAATAAATAAATTACAAAAAAAAAAAGAACCCAGCTTCCAGAGCATTCACTTCAACCTCCACCCACCTTGTGTCTCCTCCTGCACGTGGCCTGCACCACCCCCTGTAAGAATGGACCAGCTTTCTCAGGGTCTGGTGTTCATCATCACTTAAACTAGAGACATCCTGCAGCTCCACCTTCATAGGTGATATCTGACTGCATTTAGCACTGTATGGAGATGCCCTGGGACCTAGTGGTGGGACCCTGACATCTAGGTCATCAGAGGCAGTGGTGATTTAAAGAACAGTGATTAAGTGATTAAGGCAGGGATTTTGTCTTAAGACCCTTGTCTAGAACTTGAGTGTCCTTTTGCATGAAGCTGTGCATCTGCTCGGCGTGCGGGAGCTGGCATTGCGGAGACAGTTGCCTTTGGCCCATTTGAAATATTTGGCTTCTCTCAGGAACTCAGGCTGTGAAGCATGTTTGCATCTTATGGCTCTTGTGGGCAGCTAGGATCAGTCACAAAAGATGCCACTTGAACGGATGTGTGCTGTTGTAGCATACCGATCTGTTACATGTAAACCTGTTGGCCTCTCGGTCGTTTGTGGGTGCGTGTTTAGTTTCACCTGCACCAGCTCAGACTGGCACATGGTACAGAAACAGTCCCTCAAAGGGGAAGACTCTGGCTGCAGAACCATGAGGCCCTTCCCATCACTGCCCCTCTTCTGATTGGTGTTTTTACAGGTCTCAGTGATGGGAATTTTTAGAACAAAGTGGAGTACTTGGCGTGCTTATTTGCATGTCAATTTCCAGAATGCTTCTCCCACTTTTCACCATGCCATAGTGATGCTTTTGTATCTCTTCTGCCTGGGAACAAACAGAGAAGAAGGGTCGAAGTGGGTCAGCACAGTGTCCTGGCACTTCTTTTGGCTGAGTCTTTGCCCAACAGGGTGGAAGCCAGCCTGTTACTTATCCCTGGCCCCTCAGATCCTCGGCAGCCGTGCAGAGCTGGGAGGTCTGCTCTCTTCATTGGCGTTCAGTGCGAGCAGGCACCTGACCATGGGAACGTTTCTGCCCTGGGTCACAGGCCTTGTGCAAGTGACCGTGGTGAGAGTCTAATCTCTATTTGCTGTGTTCCGATCATCTTCCCCTTTAACCCGTCACTTGCCTGTCCTCACCTCTAGCTGGGAATCGTAAATGTGGCAGGAGAAAAGTAGGATTTCTTTTCCTTTGGGACAGTAGCCGGGTCCCGTTATTATAGTAAATCAACTGTAAGTATCCCGCAGCAGTATCATAAAACGGGCAAATGAAAACATTTTTTCTCCATCAAAAGATTCTTTGAAGTGCTCTTCTCTGGCTGAATCTCACAGAAGAGTGTACAGGAAACAACGTTCTGTATACGTTGATTTGCCCCAGTCCCCCATCACGCAGGGAAGTTCTCTACATTATAGTCTCAAAAGCATTGTCCGGTCACATTTTAAAAAGGCCCAGCTTCAGCCATTTCCCCTGGGAGGCACGTCTCAGAAATTTTAACAGACAACGCTCCTCTGCCGGTTCAGCTATTGTTCTGAGGGGGCTGCGAAAGAGGCATATTGCACATGGAATTCCAAATTTTCTCCCTGTCACCTGACAGTCTGTATATTAAAACAATATTATTAAAATCACATTAATTTTATCTTAGTAAATTTTTAATGTGCAGTTATAAGGTAATCAGGGAAGTTTCATTATCCAGTGCATGCACGTATAAGTTTCAGCAAGAAATCTCTGCCTGGTAAAAAGAAAAATAATAATAATAGAGAGGGGTTTCAGTCCTGAAGGTGAGTGAGTTGGAAACATGTGCTTGCTCCCAGCAGAACTTTTAAGCAGATGTTCCAAAAGTTCTGTGGGATAAGGTCGGGTTATGACCTGAGGACCTCGGCACTTTGAGTACATTTCTGGATCTTGGACTCTCCGGCCACCTGATGATCTAAATTCATACTTATAATGTGCATATATAACAAAAGAGGTTTTGTTTATAAAATAGGTTCAATTTTTTTTTATGGCTTATTTGCTGGGACCCCAAAGCATTTCCAGTTGGCTTCTATCACTTGTGTTATGGAAGCCTAGAAATGAATAAGATTTAGTACGAGACTTAGCTCCTCAGAATTTCCTGGGGACCCTAAGCCAACAGTACAATGCTCTGAGGCCAGTCCCCACACTTGGGGCTT
The DNA here is from genome assembly GCF_949987535.1 of Balaenoptera acutorostrata. NCBI lineage: Eukaryota > Metazoa > Chordata > Mammalia > Artiodactyla > Balaenopteridae > Balaenoptera > Balaenoptera acutorostrata. The sequence continues at coordinate 115,780,700 of NC_080066.1, read as the reverse complement.
CTTTTTCCTTTCTTTGGGGATTCCTTGTTTGAGTGTTTCTCCCATTTGTGACAGAGAGTGGGCAGGAGCAAGGTGCTCCCAGGGAGGTTAAGCCATTTATTTTCCAGTTGTCTGGCCCCCAGGTGAAGGGCTTGTTGGAGAAATATGCTGCCTTGGCTTGATACGTGAGATCTGATGATTATTTTGGTGATTTCAACACCCGTGCTTTCCAGAGGCTCCACCAGTCTAGTGATTGAGAAGCTATGTAATTCACAAATTAAACTCTATTAACTCAGAATAACGTAAATGAGATCTCAAGCCCAACAGTGGCTCCTCAAGCTGTCTCTCCCCATTCACAAACTTCTTCCATCGCAAACTGCCCATCGTCCACGCTGGCTCCACTCTAGATCTGAAACATGAGAACTACTGAGGTTCCTGTATCCTGATTCATCTTTCAATTAGAGATTGGAATTGGTGTTCTGCTAGCAAATTTTGCTGTTGCCGTCAAAGTCTGAAAGTTGTTAAATCAAGTCTCATTGTGTTTGTAACTTCCTATCGCATTAGCAGAGATTAAATTTGCTAATGTAATATGAAAATCACTAACATAAGATGAGTGCAAACAGAAATCCCAATCTCCACAGACCTTCTAAAGGAAATGTTGAATGAGTAAACACGTCTCTCCAGTGGTTTGCTCGGGCTAACACGTGTGAATGTCCAAGTGGCCGCTTGCATTTACCTTAAGTGCTCTCTGGGCTGGTGTGTGTGTGTGTGTGTGTGTGTGCACGTGTGCGTATGCCTTGGGGGGGGTGGGAGAGGAGGACAGGGGTCCACAAAAATCCCAGTGATGATAAACATCAACCATCCCCATGCCTACAAGGTTATTTAAGTCCCCAAGAAGGGCAGGTTCATTTTCCTCCTTTTTTTATTTGATGAAGTGGAAAGAGAATGGGTTTGTGTCATGAGAACGGTCAAGCTGGAGTTCCAGCTCTTTTTGTGCATTAGCTGTCGTGAACCTTTCTGTACCTCGGTTTTGGTTTTCTCATCTATAAAATGGTGAGATGTGGGACTCCCACAACAAGGTCCTTGTGAGAATTAAACAAACCAATGGATGTGAAAGCACTTTCTAAACTGTAAAGTACTTTGCAGATGTTACAGTATCAGCCCCTCTTACCTTTACTTCTGCTGCTACTCTCTGATACCACCCAATTCAGCTGCAAAGTCAACCTAAACTCTTGAGTCATTTTTTTCAGAAGTTGGGCTCTGTTCTCCAGATGGCTGGGATTGGGAGAGTGGGGCGGGAAGTAGCAGAGTACAAATTCACTTCCTGGCTTCCCGAGATATTATTCATTGGGCTTTGGGGTGGGACAGTATTTCCTTTAAATTTGAAATAGCTAGAATTTATCTTATAAGAAGCCGATTAACTTCCTATTCATGAACCTTTCTCCAGGGGACAGTGCCTGACTCACACACACAGGGTACGCTTTGGTGCCATCTGTAGAAATAAAGCATTTTGTGAGCAGAAAAGAGCTTCAGTCATATGCCAAAGGCAGGCAGTAGAATGGAACACAAAAGTCACTTGGGTATTTTGGAGACCTGTCTACTAATTCAATCAGTAAACATATGGGGTAACACTGTCTCACTTGGAGTTTTCAATCAAATCCAGATCTGATCCCTCAGTATTCCTACAGACGAGGCCAATTTTATTGTCCTTATTTTACAAGTAGAGAAGATGAAAAACTGGGGAGCTCAGGTTTAGCAGCGGCAGATGATAAACTAGTCTCCACAGTGACCAATGCCTAGTCTCAGTTAATCCCACGAAAGAACCGTACTCCGGACAACCGCATCCAGGCTGCTTAGCCCTGGAGAGACGTGTTCAGGTGATCTTGGTTTCTCCTTCTCCTTTCTGAGGTGGGTTGCCCTCTACCTGCTTTAGCTGAATTTTTACTTGCTGGGATATTTTAAATTTACCTGTTTTTTTTTTTTTTTCCCCTCTTCTGTGTCTGTGTTTTCTAAAATCTCTCAGATTCTTCCATGACTCAAATTGCCCTTAAATAATTCTTTTTCATCAACGAGTTTTGCCATCTTGCTTTCATCTTCCTCTTCCAGGTTGTTATTAAGCCTGAAGAAAGCTGGTATCAGCATTCTCCCCTGGGCTCCCCACAATTAACCTCTTTCTACAGAAAGAAATGGCCTTTTATTCCCACTCATTGCTTTCCATCTCTTAACTAGTTTTTAAGATGTAACAGAATTTTAACACTTGCCCCATGGTTACCAATTTTGCTTAATAGCCTCTTGCAAGGATTATTATTATTTTTTCTTCCTCTCTTTCTTAAAGTCCTTTGAAAGTCGGAATGCGTTGCATCCACCAGTTCTCTTTCATCCATGGTTTTGGGGACTCCTTCAAAGGACTCCATAGCTTCTAAGTCTTCTCCAATTTGCTCCGATTCCACTATTGCAGTGTTTCTTTCTGGAATGCCACCGCGCTCGCTGAGAGGTGAGCCCTGAGCTAGGCATCTGCTGGGAGACCTGCCTGCTCGGAGCCGTAGGTGCTGCCGCCACAGGGATGATTGGCGATGTGTTGGTGCTTGGGACCAGCTTCTTTTTTGGCTGAGCTAGGACTTGTCAAGTGAGGCCATCGGCCCCTGGGGAGGTAATGAAATGTGACTTCCATCCTAGCTTTCTTTGATGTCCCTATCTCTGGGACACAGCTCCACCTTCACCACCCAAAGTGCACTTTCCCTCACCACCCCCGGGCCAGAGATATCCCCATCGTGCTCTGTACCACGCACACAGGCAGAGCTATCGTTTAGCTGCACTCTGTGATCCCCAAGCCGCTCCCAACACTCCGACCTGCAGCTGCCTTTCCTCCAGGGCCCCTTCCCTTGAAGGAGTCGTAGAAAGGCTGATAATTTGCCTTGATGTCTTTGTTCTTTGAATATATTCTTCCTTCTGCCCTCCATGTTGCCTGCTGAAGTTTCTGTTCCTTTCTATCAGCTTCACTTGGGTGGGAGCTCTCTCTTCTAAAGCCGACTTTTCCACCCGACTGCATCCCTGCCATTTGAACAATACAGATTTTTCTTTCTCGCCTTATCACTTCCTTTTTTGTTGTTCTGGGACGGGCGCACAGTCTTCCTCTAATCAGGTATTCCTCAGTCGCCTTCATGCTGAGTCTACGGATTTTAATTTGCTAACGTTTCCCTTCAGGCAGTTTCCAACATCCAGTTCCTAGGCCTTGCGCAGCACTGAGGACACTGTTGGCACTCAACAAATATTAAATAATCATCCTCCTCCTTTTGGAAAAAGAAAGAAAGAAAGCAGCCGCTCTTGAATCCTGCTTGTCAAAATAGAACGATTTGTGTTCAAGTTCTCACTCCACCTCATCCAACCTAATTATGCTGAGGTCAATTTTGGTTTGCAGCTCAACAGCACATACTGTCTAAATCAGAATCAACTTCTCTGCTCCTTAGAAAGAAATATATTCTGCCTTATAAATCATCTGGGCTTAGGAGCAAGAGACTGATTTGAGTACCCACAATCTGCTCGGCTGTACCAAGTGTGTAAAATAAATGTTATCTCTTCCCCAAGCTTATACTGTTTGGATAGGAGGATTGAAGATAAATGGTATTTTATTTTAATGGGTGGTATTATTTCAATGGAGCTATTTCATTGCTGTTCCTAAAACTATTTTCTTAATGATAACCTTTTCTTCTAATGAACCATCAGGCTGCCATATATCCTTTTTGTCCCAGGCAAGTTCTCACTTCCCTCCTGGTCTAAAGGCTGATGGGGCAGAGGTAGTGGTTGGGGAGAAGGCTCTGGAGCCAGCTGCTTAGGTTAGATTCCTATCTTTACCGCTGTCTAGCTGTATAAACTTGGGTGACTTCCTTGACTTAGCTGAGCCTTAGGTCCATCAGCTGGAAAAGATATTAAGAATAGTACCCACTCCTAGGGTTATTGTGACGATCAAACAAGTTAACGTAGTACTTTGAAAAATGCCTGGCACCTTGTAAGTGCTCAGTAAATATTAGACGTTATTGTTTGGACTTTATATTTAAAGCCATCGACCAAGTTCCTTTTCATTCTCTGTACTCCCACGCAGGTGCCCTAACATCCTCTTGGTGAGACATTTCCATCTTCTTGGACTACGGGAAGTGGCACGATCAGTGGGGAGGACACAGGGTTTGTTATCAACTAGGCCTGGGTCCAAATTCTCCCTCTACCACTTTTAGGAGTTGGACAAATGAATTAGTCCAATTTTCAGTTTCCTCACTTGTGAAAATGGGGTTCACACTACCTTGCATGGTGATTACGAAGGTCAATCTTTGGCATGTAGTGAACAGTCCGTAAATGATGGTGACATCCTGTCTTCCCTTCACTAAGTTTCTTTACTGAGTCTGGAATTACTGGGCCTCTGCTCACATCCAGACACCCCGTCCTAGCTCAGATTTTGATGTAAAGAAGGGATAAAAAATTGTAAGAGCCTGAAAGGACTAAAGGACGGAGGGAAGCTTTCTGTATTGAGAGCTCTCCCAATCACAATGCTAATGTCATCCCTGGATTTGTCATACTTGAATGAAAAAGGTGGTGTGACCACAGGGTCTCCCCTAGCAGTGATGTGTGTATAGGGGTGGAGGATTTAGGCTAATAACACATTAGTGTATCCTCAGAGAATGCATTTTTCATTGGTCATTCACTTCATTTTTCATTTGCTATTTTTCATTACGGTATTAAACTGTGTGATAAATGAAAGGTAGAGGAACTTGACAGATGATTTGATTTCCTCCCGTGTCAGATTATTTGGCTTAGTTTCCTTATGAAAATAGAAGGCAGGCTCTGTAAAATTGTTCTTGTGGATTTGTTTTTCAGCATGTGTTTCCCGCCATTGCCATATCTAATCTATCTATTTACCTATGATTCAGTTACTGATCTGTATCCCTCTGGAGCCTGGGTACATATTGGCAAAGTTTCCTATTTGCTACAGTGGGTAGGACCTAAGGAACATTCCACATGAACTCCCAATTCATTTTCTACACAGCTTCTCCACATCCTGTATTATTAAGGGGCCTTCAATTATAGTATGCTCACAAAAGACACGGATTTTGCAACAAAAGGAAGTCTGTCCATTCTTCTGTTTAAATACAGGGGCAGATTTTGCCTCCTTTTTGGTAATGTGGAAAGGATAAACACAATATTGAGCATACTCTGCCATTTACAGGCTGCCAAAGTTAGGGTTAGCAACATAGCTATTCATCCGAGCACTTCCAAAACTTTAGTGAAACTTGTTTTTGTGAATGCTTCTGCGGGAGAAAAGGGGTGTATGAACTCTATAGATGCTATTAACTTCATAAATTGTCACACTGCCCAAGGAAGACAAAGCTGCAAAGAAAGAGAGAAAGAAAAAAAAGATGTTCCACCTTTTTTCCCCCTCCTGGTAGGTGGAAAAAAAAAAAAAAAAAGGTTCCAAAATGGATCCATGTGTTTACCTGTCTTGCTGCAGTTTTCAGCAAAACTGATGTGATATGACAAAAACAGTCTCTAAGTAGCAGCTTCACTTAGACAACAAGCAAATAAAAATGAGGGCCTCTCTTACTTCGGACAGCTTCAAAGAAAGTGGAAGCGATGCAGTCAATTCTTAAGCTTCATAATGGAGTTAATTGTGAGCTGCTAAAGCCGACAGCGATGGAGAAATGGCTTATGAGCCACCTGCCTTAAAGTGCGCCCACATTTCCAAGTGTGCACGCATACTGATGCTATTCCACTTCTCCTCTTCCTTCTCCCCAAAGCTTGTGAGTAATCTCAGGCTTTTATAAAAGCTTTCCTTCTAAACTCCCCATTAAGCAGCATTCAAAAATGCGTGCTGCAAGTGTCAGTTATTAGCCTTGGTGCACGTCAAGCCCCCTCTCCCTCCTGTTAATGTGAGCCGTTATTCTGCTCTTGACCTATTAAAACTTTGTTTGCTATTATACTTGCTGGCAAGCTAGTCATGTAGAAAGGTGTTGAGGAAATGAGCCGGCGTGTTCCCCAGGTGATATACACACTTTATCAAGCTGATCCCTGCCATGTTATGTAAACTATACCAAGTAGCATTCATTTTAAACAAAGAGATAAACAGATCTAATATGCTTCAGGGCATCATGCTTTATGCGTGAACTACTTTTTATTTTTATATTTGAGATTTTTTTTTTTAAAACACAATCCATTGTAGTGGAAAAGTCATGTCTTAACCACAACCAGAGTTGTACCTCCAATTTCCAGGTTCTAAGAGTGATCGGCTCAGTTAATCCCATGTTAACTTTTAAATTAATTTTTAAATAAAACTCTTAATAGTTGCAATGAGAACAGCTCAAAGTTAAGTGAAGTAATCTGCAGAGACAAAATTATACATATATACATTACAATTTATATGTATACACGCTTACTTTCAAAACATATTAGCCATCTAAACTGTCACTTCAAGTTGTTATCACAAGTCTCCAGTCTTTTTTTTCCCCCTAAAAATCCCCTAGATTTTGTTGAACATTTATGTAAGGTAATGGGCTATAATATGTGGGTTTACTTTGTGCTTTTCTACAGGATTTTCTTTCATCCTCGCATGATCCTTTGAAGTGGCATTATTTTATCAATTTTACAGATAAAGATATTGAGGCTAAGAAAGCAAAACAGGAGTTTGGAATTAACATATACACACTACTATATATAAAATAGATAACCAACAAGGACCCATTGTATAGCACAGGGAACTATACTCAATATTTTGTAATAACCTATAGGGGAAAGAATCTGAAAAAGAATATATATATATGTGTGTGTGTGTGTGTGTGTGTGTGTGTGTGTGTGTGTATAACTGAATCACTTTTCTGTACACCTGAAACTACCATAGCATTGTAAATTAACTATACTTCAATTAAAAAAAAAGAAAGTAAAATAACTTGTCCAAAGTTATCCAGCTCCAAGACAAGACTTACAGTCAGGTGTGTCTGACTTCAGAGCCCTGCCCTTGATACAGGGTGGTAGAAGTGAACTTGGGCTGTGTGGTCAAAGCCACCAGGTTCAAATCTGAGCCCTACTGCTTATTGGTATGTAACCTTGGGATGAGTTACTTAACCTTTCTGAGTTTTTTCACTCTTTTGTAAAATGGGGTTCGTAACTGTTCCAACCTCAGAGGGTTTGGTGAGAATTAAATGAGAGAACATATGTACATTGCTTGGCCTGTAGGAAGTTCTCACTGGCTATTTGCTGCTATTATCACTGTTGTTAAGTTTATTATTGTATTCTACTGCCTCCCATACATGATAGTAGTGGATATTTAACCATTATAACTGCTCAACCTAGAAAGTCAGTCCCCTGATCCTAGAAGAACTAAGGCTAGGAGAATTTTTAACATCATAATACTCTTCATTTAAAACCACGCCTCCTTTGACCATAATGTTTACAAGCTCTATATTAAATAGTACAGGAATTCTTCTATCTCAATCCCGAACCCTCCTCTCTCTAATGCAATTTCTAAAGAAAATAAGCTGACTCGGGATGATGATTATATTTCATTATCTACTGTATTAAACTGGATGTCTTAATTTAGTCAGAAAGTTCGATATATATGAGGCCATATAATGTGACCTAATCTAGTTTCAGTGGAAATATTGGGGTCGATACTGTGTACACAGAATTGTCAACCTTTGGCCTATTTTCAGTGAAAGAAGACAAGTTACATGGACTTCCCATCCGTGGTTTCCTCAGTCCTGATTTGCAAGAGTTGTAGCACAACTAGTTGGCCCTTCAGAGAGCTGGGGCTACTCTCATTTCTCCTCTGCTAATGAGAGTTAGGATGAAGTCTCTATATTCTGCCCCACCACACGCCCTGCCTTACCTCCTACTCACACATCTAGAACAGGAGGTGGTAAGTGACAGATTGCTTTTAAAAAGATATGAATCCCTGGGTAGCTTGAGCCAACCCAGTGAAAGTTAGGATTCTTCTAGGTTGGATGCAGCACAGTCGTGTTGACCAGTACCCAACAGATCTCTGGATTCAGAGTCAATCCACTTTCTTCACATAGACACAGCTTCTGTTTTTCAGTTTCCTTATTTGATAAGTAAGAGCAATTAACCTCACAAAGTATTGCTATTTGTGGTGTATTTATAGAATAATTTGTTAGGATTATTTGCATCTGCACTGAAATTGGTTTTGAGTTCTTTCCAACTGGAGAGATCCATCAAAAGGACTGAAAATAAGAGAAAATGATAGGAGTATGTTCCAATGCAACAGAAAGCCACTCTCCCACCAAATGTATTTTTGGCTGAATTCCCTCCTTCTTTATGTAGCCAAGATAATTCCGCCCAAGGGATAAGGATAAATATCGATATTGGGTGGGGAGCAGTCACTAGATGGCTAATACCATTTGCATGTTTGAAAAGAATTTGAAGGAGTATGACAATTAACATGGACTAGAGGACATCCTCTAGAGAGCTACTTCTGAAAGGAATTGAAAATACTCCTTTTAAGCACTCTTCCAGAAAGTTCTCCTGTGTTTATTTTTGCATCTGCATCCCCTCTAGAAGACTGAACCTTTGATAATCTACGTTCTTCCTACTACAATGACTTAATTTAGTCTTGATTCTACACAGTTGTTTCCAATTTCCTTCTCTTACTAGATTTTAAGATCCTTGAGGGAAGGTCCCATTGCTTATTCATCTTCATGTCCTTCAAAGCATCTGGGAGAGATCTTTGCATGCAGAATTTGGGTTGAAAAAACAAATTAATGGCCTAATGATACCTTGTACCTCCTGGGTAGAGACTGACTCAGGAGGAGCACCGTAAGTGCTCAACAGATGCTTACATGAATGAATAAATAAGTGAATGAACAGGCGTTGAAGGAGCTGCTGCATACCCTCTAAGTAGAAATCAAAGAGACAAAAGGCAGCTGGCAGTGAAGCTGTGTCTAAATACCATGCAAACTGGATCTCATGGCATATCCCCTGTTCTTCAAGACAAATCAAACCAATCTAGTGACATTCATGAAAAGCCAGATAGAAAAACTGATGAAGGATTCTACTGAAACAGTAATTCTTACTCTCTTTTGGAATCATGGCCCACTTTGAGAATTTGAGCAAACTCTTTTTACAAGAACAGTGTGCTTAGGTCCATATACACAGTTTTGTACACAGTGTTCCTCTTGATGTCAGGTGACCAAACAGACCCCCAGGTTAGCAATATTGGCTGTAATAGTAAGGAGAGACTTTTTTTTTCTCTTTTGGTAATTGGGTCCCTCATTTACCATTGCTGCTTTTTTTTTTTTTTAAACATCTTTTTTGGAGTATAATTGCTTTACAATGGTGTGTTAGTTTCTGCTGTATAACAAAGTGAATCAGCTATACATATACATATATCCCCATAACTCCTCCCTCTTGCGTCTCCCTCCCACCCTCCCTGTCCCACCCCTCTGTGTGGACACAAAGCACCGAGCTGATCTCCCTGTTCTCTGCGGCTGCTTCCAACTAGCTATCTATTTTACATTTGGTAGTGTGTATATGTCCATGCCACTCTCTCACTTCGTCCCAACTTACCCTTCCCCCATTGTGTCCTCAAGTCCATTCTCTACGTCTGTATCTTTATTCCTGTCCTGCCCCTAGGTTCTTCAGAACCATTTTGTTGTTGTTTTTTTTTAAGATTCCATATATATGGGTTAGCATGCGGTATCTGTTTTTCTCTTTCTGACTCACTTCACTCTGTATGACAGACTCTAGGTCCATCCACCTCACTACAAATATTAAGGAGAGACTTTGAAGTCAGGTTTAAATCATGAGATCTGGGATCATAAGAATTATTTATTTCTCTGTTTGCAGTTTTTTCACTTGTAAAAGGGAAATAATATACTGCTAACCTCACAGGATTGTTTTGGAGCTCAAAGAGCAAACATGATCTGTATTTGAACATACTTGGTAAGCTGTAAAACACCATATTCACGAAAGGCGTTACAAAGATTCTGCTTGTTGCACTGGGATGGGGTAGGTATTTGAAACTTCGAGTCAGCTTCTTCTAATCTCTCCTTCCATGCTTTGTTTCACTGACTCACTTGTATTCTTTGTTTAGATGGGTGCCCCCCACTAGTCTATATGCTCCATTAAGGCCGGAAATGCGATTGTATTAATCTCTTTGTTTCCTCTTCCTCCAGAGCCTAGCATAAAGCTTTCTATGTAATTGACAATTAAATAACATTTAGAAATATATTTTGGATAGTAGCTAAGTCTCCCATGACAGTTTAAATAGCGGTGGAATGAACTGCAGGGAGGTTCAAATATCTAAGTGTATTGGTCAGACGGAACCCATTTCGATAAAATACTGTATTCAGAAACACACTTGCTTTATAAGTCCTGGAACAATCACCGTCTGGAGAAGGGGTGATTTATTAAGTAGCTAAAACATTTTCACTGCTATAGGATAAGCTTTTCAGCCTTTACCTCCATTTGTGAGCAACTGAAAATCAAAGAACTAATAAAATCCAATCACCCAGAACTTCCTGTAGACAGACTGAATGATAACTTTTTAATTTAGGCAGGTAAAGAATTATTACAGTAGGACTCTAGGGCAGGAATGTGTTAATAAAATCATCCTCTCTGCCTTTTCATTTAAAATAATCCCTTGAGCTGATTAAATGAAATATCACTTGTTTAATAACTGACAGAACATTATTTTTAAGCACAAATGTTTTGCATATCTTGGCTTCCCGTTTTTAATTCCAGGCACAGAAAGGTGGAGGCACTGACATCACAGAGAGGGAGTTGAGCTCTGCACTCGGATGCAGTTTGCCCTGTCATCATGGCATCTATAATTTAGTGTGAAGCAGCGAGGTAGACAGGGCATTATCATTAGAAACCATTCTGAACAGGGATATAAAACACAGTCGCAATAACACTTGTCAGAAAGGTGACTCCAGTCAGAACTCATATCCACGAGTTTCAAGATAAATGCTGACATGGCAGCCATCCTACAGACTATTATTGCTTAAAAAAAAAAAACCCAAGCCAAACCCCCAAACAAAGCAAACCCATGAACCTTCCCCAGAGTGAACAAGTTAGTGCGAAGTTTGCATCTGGGGTGGAATAAACTTTCTATGATTTACAGCAAACATATCCCTTCTCCACTTGGATAAGGTATTTTATGATGCTACAGAGGAAGGATCCAATAGCATTTTGGGTTTAATGATGTTAAGCTATTTGGAATTCTTTCCCCCCTGTTAGTTGGACTATATGAGCTGGGCCCCTAAAACAGGTCATTAGCTGTGCCGGGGATGGGTTCATCGCCTCACCCACAGGACTGCTCAGCTGGTTGCTTGCATTTTCCCTGCCTTCTACATTTAGAAAAATCTCTTTGACTTGGTACGAGGCTATGATTTAATAACCCTGTTCTGCTGACTTCATAAGCTGTGAAACCTCAGAGAAAAATCCCAAATCTGAATTACTGTCCTAATTACTCTAGCTCGGGCAGAGGGTTTCTGCATCGAACGTCCTATTAGTGCCCATTTCACACTGAGCACTATTTGTTGCCAGAGGTCACAGGGCTGCATCCTCATTCACTTTCTCTTTTTCCATGAATGCAGCCACTTTCCAGGCACCCTTCCACTCTGCACGACTGGAGGAGCTAACTGCTTGGTGATTCAGTGCAAATAATTTTTCCTGAGTTCTCAGAACTTCCTCAGAGAGTGCACTTCAGTTTTGGAAAATGGATATATTGTAAATGCAAATTTACAATATCAGGGTTGTTTAAATTACAAAAGGATCCACTGTGGTATAAAAGCAAAATTGAAAAAAGTTATTTCCTTTTTACTTGATTACTTGATTTTTAACTAATGATATTTATTTAAAAAATAAGTTATGATTATCCCAGCTTTGAAATGTTTATTTTCTAACCATTAAAAACATTAAAAATTAAAGCAGGCATGTGGTTTAAAAAAAAGTTCAGCTAAAAAAATGATACCAATGAACTTATTTACAAAACGGAAACAGATTCACAGACATAGAAAATAAGCTTATGGTTACCAAAGGGGAAAGCAGCAGTGGGGGGAGATAAATTAGGAGTTTGGAATTAACATATAAGTACTACTATATATAAAATAGGTAAACAAGGACCTACTATATAGCATAGGGAACTCAATATCTTGTAATAACCTATACTGAAAAGAATCTGAAAAAGTATATATATATATGTATCTGTATATATATACACACATGTATATATGTATATATATAACAGAATTATTTTGCTGTACCCTTGAAACTAATACAACATTGTAAATTAACTATATTTCAATTAAAAAAGGCAAAAAAAATTCAGGCAGTACGAAAGGTTATAGTATAGTGAAAACAAACCTTCCTCCCTACTCTGACCCCAAATTTCCTTGAATCTCTCCCACAGGCACTTTCTTACATGTCCCCATTTTCTTATATATCCCTGCAGAGGTGTTTTATGCGTTTGCCAGTACAAGTGTCTGCAGTTATTCTCTTGGTGCACAAATGACAGCAGCCTATGTATGTTGTTCTGCCCCTTGCCTTTTTTTTTTTTTTTTTTTTTTTTTTTGCTTAATAGCTTGGAACCTGTTCCATGTTTGAAAATGTATATCTTCCACATTCTTTCTAATGGCAGCATAGTATTTTAGTCTATGGGTGTAATTTCATTTATTTAGCCAAGTTGCCATTATAAATTAATTATAGATAATTTTTTTGCAATAGCAAAAAGAGTTACAATGGATATTCTTATAAATGTTTTTTCTAGAAAGGATTATTTTAAACAGGTAATTCTACTAGAATGTTTAAGGTTCCGTTGTGAAATCTGTCTAAGGAAGGGAATTAAGATTATAAAGCTAATATTGAGGGTAGGGTAGCACCCACTCAGAATGACCTGAAAAGCAAGATGAATGTGGACACTTAAAATGATGAGCGGGGCTTCCCTGGTGGCGCAGTGGTTGAGAATCTGCCTGCTAATGCAGGGGACACAGGTCCGAGCCCTGGTCTGGGAAGATCCCACATGCCGCGGAGCAACTAGGCCCGTGAGCCACAATTACTGAGCCTGCGCGTCTGGAGCCTGTGCTCCGCAACAAGAGAGGCCGCGACAGTGAGAGGCCCGCGCACCGCGATGAAGAGTGGCCCCCGCTTGCCGCAAGTAGAGAGAAAGCCCTCGCACAGAAACGAAGACCCAATACAGCCAAAAATAAATAAATAAAAATAAATTTTAAAAAAATGATGAGAAAATATTCTTCTTAAGTTCTAAAACTTCTTAAGTTTTTTTTTTTTAATGTATTAATTTTAATTATTTATTTTTGATTGTGTTGCGTCTTCATTGCTGCGTGAGGGCTTCCTCTAGTTGCGGCGAGCAGGGGCTATTCTTCTTTGTGGTGCGCAGGCTTCTCATTGCGGTGGATTCTTTTGTTGCGGAGCACGGGCTCTAGGTGCGCGGGCTTCAGTAGTTGTGATTGATCTCCTTTGGGAAATAAAATTCTTTTACAGTGTAAGATATTCCCAGAGGGCCCTGTGAACACCTTCTAAGGGCTGGAAAGGCAGCAGTCTCTAACGAGCTCTGTCTCTTGAAGAAGTTAAGCTTTGGCGAATGACATCACCAAGACGATACCTCCTCCTCCTAAAGGGCATAGAAACTGCCCAGTTTCAAGGCAAAAGCCACAGACTGCTCCCGTCTGTGCTCCTATTTCCTGATTGAAAAGGAATAAAATCATTTAATATTTATTTATCTTCTGGAAATTCTGGAGGTTACTCCTGTTATGTATCCTGGCACATTGCATTCTGAGTTGTCCTTTCTGGTCCTTTGATTGTAACTGAGTGATGGCTTGTGTAACTTGCCATTGACTGTCTCGGTGCCCTGCCAGGACCCCAGCTACTTGAGGGCAGCTCTGGCACAGATTTTGCAGGCAGTGGGATGTGCGAATTGCAAAATGAGTCTCCGTTCACTCAAAGTAAAGTAGAAAGAAGACATTCTTCTTAAGCATTAAGCAGAGAACGTTCTTTCAGAATGGAAAGTTCTCATAGTCATTTATTGTGAAGCTACCCATTTGAGGAGAAACACACTGAGAAGATAAAACCGGTATGCCTAATCAACCTGCCTATGCAAGGTTGAAGAACTACACTATTCTTTAACAAGTTTAACAATCTCTCATCCAAATGCCACCACCATTAAGAAATACACATATTAAAGAAATCAGTGTATTATCTAGGGAAAAAAAGATAATTCTTCTGTTTTTTGATACACATGGACGTGTCATTCATGTGATTGTTCATGAAGCTTCGGTAAATCAGTGGATACGTTACAGTTTAAGATACACTCCTTCACCATCATTTTGGGTATCAGTCGATTGTACTTTCCTGTTACCACTTGAGAGACTTATTCAGGTTCAGTCTGATCTGGTTATTGGAGAACGGGTTAGTTGCTGATTTCACCAGCATATTATTAAAGACTGAACTTTTATTTGTACTGATGCCATAAACACATTGCATTCAACTTCTCTTCATCCCTAGTAATTAAATTATATGTCAAAAAAGGAAGATAAGCTTTTCTGATTTGGAGAATAAATAATTCAAAACCTGTTCATCCTAACTGGCGTTCACTCCAATCAAGAACAAAAGTTCACCCAACCCCCTGGATAATCCGTTTGTAAGTTCTGGCTGTGAGTCAAAGCTGCCGGGGGGCGGGTGAGGGGTGGGCGTGGCGAATTTAGTCTTCGGAGCAGGTGAACAGGTCTGCTGTCTGATAGACATAGGAAGCAGGTTTATCTAGATGACAGAGTGGCTCAGGAGAGTTTCAGTGATGTGACCAGGCATCAGGATATACAGGGCTGGTGATGCAAATCTTCATTTTGCACAAGATTCTCCTGTGTTTTAAAGTTGGAGAACTTCGACCCAGAATAGCAGAAGCTGGCTTCATAAACATGAAGTGGAAGAAACACTAGGCTTTTGTAAAGCCCAGAAGAGACCTATCATTGGATGTATCACTAAAAAAGAAACATGAACTGTAAGCTCATAAATTTTCAGAGAAAATAGCCCCGGGAGAGTAGCTCAGTATTCCAAGTTGATTTGGGTTAGCTCAGGAGTAAGTAATCCTTTTATAGCACATGTTCAGCAGACTCTAGATACAAGGGTAACGCCTCAACTTCTCTTCCCTGAACAAATCATCATGAAGTCATATACATTATATATGAAACAAAAGCAATAAACAAAACACACTGAATTTTCCAGCTAGCAACCAGGAGTTTGGGTTTATAGCAAATATACTTTCCTTCCCTGGCAGCAAACTAAATTACACACAGATTAAGTTAGGTGGAGGGATGAATTTCATCAAAAACTGTGTGGGATAATCTAACTTGGATGTTGAAGTCAACAGCAGCTGCTATGGATATGGCATTAGAGTGTAAAAATCCAAGAGACCATTGTTCGCCTACAAAAAAACAAAAATCACAAGACAACCCCTAAAGACTTGTGCTGCACTATCTACCAAGCTTTTTAAAACACTGGAGTTTTTTTTTTTTCTTTTTAAAAGCACTTTCATATTTATTATGTCTGTGATACCCTCAATGATCCTGTGAGTAAACGCCTGTTTCATTTTGTGGGTGAGGACAGCGGCTCAAAGTGTTAAAATCCATGCTTAAGGCAAGCTCAGCGATGCGTAGAGACAGAACGAAGAGTGGCTTGTGGATTGCTGGCTCCTGGTATAGGGTTCTTTCTGTGATACCACAACTGTCTCATTAAAGGACTTTATTTACTTAGCACATAGTAGGTGTTAAACAAATGCTGAATAAATTAACAGAGTAACAGTGACATGTTAGATAATCACTAGGAATAGGGATGAAGCACTTGGGGAGTTACAAGAAAAGAGTACTAACTGGAGGAAGATGAAAAGTTATCACTGCTATTAGCAACTAATTTTGGTATTCTTTAATCATGAAATCGAGGTAGAGGTTTTAAAAACTGTTGTAAGGAGACACAGCTTGTATTTCCTAAATAAATAAAGAGAAGATTTAAAAAAGCAGTGTTTCTTCTTTGAGCAGAATACAGTTAACTCTCCAGCAGTAATATTATGGAAGTCGTTTTTTTTAACATAGAGGTAACCCTATGTTAAGTGCTACCTGACTTCTGCCTGAAAACTCCACAATTAAAACTGCAGGCTTGAATCTTTGCTTTAATCACCAGCTAGAATTTTAGGTCATTTTGAAAGTATAAAAAGGGATTGTGTGGCAATCAATTCCTTTTATTTGTTCTTTCTTTTGTCTTTGTCACTTATGTAGAAATAGAAAACAAATTATAGCTACCCTGTAGCTTTCACAAGTCAGAATAATTTAGTTTCAATAGACTTGGTGATACTGTTTAAACCTTGAAAGTTAATAAACATGGATTTGTAGAATTAAAAATATTGAACTATTGGAATGCTACCATCTCATGAAATTAAAGTTTTATAACCCAAAGTCGAAGACTGTATTCCACAGTTTAAATATTTCATATCTGACATTTTCCAACTCGACAACGTGAAGTCTGATTTTGATTTTTCAGTCCAATATGAGTTTGGAGTTTAATTCAAAATCAGGATAAAACCATTTCGGAGGCTACCTTCTCTTTCTGTTGTTCCCTTCTTACTATGCAGTGTTTTTGGGTTTTTTTTCCACTTTGGGAAACAGACTTTTCTAGCTAATGGTGTTGTACATATAGCGGACAATGCTGTGACTAGGAATTAACCAGTGGACATGTATTGCTAAAGGGTAAGAACCTCGAAATTCTGAGTATTGTGGTTAGTATATGACCAGATTTAACTATATATTCAAAGAAAGTACTTTAAAAAAATACCGTGAACTACTATAGAAGCTCCCGAGAGGTGACCATCTCTAGCGGAGAGAGGGATTGCAAAGTTGGGTCATGTGGTTTGGGGAGGTCTTCCCTGAAGAACCTCAAGGTACCAGAAGTGCCTTTTCGTGCTATGCAGGCACTTCTGTTAGTTGTATGGCCAGATGAAGCTCGGTGGTGGTAGGGTTCTTGCTACTCCAAGGCAGCAGCCGCACACTTTTTTTCTTTGCAAGGCCTTTGCAATCTATTAAAGGTCTTATGCGCATCACAAAGAGACTTCCACCAAAAAGCAGACACAGAGAAATCAATGATCCGGAAAGGCCATCAGGGTTCACGTAGAAAGGCAATAGAACACTTGAAGGGATTTTTCTCACTTAGGTGGTTTTGCTCTTTGAGACTGTCTGATGGAAGTATGTATTTTGACTGTAAGGAAATTGGATAAATCAATACAGCTTAATGTTCAAGCTGGATATAGACAGAAATGAAGACCTCCGTGTGAACATTGGTACCATTTTGTGAGGACTTTGGATGTGACCAAGGACCGTTCATGTGCATTAGCCATGTATAAAATGAAGGGCAGGTCTATATGTTACAACAGATCTTGCCATCCTATCAGCTCTCTCCATCCTCACTTCTTACCTTGAGTACGACTGGGAAGAGTCCCTCTAACTATGAAATCTCACCAGAAGAGGAAACATTAAACTCAAGTTCTCTCCTAAGTTCTTTTCACCAAATTTAAAACTTTTTTTTTTGGGGGGGGGGTGCTTTTTTTGACTGTGGTTTAATGAAGATGAACAGAACACTAACTTCAAGTCAGCAAGGATCTCCTTAGATCCATTCTGTTGTCAAATCCACTTTCTGAGTAAATGGAAAGATGAACACCTATCATTTCTTAGATAATGTTTTAATATCCTGCATTGAATACAACTTTTTTTTAACCAGGTTTCAATGGTAGCCCGGAACCCCACAAGGGGCGAGGGGGTTACAGATGGCTGCATTACTCCAAGTGTTCAAGCTTGACTGACCCATTTCATCAGCACTGTCAGAGCCTCGCACTGATACATGTTGACAACATTTAATCTTAAAAAATTGAAAGAAATGAATTAATATGCAAATTTCATCAGCTTTGTAATAAAAATGTCCTTGAAAAAAAACAGTGAACATGACCCCCGAGGAATTGTGTGAATTATCCCAGCTCAATTCTTTAAGTTAGTCAGAGGTACGAGGGTCCACAAGGAAATCAGTGCAGATTTGACTTGGAAATAATTATGATGAAGAACAAAACACAAGCAGGTTGAATAAATGTAACAACTTGGGAAAAAGTCTTAGTCCTGTTTGTTATTCACTTTGAATTAACAAGATTAGGTTTGGTTTTTGAAAATAAAGGAACACCACCGTGTAATTTTAACACCTACGTAATGTGAAAACAATATTTTTTTAACTATCAGTTTTAGTGCATATTAAAAATCACATCTGACAAAATCAAGTCTTTTTTTTGGGGGGGGGGAGACATAACAGAGTGCAGCTTTTTGGCACAAGGGAGGATTGTAAGGAACTCTTGTATTTAGACCATGGTTTATATGAGATTTCTGAGTTGATCATTTTGACAGAAATGTATGGTCAACTCGCTCCTAATACAAATAGGATTAACTGATTTTTGTTGATACAGAAATGACCAGTTATTTCACTGAACTTACCAAATTGATGGGAATCACGTGAACATAGTCTCTAGATGTGAGTCTGACTTATAATAATCTCCACACGGAC
The DNA here is from genome assembly GCF_949987535.1 of Balaenoptera acutorostrata. Taxonomy (NCBI): domain Eukaryota; kingdom Metazoa; phylum Chordata; class Mammalia; order Artiodactyla; family Balaenopteridae; genus Balaenoptera; species Balaenoptera acutorostrata. The sequence goes on along the minus strand of NC_080066.1, from coordinate 115,762,124 downwards.
ATGTGGAAACTCCCTGTTAAACCACAAAGTCAATCCAGGAGGACAGTCATCTAGGTAGGCATGCAACTATAGCTCTCTGCCTTTGGGTCCAGATTCAACTCTAGGAAGTAGTAAGGGGGGTTGGTTATAACAATTGAACACTTCCATGCAAAAGTTTAAGGTTTTTAATGCCCTCAAAGGAGATGTGAACGTTAACAAAGGAGCATCAACCAGTATACAAACAAACAAAAAAACCGAAAAATTGGTACCAGTAACAGCTTACCAGAAGTCAAAATGAATGAATGAATGGCTCCAGGATAGAGTTTATTTCCTGTCCCCAAGTAAATTCTCATTAATATAAATAGATGTGTAAATGTTAAGGGAAGACACGTGGTTTTCCCTTCAAGCCTTTGCATCTTGGTGCCACAGGCGAAAACCGTTTCCCCACCCTCGCCTCCATACAAGGAGTCATCCAACCTCTGGGGTCTGAAAGGAATTCAGTCCTTATTCTGGGCACTGCTGATTTTACCAAGGTGAAGTCTATACAAATTAAATTAAAGCTCTTTTTACATCTGTGTACCGTAATGCTTGTTAAAAAAAAAAAAAAAAAAAATCACACCCAAAACTGACAGTCTCACATAAAGACCCCAAATAAGGGTTGTTAACAATCTGAAAAACTGCACATAGTCTTTGAGAGGCTCTGAAATCCTGTAACTTTCCTGATTTCATATATCCTTGGAAGACCGAGGCACGATAATACAGACTTTGCCCAACCAAATTAATCTCGTCTGTAAGCTTTTGTGGTTCTCGACAAAAGGCTTTTTGAGTCTCTCCTTTCTTTCTTAATCTACCATCGGTAAAATCCTACTTTTATAGTGCCCTTTGCACCTGCTTGCATAAAATGAATAACCCAACAGTTTAATTATGCACCGTTCTATCGGTTGGGAAGTGATATAAAGTTGCAGATAGAAAAAAGAATAAAAACCTCTTTTGGTATCCAAAATTAATATATGTCAAGCTCAGGGTAAATCTTAATCTTTCTGAAACATTTTTCTGAAATAGATGTTCTTTTATCATCTGGCACACCAAGACCCCTTGGAGGGAGGGAATGAAAAAAAAAGGCATTTGGTTAACATGCTACAGAACAGCACTCTCTTTTCCACCTCACTTCAGGCTGTTCTTGAAAGATCTGAACAGTTGTATAATAATGAAAAATGGGCAATACTTGTGGGGCATTGCCTGCGCTCACATACCTCCGCCCACGCATTCATCATTCTGCAGGTATTGTCAGGGAAAGTTTAATTGCATAAACACTCTGTAACTGTCCTGTCATATTTCTTGTCAGTCTGCATTCCCTCTCCGGCCTCACTATCTCACAAAACTATAATTGAATTGCTACCAAATCACAAGAGTCTCCCCCCCACCCCCCGCAAATAAAATCTTTATGAATAGAATTTGTTTCCTATCAGCAGATTTGACAAATTGTGGCAGAGGTAGGGCCTTGGTGATAATTTTTTAGTTTATTCTCCATCTGGCTATTTGCTGAATGCTCTTATCTTTCTTTAAAAATTTTTAAAGCCCCATTGGGGGGCGGCGGGAGCATCCAACAACCCTAAGGGGCTCAGTGGTAATAATTCTGCAGGACCCAAGGAAGCCAGTGGAAAAACAAGAAGATTATCCTTTCCCTACTGTGAAAGGGTGCCATTGGTAAATGCAAGACATTCGAATTAATTCAGAATTAAATTGGGAATCTGTCAAAGCTGTGATTTCACCAAACTATGTGAATTCTTAGTTATGAGGTATTAAGTACCCAATTTTGTCGAGTGTTTATTCCATTAAACTTGCACTTCGTTTCTCCTTGCACCAAACCTTTCAGTGATCATTACTCATGTATAAGCTCTGAGCAGCCAGATTCTTTGACAGATTTTTAGGACCATGAACAAATGAAAATCAATCAAAGGCATGACATGCAATTTACTAAATATGTGATCATGAAATTTTAATGCATTTACAATATTGTCTAAGTATTAATAGTTTCCAAAAACAAAACAGAATGTATTTGATGTGGAATGAGGATTCTCTCTCGTCTAGTCTTTGTTTCATTTTATACTCTCGTAAACCATTTCACAACATGAACTCTCAGCAAAGGCCCGAATACCAGCCATTCTCTTTTATAATTCCATTGGTGGTATGGGCATGAAATATAGCTCTTGGCGAATAACTCTTAAATGGGACTGGGCTTCACCCAGATTGACAACTGTCTGATTGTTTATGTTTTTTAAATGTGCTTATCAAAACCATGTAGGATTGATGGATGTTTTTAGATGAAGTTATGCTTTTGCAACAGACTTAATTTAGGAGTAAGGTTAAGGCTTAGGATAAATGAGTACATTAGATGATTAAAGAACATTTGTCTTGTGGGACATTTAAGTCATTTATTTATGACACTTAAAAACAAGCTAGGAAAGAAAGCATCAAGGGTTTAACGAATCAGCTTTATACAAATGGTAAACTAAAACTAATGACTTTTTTTAATGGGAACTCCGAGATATGCCAGTTTACTAAATATCCAGAGGCAGAATCAAATGTGCAGTGGAGTAAACATGATGAAAAAATACTGGAATTAAAAAAAGTCTCAATGCTATGTATATGTGTGTGTATGCCTTTTCCCAAAGGTTTTTTTTTTTTTTTGTAATTGCTCCTTTATTTGAGGAACTAGGTCTTCTGCCTCTCTTTTATTCTTAAAATGCTCCCTTTTATTTTAAATAGTAGAAGAAGATTTTCTGATGGTGTAGGAATTTGGACTACCATACTGCTCTGTACTGGGTATGATAAAATACCTTGTCAGGGGCGATCGGATGGCTCAGGGGATTGGTAATGGGATATATAGAGCCTTTCACCCATAGGTCATTGGCTTGAATTTTGTCCAGGTTGGCAGTGACTAAAAGTCATTAACATCTCATGACTGTTTGGTGGCCTATGTGAAATGAGCTTCTTTCTTTAAGTCCATATATAGGACCTCTGGCTAGGGCATCTGGGCATCTCTCTTGCTTTTATAGGAGCATTCCACCAGATTTACACTCATTTCCGTTCTCAAGATTAGTGAGGAACTGAAGCCCTCCTACACAAAATAAATTGATTCATTTAAAGTTCAAATCAATAGCTGGGTACTTCCACCCTGTTCTCCAGCACAGACCAGAAGATGCATGAAAACTGATTTGATAGTAACAGGAGCCGTAGGTCATAGAGACCTCACATCCAATTCGACGTCACTTAGTCTCTTGTGAAGCATAATCCATGCTGTGGCTATGGCCACACTGCAATGGCCCAACTAGATAAGAAGGGGAGATATCAAAAGACAAATATCACATGATATTGGTTCTACGTGGAATCTAAAAAAAAAATGGTACAAACAAACTTATTTACAAAACAGAAATAGAATCACAGATGTAGAAAACAAACTTATGGTTACCAAGGGGGAAGGTGGGGGGAGGGATAAACTGGGAGATTGGGATTGACATATACACACTACTATATATATAAAATATATAACTAATAAGGACCTACTGTATAGCACAGGGAACTCTGCTCAATAATCTGTAATGACCTATATGGGAAAAGAATCTATAAAAGAGTGGATATATGTATAACTGATTCACTTTGCTGTACGGCAGAAACTAACACAACATTGTAAATCAACTATACTCCAATAAAAATTAATTTTATAAAAGGGAAGATATCAGTCAAGCACATCATATATGCTGTGTAGCAGCTAAATCTTTGGGTCATAAGCAGAACACATTTTAATAGGCCAGGCTGGAAGCTGCAAACCCTTGGAGACCAACATTGAGGTCTAGTCCAAAGTGGGCCTGGGCAGACTCCAAGCTAGCCTTAGAAAAGGGGAAGTCAGCAGGCCTATCTTGCTGTTCAGAATCCAAAACAGTGGGATGGACCTCTGAGAATAAGAATTATGCACCTCTACTATGCTTTAAGAAAACCAAGTATGCAAAAAAAAAAAAAAAAAAATAGTGAAACTGCAAAACAGAATCTGTGCATTAGTGAGGCTGGAGGAAGGTAAATTATATCTATTTCCAAGACAGTCTTTCCCCTTCAATGGAGCCTTTCCAAAAGGACTCCGTTTCAGGTGTGTGTGTGTATTTTCAGAAGCACACCTGTGGGTACTGTAATCCATGTAGAATCTGGGATCTTTAAGAGAGAGAATGGGAACATGGTGACAATGAAGCCCAAATTCAAGCCTTTCAAGTTGGCGCAAGCGTCAACTTTGTCACCTAAGCCCTGGCCAGACTTTATGTAAGGAATAACTTTGGCGCTAAGAGGAGGCTTAACTCAACAGACTGAATAATAACGACAACACTCACTGAACACTTACGATGCGCCATGCTATTGTTCTAAGCGTTTTAGCTGTATTAACGACACCATGAGGAATGTTAATATGTTAATTCGTAGGAAGTTAAAACCAACAGGTGATTGATTATTCCTACCCCATTCTCCAAACTATTCAATATACTAGAGGGCCGAAATTTTACGATGGGAAACTGAGGCACATGTAAGTTAATTAACTTGATCAAGGTCAAATTTCTGATAAGTGACAGAGTCAGGAGGACCCTGTGCACTTACATATTTGCAACTGCTACGGAAACTAGTATAACGAGAATGTCCCGCAATTTGGGTTAGGGTTGTCATCTTCATATGTCATCAATTCTCAGTTATTCGGGTAACCTGCAAGTTAGCCAGACTGCAGACTTTAAAAATCTATAATATGGGCAGTGCAATTGAATTAAATTGCTACAAATCAGAGAAAACAACGTAGGAACGGATTACCACCACCGTACTGTGTCTCCTGTCTCAACACCTTAACAGTCTTGTTCTTGTATTCACATTCTTGTTCTTGTATCCTGACGTTTTTGTTTCTGCGACCAGTGGTAACTGGTTAGGGTCATCACTGGGGAGGGGAGCAATGAACAGAACCCTGGGCAGCCATCATCATACCCTTACACCAAAATCTATTAGTGTCTTGCTTTAGTGGGTGGGAAACCAGAGACGTTTGTGCTCTGCTTATTAAATGAAAAATAGAGAAGACAGGGTGAAAGGGGGATGTGAGACCTGCCAATCAAAACCCAGGGCTGCTCTAAAAACTGTGCAACTTGGAACTGACAGGTCTTGTCTTACAACTTTTCAGTTAATTACTAGATTCATCTAGGGGCTCATCTTTAGGAAAGCTTGAAGGGTACCCTGAGGACTGAGGAGAGACAATTGGGAGAATGACCAGAGGAAGTGGATAATTTAACCTCTGAGCTGAGTGGCCAGACTGTGATCATGCCTGCCCTGGAAGAAGAGACTGGCATGGATGGGAGGAGTGGCTTCCGGTAGCAGAAACAAGATCAAGGGCTTCATTACGTGTTTCTGGGGTGTGGGTAGGAGTTCCTCTCTAAAAAAAGTTTCCCATAGTTCAAACAATAAATAGACTAGAAAGCTTAGTTCAAACAAAATAAATAGACTTACTGATCATACACATTTCAAATCTTCACCAAGTTAATGTTCATTGTTGATCATCAATGAGAAGATGTGCACTGAAGCTTTTTCCTCTACTCTAACTAGGGGGTCCTTTTCACGAAGAGCATTGCACAGGGCAATTATGATAAAGAATGCATTTTGGAAGTTCTGGCTTAGAATCTGTGTCAGCTCTGCATTTTAGAAGCAGAGGAGGCCCAACCGGTCCATTACAGTCTGATGTAAAGATTTACCTCTTGTTTATGAAATGGAATCTTTCAACTGAAAGCCTTTTGTCAGGTGGTTTATGTGAATATATGTTCTATGAGAACAAGGACCTTTTTAGTAACTACCATATCTCAGGTTCTAAGATAGAGCTTGTCCCATGCACATGAAAGAAATAATGACTGAATGAGTGAAGAAATGAATGCGTGAATGTTTTCCATACCTAGACTATTGGAATTTTGTTATTTTTACACTTTTATATTACTTTTGTGAAATGGAAAGTATTTCCCTAAATATTGGTCACATTTTAAATTCACTTTTACATGATCAATTAAATCAATTTCTATCTCATTTTGACTAACAGTAATTTGGGGGGCGTGTCAATAGATAATTTTAATCCTCCTCCAATGTCAACCAAGAGACGGCTGGACACAGGATAGTAGAGTTTTAATTCTTTATGTCACCAATTTCACCATTGCTCTTACTGATGTTTTTATGCGGAGAGGACATCCCCTGACAAGTGAGAGGCACTGACCAGCAGACATATTTTACTTAAGGCACAAGATACTTTAGTAAACCATAAAGAGGAACAGCTCTGAACCCTAAGGAAATTTGCATCTTAATATTTCATGATAAATAGCATATGTAATTTTGTAATTTTTGAATATTTCCAGATTTTATTACCAATTGATAAAAAAAATGAAAGTGGACAGATGGTGTCATCAATCCTAATTATGTGAAAGCTTGAGATGTGCATAATTTCTAGAGTATTAATCATTAGCTCCTGGCTAAAGACTGACCACAGGTGTATTTCTACCTTTTTCTGTTATCTTAGTTCCAAATCATCGTTTCTTCCTTTGTAATAATTCTTCTCAAGGTCTACTCACTCGCTTCTTGATTAAAGAAATGGCCTCTTGAATGGTTTCCTTTGCTTCCAGCCTGCTCTATTCCACACATCCTTCATATTCTTGCAAAAATAAAGGATCAGGGAATAAGTCTGGTGAACATAAGTTACCAGTAGACAGGAATCAGCATAACATCAGGAAGACTGTTCTAACAGTCAGAGCTGCCTAGGAAGGATGGAGAGTGTCCCCAGCTGGTGGTCTCAGGTAGGGGTTGGACAGCTATTTTAGGTAGATATTGAGAAGCAGCTTGGTGGAATGATTACGAAGAGAAACTCTGGTGTCAAGCTGCTTGGCTTTAAAGCCTAGGCTCTCCAGCTACTAACTGTATGACTTTTCCAAATTAAAAAAAAATTTTCTCTCAGTTCCTTCTTCTGTACAATGGGAAAAATAATGATACCTTCTTCATAGTAGTTTGTGAGGAATGAATGAGGTAATGCATATAATGGGCTTAGCAGAGTGCTTGACGCTTGGTAACCATTCAATGAATAATAGTAGTTATGTTGTATAGGGATTCAGGAGGCCATAGGTAGTTGTATAATATGACCCTCAAGGAAGGAGCCTTCCAAATTCAAACTTTATTTTTGTATTTATAAGTGTTAAAATAATGTTTTCATCGGATCACTGCTCTGTTGAATGAGTTATACTCAGAACTACTTATCACACCCATCTAAGATGCTTTTCTCTGGTACTTCAGCTGCTCTGAGATCTGGCTCCATCCTGGATAAGCATGCATCCTTGCCTCGTTGAGGAAGGCAGGGCTCCTTCCTGCCTCCTAAATGCAGTGTCCTCACTCCCACTTTGTTCCTTGAGATGAGTCTCCTGGAAGATCATCTCTGCCTCTTTGCTCTTAGGTTGGTTTTCATGCAGGGCAACCCTGTTCATCAAAGCCACCCACAGTCATTTAGCCTCTCCCTGACTTCTTACACCACTTGCCAATTTTATGTCTCAGTTGAGGACAGCAGCAGTGTTATGCTTCTTTTTTTCTCTGGTTGTTGACTGTGTATAAATCTTCTACTGACGATGATCAGTTTCCTAAAGGCAGGTGTCGTATCTTCTACCTCTTGTGTTCTCTGTAAGCACCTAGCAAAGTGCTCAAAACAAAACACGTGGCCTGAGATCAAATCCCAGGGCCACAGTCTACTCTGGTGTGGAGGCAAGCCATTTACCATCTCTAATTTTAGTTTAGGGACATTTTGAGAAATAAATTACTTAAAACATGCCTACTCATGTAATTGGAACATATAGGTAAAAGATAATAAATGGTATTTATTAATATCATCATTAATATTAGAATATTTGCAACAAGTTTTACCTTGAATAGGAAAAGCTAAAAGAGTCAGTACAGTTTTCCAAAGCCAGCATTTCCTGAATTTCAGTTAGTGAAATCAGTGCAGTACAAGTGGAAGGGGTGCAGTTCGGGGGTACTTCCCATTCAGAACACTCCTACAGAGCCAGAAAGATCAGTAGAGAGGAACTCATATTCCTGTGAACCTATCATGTAGCTGGCATTTTTACAGGCTAATTAAGCAAACAAACAAAAAACCAAAAATTCCTTAACAATGTGCATCAAAGTCCCTGACAGTCATGGTCTGTGTATGTCTGGGCATGTCAATGCAACTTGCTCCCAAGGAAGCAATGTTCCTGGGCTGTTAATTTCAGGGTTGAAGTTTCAAACCTGAGATAGTTCTGCCAAGACTGCTAATAGCAGTGGCTTATAATACAATGCTACCCTACCATACACCACCTCGCCTTGATTGTCATCACCACACTCCTGCATTATATTAATGATCTGTCCCCTTCACAGGATGGTCAGCTCCTGGAAGGCAGGGAACTTCATCTTGTTTCTTCAGTGCTTCGTCTAATGTCTGACATGTGACAGACATGCAATCAATGGTCACTGAATAGTCTACACAATCCCGAGTATCAGGTGTGTCTGGGTCTTGAAAGAAAATTCACTCTAGTTAATAACAACTAGAGAAAAGACACAAGTGCTTCCTCTCTCAAGCTAGTTTTATTAACTAACAGATGGGTTGATGTTTCCCACAGGTCCCAAGAAACCATGATTGTGTTTCATGAGCAGGTATCTTCAGGAGGATATGACCACCTCCTAATGAACCCTTTTGGTCTTCTTGCTCTTTTTCCATCTCTTTTGCCTTGGGAGACTGGTTCTGAAAGGAAGAGCCTGGAGAAGCTGCACAGAGCCTGGCCCCGCACTGGCCAAGGCAGAGCTGAGACCAAGCACACAGAGGCAATTCTGGCTGTGCTCCTGGCTGAGGAGATGTAGCTAATGGGGAGTTATATAGTTTTGCCTATAATTGATTCAGATGCTACTGTTCATTGTGGTATAAGGAGTTTCAATGTAGCGATGAAGGAAGAGGAAAGTATTAGATGGAGGATTTTAGTCCTCAGTGAGAGACTATATTTAAAAACAAAAGATGGTTGAGCCCGATGAAATATGTGTATAAGGGCATTGTTAGGTTGCTCTCTGGACTTCAGAAGCCCCTCAGAGAAAATTCCTCTTGGTTCTATACCTTTCAGAGTCCTAACTCCTTTCTGCATCCAGTTCCTAGGCTTCCCATCTATGCAACCCTAATATTTTACCCTTTCCGCTAATCTTGGCTGCTAAACTAACCTGTGTGGTTTGGAGCAAGCCACTTAGAATTTCCATCGCTTTCCCCCATCTGTAAAATAAGGATAACACATTGACCTCCTCAGAGGGATAGGGTGTGAATTAACTCCTGTAATTAGCGGTTTCTGTGCTCTGCATACACCAAGCAGGATATGAATGCCAACCATTGTCACCGTGGCCTGAGTAGGCTTTGCTTCTAAAGCTACACTTGGGAATAACCGCTTGGCAAAGAGCTGACAACTGGAAGTTGGAAACTTTACACAGAAGCAATATTTCCAGTATTTTCCGCGAGCAATCATGAGTAAATTGCTCACCAGGGGTGGAAATGGTTTCCAGCCAGTTCCGCCTCTTTTGATCTGTGCACCCTGCAAAGCTCAGTCAATGCCAGGTAACTGATCCTTCATAAGTCTGCTGTTTAGTGCAGATGAAGAATTCAGAATGGTATCATTTGGACAGGGATGAAATTTCTGTGCAGTCATATGTATTAAAAGCAAATAAATTGTGCTTTGTTCAAGGCAAGAGTTATAGAAATAGAATCTTTAATTTGTTAATAGCCAATGACAAAGACAGCCACCTTTTTTTTTTAATGGGGAAGAACAGGTCATCTATTTACAACTTGTCTTGAGTTTCATTTTAGAAACTTTGAAATGTACCCCTTATCACCATAGGGAAAGGAAAGTCAAAATTACGACCTAGCAAGCTATATAAAACAACTGTTAAAAATAACGGGTTTAAAAAATTGATTTTCTAAACCTTCAATAGAAAGTTTGGAAAAAAAAAATCCTACATATAAACTGAGTGAACCTATTGTGTATTTTGATAAGAGGCCCATGCTTCTATTACTGAACAAACCATTTGCGACCCTGTAAATACTATTATATTAATTTAGATAAAAGTTGCACATTTTTTGAGTTGCCACCACTGTGATCTAAATTTTGGAAAAGAAAGTTAGTTTCAGAATGGCATACAGAACTAGGCTGACATTCAGCACCTTCTCTGGAAACAAAAGGGAGGCTGCCCTTCTGTAGCTGAGTCACCAACACGGATTTTTCACAGGTCAGGGTGTCAAGCCCCCAAGGATGCCTCGTGCTGCAGCTGTGCATTCTGGGAGCTGGCCTGGAAGGGATGCTGGGCCAGCACAGCCTGGTGGGAAGGAGGGAGTTTTCCTTATTTTCTTTAGCTCCCTTAGGCAAGATCCTAGAAGTACAAACAAGGTTGCTTTGCAAATGTTCTCGTCATATACAGACAAGCACAGAGAAGTGGGAGCAAACACAAATTAAGGTTCTAAGTGTTCCTAGGCCTTGGACAGAAGAAAGCACTGGAGAAATGTATTTCCTTCTGTGGCAGTTATTTTGCTTAGCTGGGGATAAAGGAGACATTTAAGAAAAGCCTACTTTCTGCAAGAAAAAATGGTACTACATCAATGTAGCTTTTTTGAGGCAAAAGAAGGATTCTGCGTTTGGCAAGGCAGTCCCTGTAACAGTACTGGCTTGTTTTTGGAGTGTATGCGTCATCTTCATTCAGGAGTGGCAAAAGATAGTTTCTATTTCATTTCCAAATAATGATGGCATAGCTAAGGGAAATACATCATTTTGCATATATAATTTTTGGATGAAAGCTGAGCTTATGCGTAAAGGATGACCTCTTTGGGTTATGAAAAGATTACTTTTTGTTAGGCTGCTTTCTGACGATTAGATTTGACACATACTTGTGCACATGGGTACTAACAGGAGTCAGGCCAGTTTTGGGTAATCGTAAACTTGGCTGGATCTTTACTACAGCTACAGTAGAGATCCATTTCATATTCAATCCATCAGAGATAACAGTGGTACATTATCTGATGGATTTATCTTTGCTTATATTGTATGAATATGGAAAGGAATTAAATGTGTGTTTACAGTTTGATAAACATTCAACATAAATTATACATTTTAATTCCATTTATTAGTTGGAGGCTATGGAAAGCAGGACTTTCATTGCACACAAACTGCCATTCAGATTGAAGGATTACCAGTTTCCTGAAAGGGTAGACTAATTGTAAGAACAGAATTCATTTCCATCTCAAGTGAGTCCCTGCATGGTTTGTATTCAGAGTCTTAGAAAGGCAGAAGGAGAGGACAGTTCATCCTCATGACTATCCAGTTCGTATTTCACACTTCCTGTGGGTCCAACATTGTCATCACGAATAAATCTAGTGCTAATAAACCTCCTATCATTTGACAGCTTGAATATTGTAGTTACTACACAAATTATCAAGCTCTATTTATGTCTAAAAGTACTTGGCCTGATCTTCTAGCATTAGCATGCGGAGCAGTCTCCATGATATTATCTTACCATATAATGACTCCAAAAATCTCACAGAGATGAATGGTGATAACATAATTTCAGAAAGTTGCCACTCTATATGTAGAAATATATTGGCAATAAAAACCAGTCACTGTGTGCCTTTCCCCAGTAGGGGATCTCTCACTTTTCTTTGATTTTTAAAGGCTTCAGATCAATAACTGGAGTGACATTATTAACAGCTCCCTCAGCACCTTGGCCAGCGCTAATATTAAATCCATTACACCTTCTGTTTGACATTTGCAGTACAGCAGAAAGTGCTGTAGATACAGTCACATTGTCTGGGGACTGAGGTTGGATGTGAGGTTAGTAAGATGGTTTCCCTTGCCCGACTTCTAAATTCAGTTCATTGATAGGAAACTTAAACCAATACAAAAAAAAAAAAAAAAATCAGAGAACCTCCCCTTCCCACCTCAACCCTATACTAGATGGTAAATAATTCACCCATAAAAGTACAATTATATCTCGTATCTAAGCGCTTTGGAAATAAAATATTGATCAGATCCTCAGATAAATTTTTACATTCTTTATTGTTATTCCTAAACATTTGTTCCTTTAATTATATCTAGTATTATGAAAATTGTCTAACGAGTGCAGAGGAATTGAGTTCCTGTAGAATCGGGAGCTGATCAAATTTACCAGAGCACAGGGGCTTAAGTAGAAAATGCAGATTATTTCTATTCGGGCAAGTACTCAACTGCTTCAGTTTTGCTTGCCTTTAAAATATTCAGGACATAGAATAGGCGTAATAGCATAGAGATCATACTCCTGCAATAATTATCTTAACCTCCCGTAACAGGCTAGATCTGCTGAAAGTTTAGACAAAACACAGTAACCTTTACTTTAGACAACCAACGGTTAACCATGTTGCTGTAGTTATTCTTACTCTTCACCAAAAGTACTGTCTCATACATTTTGCTAAATTGTCTAAACCCCACTACGGTATTGATTTCTCCCTCCGTGAGCTCGTGCCCATTCAATAAGCAGCGAGAATCTCTGGTCCTGGCTGAATGCCCTCCAAAGCAGGACCTAGGTATGTTTCTCCTGACAGTGGTCCCATGGCTGGGAGCTGATTGTTAGCTAGAGGGAAACAAACCACTGGAGACAGAAAGGAAATTCTACGTTAAAGTGAGAAACATGACAGGGAAAGTGGCCTGTGAGGTTAAGTGAAAAAGCAGGCTGCCAGAAGCATGTACGTTATGGTTTTATTTTAGTCAAACAGAAAATCCCACTACATAACTATGTTTGTATACATATTTACAGAAACAAAATCTAGAATGATATCTAGTGTATAAGAACAGTGGTTATTTTGGGGTAGGGAGTATGTTGGCCTTTATTCTTTGTTTTCTGCATTCTCTGAATTTTTCACAAAGGGCATGAATTTTATAATTGGAAAATATCAAGCTGTTTTAATAAGGAGAAGGAGGGAGTAAAACACAACAATTTGATGATCTAACCCAAGGAATATTACTCTTTGCTTTCAAAATACGGAGATATTTCAAGTACCTCCAGGATTTCTTGAAAGAGCTGCTCTTCTGTTTATTAAGCATATAAAATATGCGGCACTGAAATTTTTTTTTTTTTTTTTAATTTTTGGCTGCGTTGGGTCTTCGTTGCTGCACACAGGCTTTCTGCTAGTTGAGGCGGGCGGGGGCTGCTCTTCATTGCGGCGGCTTCTCTTGTTGCGGAGCACGGGCTCCAGGCGCGTGGGCTTCAGTAGTTGTGGTGCACGGGCTTCATTGCTCTGCAGCATGTGGGATCTTCCCGGACCAGGGCTCAAACCCGTGTCCCCTGCATTGGCAGGCAGATTCTTAACTACTGCGCCACCAGGGAAGCCCTGCAATTTATTTTTTTTTAAAGGATATCACTCATAATCCCAAGATTAAAGAATCATTAAGAGTGATGAAAAGATATAAGCAGATCCACAAAAACAAACTGAGCCATCCAGATGTCGTATTCCAGAGGTTCTGTGCCCGCCACCTTGCAGGAACCCACAGGAGCAGAGAAAAGGCTGTGGGCAGCACAGAGCAATCTCTTCCAAAATGCTTGGATCAAGCCCTAAAGAGGCGCTCTAGAACTTTATAACTTTTTAAAGTAGGCTACCCATTTATTTTTCTTATGCCTGCCTAAAAATTTCTCTAAAAGAAATATCATATTTATTAAACTATTAACGAATGTGCATACATATAAAATATTTATTTGGGTTTGCTGTCCAGTCAACAGATTTTTTTTTTCTCTCTCTCATTATCTTGAGACTAATTCAAGACAAGACAGTCACAGGGCTGGCAGTTCGAAGAAAAAGAATTCCTATTATGGCACAGGATCACCGCCTCTTAGGCTGGTTTAGTCACTTATTTCCTTTTATTATAATGCCAAATGTTATTTAGATTTCAGTCATTTAGTAATGCTACACTGAACACATCAGGGCTCCTGAAAAATTCTATACCTACTAGTTCCTTCATTTTCATAATCACCACATATTGATATCTGTTTTCCAACCAAATTATACTACTCCTTAAGCAAGAATCGGTGTTTTATCAGAGTTTAAAAGATTATGATGTAGTGAACAACAGTCTTCAAAAATGTTCCTTCATGTTATTAAGAATTAGAAAATCTTGTTAAAGTTCTTTCAGCTTTTAAGAAACATAAGCAGCTTTGGGATATAGTTCCTGACATGAACTTTTAAAGTAAATCTCCTGGAGCAATGATCTGCATTAGTGAAGATATTTAGTTAAAGGTAGCATCCTACACTGCCTTTCAGTATTTGAACAGTCAATCTAATTGCCTTTTTAAGCCAAAGATGGCAAATAACCAACACTACAGAATTTTAAGGCAAAGCCAGTTTAACCTTCTCTAATGGTGAGAAATACACTCTCCAACAAGAGACACTTCCTAATGCGATTGTTGCTAATGAGCCCAAGTTGTTAAGGAATGTGCAAAGCAGGGTTTTCCATTTTACTAGTTAGGATGGCTCAAGGAAGGCCAGGAAAACAGGGGAAAGAAACCCAAGTAAATTTTCGGTCATACTTCAAGGATAAATGAAGTGTCCTTGTATAAAGGAGGTATGTTATTTTTCTGATAACTAGAATTAAAGAATGCTAAGTGGAACTGAGCACATCCTGGTGCTTCACGGAAGGCATGGGATTTATCAGAGTTTTTATATTTAATCTTAAACGGGTTGATTTGACTCTAGTTTAGGATATCCTAGTAGAACTGGTTTATAGGCTGTGGATTTTTTTCTCTTCCAAGGTACAAGTCACCCTTAACATGTGTTTGGGGGAGACATCAAGTTCAATATGAATCAACAGTGGGACCTGGCTGCCAAGAGGACCTACTTCAACCGTGGGCTGCATAACAGGAGTATAGCAGCCTAAACCAAGAAAGGTGGCAGTCCCTCTGCTTTGTACTTGTCACAATACATCTAGAGGCTGCACTCAGATCTCAGAACCCTATTTTTAGAGGGTCACCAACAAATGCAAGCACAGCCAGGTGAGGGTGGCTAGGATGGTGAGGGTCTTAGCAACATGCCATTGAATAATGGTTGTGGAATGAGGGTGGTTTGACTTGAAAAGGAGAAGGAAGGAGGGAGGAAGAATTTGGTGAATCTGACTTCATATATTTGAGAGGCTGTGATGGGGAGGAAAGAGTAAATCTGAAATGTTGTCCCAGAGGGCAGACCTCCGATCAGTGGGGGGAGAAGATGCAGCAAAGTAGGTTTTGGCTCCGTATCAGGAATAACTTTCTATCAGAGCTGCTCCCCAATGGAGTGGGAAGCCTTGTCTGTTCCTTAGCTTCCTGTTAGGAATGAGTGCCAGCAGAGATTGGAAGGGCATCTGTTGGTTTTGCTGTAAAGGGATGGTTGCGTAAATTGGAGGTTGGATTAAAGGATTCTTGAAGATTCTTCTTAGCTCGCGGGTTTGTGATTCAGGGAAACAAAGTCCACTTTTCCAAGGTCTTAGTTCATACTAAGGTTTATAAACTTGATTTCTTACACACTGAGTGTTTAAGAGTCCTGAGCAACCTCGTTTCCCAGTCCAACTCCAGAATGGAGTAGAAAACTATTTTCATGTGTTTCTTCTCAAATATGCCCAAATATAAACATTCTATTGACTAAAAAGCAGGTCCAGTGATCTCACTGATGTGTCTATTCAGTGAAGTCAGTGAGCTATGGTATAAGGATATATGACTCCCCCGACCTATTGGAATAGAATTATTTTCATGTTTAAATGGTAAAGAGTAGTCTTAAATACTCTTTTCTCATGCATGGGGTTCACTGGAGAAGGATGCCCCCCCCCACAACCAATGCTACAAAATAATGCCCTAGAAGCTGCAGTTAACTTAAATGGGGAAACATGGATTGCTTCTAGAAGGAATTAAAATATTTCCAAAAGAGGCAAATATGTTTTTTCCCTTCTGTGTGTGCAAACACGCTGTGATTATTTCTAAGCAGACCAAATTATTTTCTTGGAAGTATGTAGAGTTATTTTAACATTAACCTTAAGATAGGTTTTGGTGTTTTTTTTTTCCATTTCTCTTTCACAAAATGCTTTTGTGCTGTGAATCTGCTTTAAAACAACATATCAAGTAAAGTACAAACATCTTTAGAGGGCAAAAATAATTTCCCAAGTAAGCAAATAAAACTTTGCACTTCAAATCAGCCCTTGATTCATTAAAAATCTTAAACTTCTCATGAGAAAAATTAACATTTAAACCACTGCTGCTTGGCCAAGCACTCTACCACACAAGAATATGAAATATCTCCTCTAAAAAAGTACAAAAAGGACAAAACCACAAATGTGGAACTTCAATTAATTTAAAGCCCCAATCAGCAAAGAATAAATCCTTCGCAGATCTAATTACCAGCGCTCTCGGAAGACCCAGGCCGACCAGCCAATCTTCCCCGTGTTTGAACAGCTTGATGAACTAGGGGACTGATGGATATCAAGTCATTTTGTTTAATTTATAAATGGATTTTCCCCTAATACTTAAATTATCATCAGTACAACACAATGAAAATGGGAACATTCTGAATGCAAAGTCTATAAGAGTCCTGGAAGGAATCCCAATGAGGAATGTCACCTCTGTTCATTCCTCTATACAATTGATCTAATTAAATACTGAGGGTGGAAAGGCAGTTTAAAATGTAGCCATTTCTGTTTTCTTTTTAGCCTTAATTTATCTGTTCACATCTTTCAAGTACCTTCTGATGCTTAAAAAAAAAAAAAAAAAAAAAAAACCCAAGATTTCTGCACGCCCCTAATACTTTTAATTCTCCACAAGCTAATATTCAAAAAGTCTCTGCCATCAATTTTGCTGAATAATAAATAAATGCATTACATTTAGCCATGGTAACAATGAAAGGCAGACGGCTTTCCAAATCTGAACCTTTTCCCTCCATTAATTTGAAAGAGAAACTAAAGGAATGGGTGCATTCTGTACGTATTGTTCACCCGAAATCAGATCTCTGGATTATACTTATTAAAACGTCTTCTTATTTTCAAATCTCCTCCTTACTTAATTACTGCACAGGACAGAAAGCTGCATGGAATCGTTAAATACCATTAGACCTATTTATAGTCTCTTCACACTGGCAACTTGAGCGCAATCATTGGCAAAGGTCCTGCCCACCAACCCACACGTTGGAATTGCAAGTCCCACCTGGCTCTGGGGTTTCTGAGTGGGAGGAGGAAGACGCTGAGCTAGCTCCATCTTCAGCGGTGCCCTGCGAGAGGAGACCCCGCCCGGGCGGGAGCTTCATGCCCAGCTGCTCTGCCATCTCCACGTGGTCCCCGGGGTGGACATAGTCAAAGACGCTGCTGCCTGTCAGCTCCACCTAGAGGGGGAAGAGAAAGAAGAGTGGGAAAGAAAGTTGTCACAGGCTTTTCATTTTCAAATTTAGCCCCACTGCGATTCAGCTTCTGAGCAGAAAAGGAGATCTGTGAAGCCTCCGGAAACAATCCTGGTCCTTAGTCTTGATTCTCACACGCTTAAGGATTCTTGAAATTGAAAGAGAAAGGTTTTTTTTCCCCACAGGTATTTATTTAGCAATTGTTTAGCCCAGTTTTTTCTCATACACTGTTGTTTGCATAAAGCCAAAGCGTTCTGTGAAATGTGGATGAGTCTGCCTGAGTTCAGCTGTTTTATCCACGCATCATCAAATACTTGCATGTTTGGTGTCAACCGGATGATTGACTGAATTCTACAGTTTGCTTATTGAGAAGTTTGAGCTTTGTATAGAAACAACCAGAGATAGTGGATGAGGATTTTCCTTAAAATACACAGATTTCCAGGATGTGTATTTATACATATCAGCTTATTTCTATGTAAATTTAAATGGAAGAAGTGCTGCTTACAAATATATGCAAAGGCATAATGTTTTCATTAAATACTACTCATTAGCTCTGTAATCATATGGAGAATTTTCTATGCAAACGAGGTCAGCTGGGGTCTGAAGCAGCCATTTTTTTTCTGCTGGTATCAGCTTGTTTTGCCTTCAATCTAATAAAATACATGGTACAAACCTCCTTGAGGGCTTTAAAAAATGTTTTATTTTGTATACTCTTTGTATTAGGCTGACGCTAAAGGTAGAGAATGAATATCAAATATCAGAAGAGGGCTAGCCTGGAATGGAAGCACTGCCTTTTGCAATGCTGTCAGGCGTGGCCCCTGTCTGGGGCATGTGCTGTCTGAGGGGCAGAAGTCACTCGTAAGGACTGGCCTTACCTCTGTACTCCTCTGATGCTATAACTCTTACCTCCTTCCAAGAATAGCAATCATGGTCCTAAAATAATGTATTTGGGTTACAGGTACTATGGCAGGGAGAGATGTGTTAGCAACAGAACAAGAAAAAGCTCTTTCCTGGGTCACTAATGGCTTTCCCATTCCTCTGGAGTTTAATGGTCTCAGGCCAGCTATGATGTGCTACAGAAACTGCCAGAAGTTCAGACTGTCACAAGTTTCTTGGTGGATATTTACCTAGAACCGCTTCCGACCTCACCTGCCTTTCCTGTGTAATTTGCAGCATCCCTCCAAATTCCACCCGACTGCCTGCACTCTTTTTCCTGCCAAGAAGGAAGGCTGGTGGTGGGCATACTGTCGCAGTGAGCGTAATACTCAGAGCAATTATTATCCCCAGAACTCCAAGTCCCGGTAAAATGATCACATTGACTCCCAGACACCATTTGATTAAACTCTTAACAGTCAACACATCTTCAGCATCTATCAATTAACAGAGGTAGAGGCCGAAAAATGGGAGGCTAAATTCAGTTTGGTTAATAACTATTCCTGAAAAAGGCTTGCATACCTTTCACTGAAAATGAGGTACTTTCTCTTTGCTATTAAATTACGCTCTCCTGTGTTACCCAACTACTGACTCTATAATTTCACAATAACTATTTCCTCCATTTGATATTGTTACAGAGCGTAAATCAGGATTCGTAAGTGATCGGTTCCTACCCTCTGGGAGGGAGGGATTACATGGAAATAATCCCTTTAATGTGCGCCTTGCCTCTAAGCATTTCACACAGCAATAAATGGGTAAACTGACTTGGAGCAATTAAGAAATTAAATGAAACTAATAAAATGTGTGTTTTAATATTTCTTGATGGTTATTTTGTTTGGGGGTTAGTGAGTATGACGAAGTCACTCTCCTTTTGCATGGAGTCCAATTGCAGCACTTTAGTTATAACTAGTTCTGTCACTATTTAACTATTTCTGTCACTTTTCTCAAACTCCGAGTCTCTCTTTAACACTGCAATGTGCCTTTTGGCACAGGCCACAGATTGTGATGCGATGACAACACAGGTGGGAGATATAATCGATTTTGTAGGGTTGTTGGTTCTTGAATATTCATGTAAGCCAGTCACATGGTGAGGAGCAGGCCGCCGTCTCCACAGTCTGATTTACTCAGATGTGCAGGCGTTTCCTTTCCACAAAGTGATGTCCCGAGTGTAGTGCGTCTAGAGCAAGACTGAGTCACAATGGGCCACATCACATTATGACACGGGGAGGACTTCCGTCTCTCGAGGACTGTGACAGGGTCAAATTCTCAGTGCCAACCTCTCCACCCTATATTAGGCTTTGGGGTATCCTGGAATTTGACCCTGTCATAGTCTTCATGTATGTACTGTAATAAAGGTCACACAGTGTAGGGGAAAGCACAGAATAGCTGGAGTTATAAACTGACTTGGAGATCAGAATCTTTTCCTCCTCTGCTGTGTGACCTTGGACAATTCATTTAACCTCTCTGAGCTTCAGCTTCCTATTCTGAAAGTGGCAGTATTGCTGCTCTGCAGGACCCTGGGGGGTACCACTCACACTGTATTCTACATGAATAGCACCCCCTGGAGTGCCACACTTTGGAATGGTGCAACGCAGTGGCCTGAGTGCTGGGATGGAAACAAGACTTGCTTTACGTGCCTCGCAACCTAATTTCGAAAATCCAGTGAAACCATGCAGAGGAAATTGCCTTGTGAGAAATAAGCACTATTGTCGCTGCTGTTTGGTGGATAAGAATGGATGACAGGCATGTATATTCCTGTGTAACTTTGGTGAGGAATCCTTAGGGTTTGCATGGTCACTTTGGAATATCTCTTTAATTAGCAGGGGGTACAGCAGAAGTGATGCATGCTCTGAGCCTTGACTCCAGCAATAACAGTATTATCAGCTACTACCACTATGTATACATACTTTGCATACTTTCTTTGATTAATCCTCATGACCATCTTTTGAACTGGTATGATGATCCCGATTTTACAGAACAAGAACATGAGTATAGAAAAGGCCAGTATTTGGTTAAAGTCTGCTTGACTCAACCTACCACTTCTCTGGTAGCACCTCTGCAGTCAGGGAGGCTGAGCAGGGACATCTGAACTCCTCTGTCCTGTGGCTTCACTTTTATTCAGGAGAGAACATTGGGCACCATGGAGGGAGGAGGCTGAGGGCAGGCAGCCTGGCAATCCCCTGGGCTAAGGATGCTTTGCCATGTACTCTTGGGCCAAAAGAAGGCACGAAAGCAGGTGTACTAAACTGAAACAGATATGGGGGTAGACAGAAGTCTACTTATACACAGGCCTTGAGTCATTACCATCATCATCACATTTATCTATCACTTTCAACATTTCTCATAGTGTTTCCACTTCACTTAATTAGATTTTAGAGCTGGAAGAGACCTGAAAAACATCCATTAATACCCCCCTTATTTAATAGGTGAAAACGTCACACTTCTGAGAAGTTAAAAATGCTTGTTCAAGTTTACCCAGGTGTTTAGTGGTAGAAGCAAGACTGTGAGCCCTATTGGCTAACTCTCTTTTCTCACTAAACCCTTGTGTGATTTGCTTCTCTCTTCTATGAAGACTGCCTAGGTAAGATGGACTTGGAACTCACCTGCCACTAAATTCTGTGCCTCAAAATAGACTGCAGAAACTAAGACCAGGGATTTTTTTACCTGATGAGCAGACATTGCTTCATGTGAGCTTGAAGTAGAAAAAATATAGAGAGTTTCAATCCTGTATTACTGTAGTTAATTAGGTACCCTCAAATCTCCAGTTAGCAACTCTTCAAAATCTTTGCCCACTGAGAACTAGGACTAGTGTCTTGTACATAGGAGGTCTATCACAAATGTTTGTTGAATGAATAAAAGATGGATATTTAGGCCTAAAAAATTTGCTTTATCTGTGCTTGATTTGGACAAGTTTAGGTTGGTTCCTTTTATTATTTCTGGTATTATTATTATTATAACATTATTTACTACTCTAAAATGGGTTACAATATAGCACCATAATAATATACTCATTCCCAAGAAGTATTTGCCATATGCATTGAGAGCTATAACTTCTTATATAGAAACCAACTGAGTTTAACTGAGCATAGGATTTTATAAATGCTGAGAAAGAGCAGGTTTTAAAAGGAACTTTGAAAGATAATATAGCTATCTTTTATAACTGTTTTTTTCCCCCATCTATGACAGAACTGTGGTTAGTTGGCTAGTTCATTTGTTCATTAACTGAATTTTCACAAAGTTTCATAAAATGATTATTTCTTTTTTTAAAAATAAATTTATTTATTTATTTTTGGCTGCATTGGGTCTTCGTTGCTGCACGTGGGCTTTCTCTAGTTGCGGCAAGCGGGGGCTACTCTTTGTTGTGGTGTGTGTGTTCTCATTGCAGTGGCTTCTCTTGTTGAGGAGCACGGGCTCTAGGCACGTGGGCTTCAGTAGTTGTGGCACGCAGTCTTGGTAGTTGTGGCTCGTGGGCTCAGTAGCTGTGGCGCACGGGCTTAGTTGCTCCGTGGCATGTGCGATCTTCCCGGACCAGGGCTTGAACACGTCTCACCTGCACTAGCAGGTGGATTCTTAACCACTGTGCCACCGGGGAAGCCCCAAAATTATTATTTCTTAACTATCCCTTCAAATCACTGACAGTAGAAATTTAGAGAATTTTCATTTTATATTGATTATTGGTCCTATCTTTGATCTACAATTATGATCTACATAATGGAAAGGTATAGCATTTTTTCCCCTTAATATTGTGTTCTTCTGGTTAGTGCACATTATATAATAAGGCACATGTGAGAACCGAACTCAATCACTTTATATGGTAATTAAAAAAAATTAACAAACATGTTCTGTTTATTAAATTTAAGGAACAGACCCATGGGAATTTGAATTGTTTCCCTAGCACAAGAAGGAAAAGTAAGCATGACTGTTTCCAACCATGCTCACTTGGTCTACCCTTACTGAAGCTGAGTGACTCTAAAATAAAAATTCCTCTCCTTTATTGCTCAGGGCTAGAAAACAGCTGAGAGTGTATAAGGGGCTGGAGACAGGCCATGAGTAATAAGCAGTCGT
Organism: Balaenoptera acutorostrata; assembly: GCF_949987535.1. Lineage (NCBI taxonomy): Eukaryota > Metazoa > Chordata > Mammalia > Artiodactyla > Balaenopteridae > Balaenoptera > Balaenoptera acutorostrata. Next base: position 115,739,686 of record NC_080066.1, on the reverse strand, counting down.
ATCCAAAAACAGCATTTTGTTTCAACTCCTTTCTCTCTGCCTTTCCCTGCTCAAAGCTACTAAGATTCCTCCAGGATAAGCCATAGCCACTAGTGCCATCCCACGCAGTCAACTAAACCACCTGGCCTTCCTCAAATTTATTTCACATTCCATTAGCTTGCATGCAAGTTGAACACTTGACACAGTTGATTTGGTAACACTGAAGTTTCCTGGAAAAAAATGTAAATACATTATACAGTGGTTTGAGTTGACTTTTCTATGTCCGGTCATTGTACCCTGCTGGTAGATAGGATAGGGGACTAATTTGTCTTTTCATACATCAAGCAAGCATGTCAATAGCCTTTGCTTGGCCCCCTGTGGTGAGCAAATACTTTTTAACTACAGCAATGTACCAGCAGTGCAAATCATTGAATTCAGTGCTCCTTTGATTGAAAGAGTTTGCTACAAATGAAGAACAGGCGGCAATGTTGCTAGTCATCTCCATTTTGGAATAACTTAAGACGATAGATACTTTTATAAAGCAAGATGATAAAACTTCTTTCTTTCAATATATTTCAGTCTTAGGAATAATACAAAGTTCATTTTTAGCATGTAAAGAAGGTCATTCAAACCTGCCATTTAAGGTGGAATTTCTTAAACCTTTTGAAAGATGCTGGGTTTTTGTAGATTTCTGGAGGGCACTAGATTACTGAGGGGACTTGGGGGTGCTACTAGTTAAGCCCTTTTTCAGGAGTCCTTTTGCAGCCAGGCCCCATTCCCCCAGGGAATGCCTGCAGTATTTGAATAGAAGGTCATGCCTGAGAAAGGACTGCGTTAGTGGCGAGTGGTTTGGAAACCTAACTGCCAGGGTAGACTTTCAGATCTACCAAGAGACTGTGAGATCACAGTTAGAAAATCCTGACCCAGGATAAGATGGAAATTCTATCTCGCCACAGTAGATTAGGATTTGTAGGGTTTTTTTGGGGGGGGGGTCACACTTATATTATTGAGAGATAATACAGTGATAAAAGAATAAAATATAATAAGATGTGATAGATTGATTAGCATAGGTTTTCTTAGGATTTACTGGTATCTTAATGCCATCTTCATAACTTCCTACGTATTGCAGAACTCTACTGAATATTTATGAACTGTTTTGACAGAAACTTGATGTTCTTTACTGCTCTGTCTCATTCTATGTATTTGCTGACTTATCTGAAGAAAAATGCATAAAAGCATTGTGTCTGTTACAGAAATACGTGTATAAATTAGTAGAACAAGAAGAAAGAAAGGTTCTATATCAGAACGATGAGGTAGAATGAAAAATCCTTCCAATGTCATCAAATAAGAAATGAATCCACTCTCTTCTCACAGATATGTTAACAGAGCCTTCCTTTAGAAGAATTTGAGCTAAAAGATACCATACCATGTGTTTATTTTATCTTCAGAAATAAACATTTCAACTCCTTTGGGAATCGGGGAAGCCAAGTACTTTTTTTGTTTTTTGTATGCTTTTCTATAACCCTTGGAGTGCCCGACTTGAGAATTTGCAACCACAGTATCCAAAGAGAGTACTGCATAACCAGTTCTGAACTTTGATTAAGAAGTGTCAGAAGATAATTCCAGTGGATTTCTTAGTTCTCAGAGAGGAAAAAGGAAAAGGCAGGCTGTTGAAGAAATGGAACAAAAGAGGAAATATAGAACAAATGGCAGAGACTGATTCAAACGTACAGGTGGTTACTTGGAACAGGTCTGCCTCTATGACTATCCATTACCAATAGTTGAATTGATCAAGCAATAATCAACACTGATTGCTACATTTTCAAAAGTGTTAGACGGATCATTACAGAGACTCAGGATCCAGTTGAGCATATGTAAGTACTGCTAGAAATAGCCTGTGTACAAAACAGATCCAGACTTTGAAGTATTCCCCATCCCAATTATTTTCTGTTGAAGAAATAAATTATATGCAAAATTTCATTTTTTCTTGTAAGCATGGTTTAGGTATTTCTCCATCACCCCACGTTACAGAAGCAGTGGTTTTAGAATAGTTTTAATATGTCAATATTCTTTTCCTTTCATTAAGAGACACCAGGTAAAAGAAGAACTTAGAGAATGCTGTAATACTGAGGGGACATTACATAATGAGCCCAGGGATTTGTGAAAGTGACTCAATCAAGAAATTTTAAAACCTTGCTTTACAAGGTTCCTATAGTTTTGAAGTTTTAAAGTAGTCTGTAGGGCAGGAAAGGCCAACTTTTTAGTGTTTATCACAGTGCTGGGAAGGAAAAAAGGATGCAATTGGAGGTTACATCATAGTAAAAAGTGAAATGATGCCAAGAAAGAAGCATTAACAATCTTAAAAATAACTGAAGTCAAATCTCCCTTTTCTGAAGATCAAACAAATAGTAAGATCTCACTTTCAAAGCATCTTCATTACGTTGGTGGTAAGGAGACCAATCAACATAAAATACCTGATACTGGCATAGTTAATCCATTATCCTCAAATTTTACATGGTTCAGTATTTGTCATTTAAAACTGGATACACACTGAGGTGCATGTTGTGCATAGCCAGGCTTCAGTATCAATATATCTCAATTTTTGTTTAATTGTTTTTGTTATTCTCATAGTGAATTTTGTCCTCCTTTTTTTGGTCATGGGAACAAGAAAAAGTAGAAAATGCTTGTAAGTTTAAATTGAAATTTAAATCTTTCCCTGATTCTGAACAGCCCTTTTATTTTAAAGAAAGGTAAATGGATCAGAAAACAATAATAATTATGGGGCTGACTTTTCCATTTGTTTTTTGAAAGTTACACAGGTTATTTAATTTTTTTCTAGTCAAGCTAAAACAATATGGTTTATATGACTAAAACTTTGGGGGTTAATGCACACAAATAATACTATACACAAATAATAATAATTAATAAAATGCACCCAAATAATACAATTAATCATTCCTGATAGTTTTTAAAGGGGCTATCCTATGATGGAAGATTCGAAACATCAACCCTCACCAGGAGCTAAGTCACAAGGTTTAAGCGATGCTTTTGAGAGAGAAAGAAAAACTAGCAAAATGAGAAAAGCTTAACAAAGATACTGCAGTTATACACCTCAAGAGAAATTTATGTTTAAGAGAAAGCAAAATAAAAGAAGGATCAAAAAAAAAAAAAAAAAGAAGGATCATGTTCAACTGACATCTTGTTTTTTTCAGATTGAAGCACTATGTTAATGCCATAGTTTCTGTATTTGAAACAAATGGCTCTCCTCCTCCACATCCCTGTGAAGGGTCTTGAAAAGTCTCATCCAAGAAAATCACAAGCTGTACAAAAATATTTTAGCCACTGTAGAAAGTCGGTGGTTGGCCCATGTCAAGAAATTAATTTCGGAGTTAATAACCCAATGAAGAGAACAAGGAGGAATAACATTCTCTGTGCTGTGAGCAATTGCTGACCCTTCCAGAACCTTCCCTGTTGATATGTTTTAGCACATCTTGGGAAGTTCCTGAATGCCATGTGGGCACGGTGGGTCTAGTGTCTAACTTATTCCTAGTGAATTACCATAAGTAGAAGGGCGAATACACTTCTATTTTATTTTGGCTGTTGTAACTACCAGCTGTGGTAGTATTTGAGGTTCTTTTCTATGAAGCAAGTCAATACTCTGAGCACTCTCTAGGTGCTATTTTAAAGGAATAAGTTAAATTCACAACTGTTTAATAACAGTCTGAGAGTCTTGTTAGAATAGGGAGTGTAAACAGAACTGGCAAGTAGAGAAAATGAGTCAAAAGACAGAGTCATTCCAGAGGCTAAAAGCAATGCTGTTTCTTAAGATACTGGGGGCAGGAGTCTGGTGGTAGCGGGAAGAACAGCCCTTTTGGAAATCTGATAAATTCTATGTTCTGTCTCACCAGAAAAATGCTCTGATAACAGTCATATAATTTGGCATTGTATGTCTGGGGTTCAGAGGCCCCGGCACTTTAACCATAAATATTCTCTAACGCCATGCTGTCTCATATAGTGGCCGCATGTGGCTACTGAGCACCTGGAATGGGGCTAGTCTGAATTAGAATGTGCTGTAGGTGTAAGATCACACCAGGTTTCAGACTTAGTACAATAAGTAAAAGAATGCAAAATATCTTATATTGATTACATATTAGAATAATATTTGGGGTATGTTAGAATAAATAAAATATATTATCATATTATTAAAATTAATCGTACTTGTTTGTGTTTACCTTTTAAGATGTGGCTACTAGAAAATTTAAAATTACATACATAGTTTGCCATATATTTCTATTGGACAGTGCTGCCCTACAGCCGTAGAATCCCTGGCGTAGCAGAACAGGAAGTAGAAGGATACCATGAAGACGATATTAAAGGGGAGAGGTGCAAGAAAAAAAAATAGAAATAGAGGAATGGCTTTAGAATAAAAGGACTGAATTTTTAGATTTAATCTACAGTTTAAAAGACTTTAGTCAACCAAATATTTATCAATCATTTGCTCTCTCCACATTTTGGGTAGAAGCCCTGGTGTGGATGGGTCCAGAGTTGGCCATGAACCCAAAGTGTGTGGGAGAGCAACTCCCATGCTGGCTTCACACAGAGAGAATGAGAAGGGACAGGTGGCTTTGCTGAAAAGATGGGGGCAATCCAAGACACAACAGGGTTCTAACTACACTGGAGCTTATAGGGCAGGGGTATTGTGCTACACTATTCTTGGGTTGAACCTAGGTCATTGGGAAGGCATTGGGTAGAGGCTCAATAAACACTAGGTGATTTATTTTGGCCCTAAGGAGATGGATCTATGCTAGTGTTCACTAAATATTTTAAAATACTTTTTAAATACTTTTAAAATAGTGAAGAACGGTTTTAATAAATCACTTATAAGAAAAGTCATATCTTGTTTTGCTTCACAGGCCTGTGTCTCAGAGACTATTTTTTCCCGTAGATGTAGGCTGAGATAATTGCCACACTTTGAATTAACTTCTTGCCCCACATATTGAAGCCCTGGATCTAAGATTCTCATCTCATTTGGATGGTTTTTTGTTTCCCATGGGTGAGCACAAAACCCATGGTGCATGGTGCTATTTTTAATCTAGCTCCTTTCTTCTCCAAAGAGACTTTAGTAGGTTTGTTGTCTTTTTACCTGACCTTGCATCCAGCAACAGAAATGTTACCCAACTTCTCTTCCTAGGACAGGCAGAAAGAACTCAAGATGAGGAGCAGGTAGCTAATGTTGGGCAACCACAAAACCCCAGCACCACAAACCCTCCATGCACACTTCCATGTCATCTAGAGACGGTGGTATGACTCAGTAACTGAAAGACTCTTTCAAAGATTTGCTCTAGGTTGTGAGTCAACAGCCAGTTGTAATAAACATGACTTTCAGAAGATAGGCACCAGTACATTGGAAATTATCCAGAGAAATCACCTGTAGTGTGGGGCTTTACTGATCTTAACTCAATTTGCCAGTCCATTGACGAGCTTTCCATATAGTCATCAAAACCTTCAATACCATACCCCATCAGTTTTACCATATCCCATCAGTTTTGCTTTAAAAAACCAACAGAAGAACAAAAAATATCTTGGTTGAGAAAGGTTGGGGGTGGGTGGGAAGAGAGGGGTGAAAACTTATCAAAAGTGAAATTGGATTAAGAGTCAATCAAAATCCAACTGTGAATTTATCATTTCAATGAATTTCAATGAATGGTTTAAAATCTGTTTGAAATCTATTTGAAAATGAATATATAATAATATAGACATATCTCTTTTTCAAAGCTAGTATTGTCAGATGTATTCTAAGCATTATAATTCATGAACAGAGTAGATGACTATTTGAAAAGTATTAAAATGAGCCGACTTTTCAATACAAGTGTCTTCACAATAAATTTTTCTATTCTGGGCAATTCAGAAATGTAGACAATTGTGCTAGAAAAATAATATGTATTGTAATATTCATTGTACAGTAGTAGTGTAGTAAGTGGCAATTCTGGACATTACAAGAGACACAAGGATTATTTTCCGTGATTGCACAGAGAATACTTGGATTTCTTGTGAAGCTTTTGCATTGGAAATGAGATTCATCAGTCTGAATGGGGCAGGGTTAGAGCCCTTAGCAACATGCTTATTTTGTAGAAGGTCACTCAATAATAACTTCCTCTGCCCTCCAAGCTTATTAAGACTGACTGGCATATATTAATGAAAACACCTGATTCTCCAACCATAAAACCCAGACAAAGACTTTATTTTAATATTAAGGAAGGAACCCTTAATTAGCAGGGTTTCAAAAATGTCAGCTTCTTCTATTAGCTGTTCTGGTCCATCAAAGCCATAATCCCTACTGTCAAATTTCATCACATGATAGACAGTTTGCCGGCTGTCTTTTAATTTTTTTTATTTTACTGATCGTACTGACTGCAGCTTAAAAATTTTTTTTTTTATTTTGCCATCACATTTAACAACTCGTGCATTTGCCTGTTACACTCTTGATTTTACTGCTTTCAGAGAGTCTTAGCACATGTCAACTCAAAAGGGTGGGGGGGACTCTGCAGAAACACAAGTATTACATGTCAATACATATGCATTCTTAGACATGTAATTAAGGATTCTTGGAAGACGTGGGCTTGCTTATATTGATTGCCTCGTATGTAAATGTGCTGTCCTGAAAACACAGACAAATAGTCTCATAGATAATTTCCCATTTTTGATGTGTCAAGGAGAAGGGGGAAAATTCTGAGGAAGACCCCGAGATTTTTAAGATAAACATTCATCACTATTAACCCTTAACACACCTGCCTGTTTCAAAGAATTCATTAGAGCATCTATGGCTTTGCATTGCCCTTCAGAAACAAGAAGAAACGTACCCAGCAGGACAGGATAAATACATAGCTCTTAAAGTATTTGTGTTTCAATCTGATTCAAAACATTTACTGTTGATTAAATCCTTTTGCAAATTGAAAATTTCATGCCATCCATACCAAGAGGAATACAAATACACAAAAATCAAAACAAGGATGACCCAAGGATTTCATGGGTAACTTTTGTGAAGAGTCAACTGCGGCTCTTTCTTTATCCATTAAAAAAAAAAAAAATGAACGCCTCAAGGGTTTTAGTGTTTAGGAATGAGTTATGACAGATAAGAGCTGGAGATTGCTTGGACCTGGTAGACTTAACTGCTAGAGACTGGTAAGCTCCGAACCATTCTTTTCAATGAGGATCAGGGATTTCATCAGAGAACGCAGTGTGTTTTCTTAGCTCACCCTTTTGGCATCGCTGAAGCCATGGGCAAACTGTATCCTTTTTATTAGCACCCAGGTATTCATTTCCCTCCTTTTTGCTTTAACATTTTTTACCCTTAGACTCCAGGCCAGAAAGGCCTCCTTCTTGTAATTTTGCACATCCTATATTTATATCATCCATTTATTCCATGGAGAAAAACCCAACTCTTCTCTGAGATCCAGGAGAGCCTGCCTTGGGAGGAGCTGGGGTGATCTCAAGTCCCCATGCACAATGCTCAGGTGCTCTCATTTAGTGACGTTCACTTGCCTCCTTTACACATTGGAGGAAGTCTTTTTGTTTCTACCATTGACCATCCCTTTGATTTTCTCAGCATCTATTGTATTGTCTCAACAGCGCTACATAACCACAGACACAAAACAAAGCCAGATAATCCCAGTTTCAAGTCACTAATGAGTCTCTCCGGTGATAATGTTTTTCCAGTGATAAGGTATTACTCTCCAGTGATAATGTTTTCTTAGATGAAACAGAGATTGTTTAAGGTGTGTTTTCTGGTTGAATTTATAGCTAGCCCTTCCACACTATCTAATAGCTGTGGGTGACTGTGCACAATTACTATTAAGTCTCTTGTTCTAATTTTAATTATACCACTTAGAAATGAAGTCCTACATTTGAGACTGATGAGTGCCTGCCTCTTCTGAACATTTAAAAAGGCACCTCCCAGGATAGCCTGACAAACAAGGAACATTTCTTGGACTAGAAACATTTAGTTAGGTATTTGGGGTAGGCAGGTCCACTGTTATGGTTAAAGGTACAAGCAAAGTGGGCTATGTTCCAAAAGGTCTTCTAATATTTACTATTACATGCTCCTAATGGAGACTATTGGTTATAAATTCACAGTCTAGAGGCAGATGACCTGGAATCTAAATTACCACCCCCTTTGGCAAGTACTCTACTGTCTCCTTAACTAAAAAAGTAAAGATAATAGTGGTTACCTACCTTATTGTCGTTAAAATTAAATGAGATAATGCATGTAATGTGCCAAACAAATCAAATAGCATCTATTGTGTGGTCAGTGAATATAATTGTATATTAATTCACTGGACTGTAAGCTTCCTGAAGACAGAAGCCACATCTGTCTAATTCACTGCTACAACCCCTGATAAATAGGGGTTCCATACATATTAATCGAATGAATAAATGAGCAAGTAAATATATGAATAACATTATAATTTTATTGAGAAATGAGCTGATTCGGAGGGGTTTGGTAAGTGTTGGAGGTTCCAGAGTAATATGGTGGCTTATTGATTAAGCTTATCCCTTCCTTCACTATATTAACAGAAATCCTTGTTTGGGCTGTTAAATCCGATCCTCTGGAACTTACAGTCAAAAGTGTAGCACAGCCATTATGACCTCAACAAAACCACTGGGGTTTGATTCAGAAGCACATTAATAAACTGCAGCAAGTGGGGATGATCATGAGTCCTAGATCCTTCTGGGATCATGGATTCTTTGAGACGGATGGGAAGTGTGGTCCCCTTCCCCAACTTCTCCCTGACACTGCAGATAACTTGAGGGAATTCACAGATTCTCAAAGCCCACTGGGGGCCCCAGATGAAGGAGTCCCTGGTATTCCTCTGAGATACCACACTATTACTTTCCAGCTAGAGCAGCTCATTGTGTGTTTTCATTGTTTTTGGTCTTTCAAGAAAGGTTAGCTTGAAAAACAATATTTTAATGCTAAAAGTTGTGTGAAAACCACAGTCCTAGTCTTGTTGCCATGCTACAGTACTCAGGGAGTATATGGAATCAGTTTTCAAAATAGAAGAAAAGGACAAAAAAAAAGGTGATACTACTATCAATGTAAAAAGGGATTGTAAGGTTTAAGGCATTAGCCTGGGAAGCAAAAGTCTGTTTTTCTTACCCCCTCTGTTGTCACCACTGATTCTTGGAATGAGGGTAAACAAGTCACTGCACCTTTTTTGTCTCTCCATTTTTTAACTTGTTATCTTGAAGAGACAATCCTTGCTTCTTATGATGATGATGGAGTATGCATTAGAAAACATGCACCAAACAGTCTAAGTACATAAAAAATTCCCTTCAATTTATACAATGTCTGCTTATATAAGAGTGGAAGCCTCAAAGGTGAAAAAAAACAGTGACAAAGGGAGCTCATGCAAGGCTTGCCACCTTTTTAGGCTGTGAAACAGGAAAGTAGTGAAGTTGGCATCCCAGAAATGGATACCTAAGATTTGTAGGAGCTTTGAGGAGTGTGCACTTGGAGTAAGAGGTAATATTTGGTTGGAAAAGTCAGCATTTCTCTCACCTCCTGCAGTCAATTTGATATCCCTGATCTGGAATGGGATGTTATCCACTAAGATGCATGTTCCCCCCACCCCCGCCCCACCCCCACTGTAAAGGTAACGCTACTATCTTTTTATATAATGTGCACTATTAATGCTTGTGTATATGGACAATTCTATGTGAAAAATACATCTGTGGGGACTATTCTTGCCATTAGCAGCCAGATCAGCGTTGAGCCACCAGGAACTGGGTCTAGGGAAGTATTAATGTGGAGACAGATGAAATATATACTGACTCCCTCCTTCTTGCCCCTTCTTTCTTAAAACAATTTAATGCGTGCGACAGAAAAATGGTCTCTAACCAATTTTCATCTTCACTCTTAAAAATGGCATACTAGTAGAGGAAATGGAAATGATGTTCCAGGAACTGAAGGAAGCTCACACCCTTCTATGTGGCTATCTGTAGACTTGTATTAAACCCTTTTTTAGAATGCAACCTTTTTCTAGAATGCAGGCTTCTTTTTTTTAATTGAAATATAGTTGATTTACCATGTTGTGCTAATTTTTGCTGTGCAGCAAAGTGATTCAGTTTTATATATATATTTTTAAAAATTCTTTTCCATTATGGTTTATCACAGGATACTGAATATAGTTCCCTGTGCTATACACTAGGACCTTGTGTTGTTTATCCATTCTATATATAATGGTTTGCATCTACCAATCCCAAACTCCCAGTCCATCCCTCTCCCTTCCCCCCTCCCCCTTGGCAACCACAAGTCTGTTCTCTATGTCTGTGAGTCTGTTTCTCTTTTGTATATAGGTTCATTTGTGTCATATTTTAAAGTCCACATACAAGTGATATCATATGGTATTTGTCTTTCTCTGTCTGACTTACTTCACTTAGTATGATAAACTCTAGGTCCATCCATGTTGCTGCAAATGGCATTATTTCATTCTTTTTTATGGCTGAGGACTATTCCATTGTGTATATGTACCACATCTTTCTTTATCTATTCATCTGTTGATGGAATTTAGGTTGTTTCCACGTCTTGGCTTTTGGGAAGAGTGCTGTTATGAACATTGGGATGCATGTATCTTTTCTAATTTTAGTTTTGTCTGGATATATGCCCAGGAGGGATTGCTGAATCATATGGCAACTCTATTTTTAGTTTTTTGAGGAACCTCCATACTGTTCTCCATAGTGGCTGCACCAACTTACATTCCCAGCAACAGTGTAGGAGGGTTCCCTTTTCTTAGAATGCAGGCTTCTTGATGTCTGGGTGATATCTTACTCATTTTTAGAGTTCCCAAGATACCTATCACTGTGCTCAATCAATATTTGTTGATTTGATTAAACGGATGATCTCAAAATGCTTTCTCTTTGTTTCCCTCTCTCCTCCCTGGAATCCTGGGTTGTGATTGGTAGGTCAGCCTGCACCCCAAGACACAGAACCAGGGGGGCTGCAGCAGTTGCACAGTCCGGGCGAGAAATTGGTTCTGCCTCACATGCCAGTGCTCTGCTTTGTTTGAGACATTGCTTTCATGGGAAGCAGAGTTGTATTTTGACTTTGGAAAGGTCAAGGTTTGAATCCCAGCTGTGTCAATTTCCGTGTGACTCTGAAGAGGTTTTTTAACCTTTTCTAGCCTCTATTTTCTCACCTGTGAAATGGCGATTTTACTACTTACTCTTCGGGTTGTTGAGATGAGTTGTGTGCTGAGCACATAATAAGCAGTTAATAAATGGCAGCTATAATAATAACAACAACAATTACGGTTACCCATGTGTACTCTTTTGCCCTGAATCAGAATTGAAAAGAGAAACCGATATTTGCCACATGGTTAGTACAGTATTTTCACCAATTATTTAGAAATTCCCCAAACTGCTAATCTTACATTTTCAATGTATCTCAATTGCAATCTCCTTCAAGTATATCTAGTTGTGAAAACAGTCTGATTAAACAGTGGGAAATTGATATGCTTATTTTTGGCCTCATTAGCACAACAGTATGAATCGGGATAGGGCAGGGGTCGGGGGCACTCCTGGGAATGCACTTGGGGCAGAACCATCCAGTGAGAACACTGCTGGCCTCAGAAGGTAGACTGTATTCTCAGGAACTGGCCTCATCATTTATTCCTGCTCAGCGTGAAGGAAAAGAGGATGTAATATTTATTTTCAAACACCTAGAAAACTGGATGCAAACTGCATGCCTTTTATCCAAATCTGTGTTTTTTCGAGACCATGGGGTGAAATGTTGAGACTTGCTACCTTGGAGAGACACAGGGAGGATTAAATAGGGACGCTTTGAAGCTTTGTGCTCTTCAGAAAGGCAGCTACAGGAAAAAGCAAAAGCAAACAACAGTAACGAAGCAAAAAACAAAATGGAAAATGATTCTTCTGGCTTCCTGAGTCACCTGCATCCTTTGTTTGCAAGGCTGAGTTAATGTCTCCAGTCCTACTGGCATTTGTACAGTTTCTAGTAATATAAACACAGCTCTTGGTCAATCACTGTCTTTTAGTCGTATCTTTTCATTTTCATATATGCAGACAAAAATACTGTAATTGTGCTATTAAGTGTTTATATGAATTTCCTTCCACCGGTTGACAGGGTGCACATCTACCCTGTTGCTTAAAAGATTTCACAAAGCCACACGCACACTTGGATTTATCTGGGGAAAGCAGAAGAGTTGAGTCAACTTTCTATAAAACAGATAATGCAAAATGAACTAACAAAGGTATAGGGAAAAAAGCCGTGTTCTTTTTTAGTTAATAGTATTTCTTTTTTTAAGGCTGAACTGGTCTCAGGACGTATTTGGGAAAATTGAGACCCAGACCTGAGATAAGTTCAAAGAGTACTCTGCAGATAGCTAGGAGACCTGAGTTCCTGGCTGAGACTAACTCGCTGTGGGACTGCGGAGGGAGGGGTGGGTGGGTATTAATTCCCTCTAGGTTCTGTATGTTCATGTGTAGAAAGAAGTGACTAAATGAAAAAAGTGGTCTATCTACTCTGCCTCTTTGAACTTTATCTTCCTCCTCTTTGAAATGGAGTCATCGTGTTGACCTTGTAAGGTGTTTTGTAGACTAAATATTGTGTGTGTAAATCACCCATGGCATGTCGAGCACGGCATATGTCCTCAGAAAGTTCTAGTCTTCCTCCCTTCTCTCATTTTAAGTTTCCTTCATTTAGAACACTTTAGGGGAATCTGGAATGTGCCCTGCTCTTCATCAGCATAGTTATCAAATAAGGCTACGATTGCAATGGATACACCTGGCATTCATCCCCATGAGTGACGTGGCTCATGATTTTTAGAATCGAGGGTCAAACTGACTCTCATCTTTCCAGTGCTGAAAGAAGCCCCATATTAATCATTCGAAATACAAATATTTATTCATCAACAGTTGGCGAGTCAGCAGCATGGTGTAGTCTGTACACATTTTGATAGCAGATGGTTTATATTTTTTCAGCTTAAAATAAGACTCAACAATAAAGACAGAGTTAATGTCTAAAAGTTTAAATGCCCTTTTATTGTTGGAATGTGCCTTCACTTAGAACTGCAAAGCCCAAATCTTTGGGAGTTAAAAAACAAAAACCTAACTATCCCTTTTTTTCACCATTAGAAAAGGTTATGACATAAAAGGTGTAGCTGGTACACCAAGAGAGAGAAGGGACATTTGTCTAATATGCAAAGAAGACTTTAAAACTGGCAAATTCAGGGCCAATGTAGCAGAATTAATATGATGTCAATTTTTCTTTGTGTCTGTAACAATTTCCTATTATCCTGATAAGTGGGTAGCCGTTTCACTTCTTTTATTGATATAGCTGTGAAAAAGAATGAGATTTCAACACTTATGTAACTGAGATTAATTGATTGATTAGATTATTAATTAAATATTCCATTAAATTTGCTTTTGAAAAAAATGGCATAGGATTCTGGATTCCCTAAGGTTTTTTTCCCCTAACCCATGGAAGAATAAGCAAGGAAATGCATAACTAAACATCTTTTTTTTAATATAGTAAATAAACTTTATTTATCTGTTCTTCTGAGATGACATTGCCAACAGTCGCAGATTTGCATACGATAGTTATGTATTGACTATTTACAATTTACAGTAGTATTTTTTTCCTCTGAAAACACTGTATCTTATCTTGTGAGAGAGAATGGAGCAAGCAGGTGTGTCGCTGTGTAGAAAATTTACTCACTGCCGGCCGTCTACAAGCCTGCTTTACACACACACACACACACACACACACACACCCACCCCAGTACAGAGTGAAGAGACTTTTCTCCTTTGTAAGCAACCCGCAGAAGTCGGTGAGCAGCTAGGAAAATTGTTTGGGTGTCACACAGCTAGGCACATCTATCTCTCCACAATAACCGCCTGTCTTAGTTGGGAATAAGATGGTTTACCTAAAACTTCCAATCGTGCAGTGTTTCAGGGATCTGTGGAAAAATAAAAACAGCAAGTGGCCTTTCAGGTAACCCATAATTAAAAGCAATTTTGAGCTGTCTTTTCAGGGAACCTACCCAGGGGAAGTATTTGCTACCTGTTTGACCTTCACGATTGAGAGTCCTTGGCAGTGTCAACGACCCTCTGAACTGAATTCAAAACTAATCTCTGACAGAAAAAGAGAAACAGAATTCATGCAAATCATATTAATTCCAACATTTCCCCAGTGAGCTGGGTATAAACTACAGCCTAATTAAATATTTTTTAACGATGTGAGTAATTTTTGCCAAGGGGCGGATTCAGGGGAAAATTTAATATGAGATCACAAAAGCTGTTCCCAGCGTTGATTCTGTAAATTAATGACTATCTGCCTTATGATAAAAACATGCTGCCAAGAATGAAAATGAAGTCGGCAAAGCTTGCTCTATTTGTCTAACAACCAAATATATAGAATGCAAAACTTTAAAGGCAATGGGAAATTTCCATTGTGTCTGCGTGATAGATTCAGGATAAAGATGCACCATGCTGACAACCCAATAACCAGCTTTAAGGCATTGTCAGCAATATGGGGCCATTTTTAGGTAGTTATTGTCAAGCTCCAAGGACATATTTTAAAGCAGCTAGTTAGTTAAAAAACTGTATGCAACTTGTTTCCAAAAGAAATTTGAGGTGGTTCACAGTCAAGAGACACATACATGCCATGTTAAAGCCAAAAGGGAGGGTCAAAAATACATCAAGGGCAAGTACTGAATTCTTTGGTACAAATGTTGCCAGCATTACAGCTCCATGGATTCCTTCCCCAGACTGACCATTTCCACACCCCATATCTTGATCCTCAGGGCAGTTCATTTGGAAACCTGAATTGGATTGCTGTCCAAGGTCATGGGGGTGAAAAATGGCGGTGACTACAGCGATCAAGGGGATGAAGTCAACACAGCCCTGGGCAGCTTATTGCATCTAAATCTATAAATGGCAGTGGACAAAACTGGCCTGGTAGATAAGCCTTTTCTTGTCTGCGGAGGACCAATTTGACAATGGTGCTTTCCCCTTGTGTTCAGACTCCTGTTTTAGGAAACAGTCTGACAAAAAAAGCAACTTGGCATATGTTGCAGAAAAGTAAGGTATGGTGCCTGAATCAGAGCCAGGGAAAAGTCCCTCATCTCACTTTGCTTTGTGAGGGCAACCTGCTTCTGATGACTCCTGTAGTTAACACCCAGAAGTTGCCAGCGGTCCCCTGTGACAGATGACTTGGGCTCTGCTAGCCCCTGGTCATTAGGCCAGCCCGTCACAAGGGTTTTAGGAGCTATATTTATTTAAATTTCTGTCGGTGCCCAGCGATGGAGATTGAATTTACAGTCTTTCAATTAGAAGGTCATCTGTGCTAACTAGAGCACCACTGCCTCATTATAATCATAAAATTAGTGAGAAAAGACTGGCATGAGTAATACGGAAAAGCCAGTTTCAAAGGTGAATGGGTGCTGTTTCCTGGGGTTATAGCCGAAGGGAATACAACGGCATGGCATGTTCTCGATTGGTAAATATTCCAGTGGCGAGCAAAGAGGAGTCCTGGAATGTAAGATAATTTTACGAGAATATATCCAAATACAGTTAGTGACTATATTTACTGAAAGAGATGCTTCTCCTATTCACACACACATTTTCCTTGCAGGTGAAATACGAATAAAAGTCTCACAAAGATCTCCAAAGCTTAGCTTTTAATCTTTAACTAACTATATTTGTCAAACATCTGAGTTGATCAGTAGTAAACAATTCAAAATGAGACGAATGCAGCGTGGGCAGGGCGGAGACGCAGACTGCCTCGTGGCCGGTTGTCGGGGACAGGCTGCCACCATCAACTTCATCACTTTAAACTTTAAAAGAGCAGTTGTGAAGTGGATGGTATCAACTGGGGGCTACTTAATTAGTATTCTTGTGTACTAGAAATGATATTTCAACACCTAGGAAAGGGACATAAAATAAACCATCAAAACCAGATTAATCCAAAGGTAAAAGAGAAGGGGAAAAAAACAAACGAACACTTTTTGAGCATTTACATCTATCAGGTGCTTTTATATCAGTTTTCTCATCTAATTCTCATAAGGACCTTGTGAGAAGGGGGTATTATCATCCTTAATGTACAGACGAGGCAGCCGAGGTGTGGAGAAAAGGCACAATTCTCCTGACTGTCACTTGGGAATAAATGACGGGGTTGGGCTAGAGACCCAGATCTGATCTCAAAGGCCATACTCATTTCCTGACAGAATCTGTGTTCTAATTCTGTTACATTAACTGAGCTGGTGCTGATTTTAAGTACATTTCAATTCCCCTAACCTGAGGAGAGAGTCTTGAGGGACTTTTTTTTTTTTTTTTTTAAATACAAAACTTAACAACTTAAGGAATTGGATCCAGGGAGAAAAGGATGCTTTAACTCTGAATTCAATAAATACCCGTGGCCGGTCTAGTCCACGGGGGGAGGTGTGGTCTGTCCGAGGTATCGTGGGCGTGCCAGGATGACTAGGACGTACCTCTGCTCCCTCACTGAGGAGTGGCCACGTAGCCAACTCCCCGAGGCAAAGCAGCCTGCAGCCAGCCCCATCGTGGAGGCTAAACGCGGCGCTCTGAGCAGAGACAGGAAGATGGCACTGAGTGGGGCCCTGCATTAGGGCAAAGAGAACAACAGCAAGGCATCACAGTGTGCATGGTGGGAGGTGTGATGGTTTCTGCACGGGTGCAGGCCTTGTAAACAAAGTCAGAAGGAGGCAGAGAGATGGTTCCAGGCTGGCTGGCTTTGAAAGAAGAGGGTGTGGCCATATTCCTGTCCGGCTCCTTGGGTCTCCTCCCTTTGCATTCCTCCAGCCTTTCGCCTGCCTGTTCTTTTCCCAAGCCTCGCTCCCTCCCTTTCTTCCCCTCTTCTCGTTCCACAAGGCTGGGGCCGGCAGCCTCCGGCTTACAATGAGCATTGAGCATTGGGGTTGCTTAAAGGCTGTTGGCTCTGGCCTGGGTACCACTCCCCAAGTCCTCTCTAGCGACAGGCTGGCGCTCCTGATACAGGCATGGGCCTGGCACCAAGGAGTCAGCACAGAAAGAGGGAAGAAAGGGGAAGATTTTCTCCATCTTGAGTCCCCCCCTGGAAGGGACATGCCATCTAGTAGCGGCAGCAGGAACAGTGTCAGGGGATTTCTTTTATTCTGCAGCCTGAGTGCAGGGGCCTTGCAGAGGGCTGTGCTCAGAGGAGGGGAAGATCAGAGGTGAAAGCGATGAATAATGTGCACGTGGAACGGTGACAGATCACTTGTAACAGATGCAGGATGACCCTCCGAAACTCGGAGTGCACCAGAGCCTCCCTCTAATTAAAGATAATCCAGAATTATCATGCTTAATTATTTTCAGAGGTTTCTCTGAGGTATTTTTTTGGTCTCATTTGGGATGAGGGGCATCTCTAGCCAAAAAGGGCAGAGGCTGATTTACATCCAGGAAACAAACTTACAGGAGCCGGGCTCTATCTTGTCCAGCATCCCTGCATCATCTCTCCTGTCCTCTCTCTCTCTCTAGGCAGCCGTGATTCTAGGTCCATCTTCCATGTTTCCTGGTTGGGTTAACGTAGCATATTCCTTACCTGCAAGCACCTCTGTTCTCTTCCAATAAGTTGCTGCTGTTAAAATCTGTAATATTTTCTTTGCTTTGCTTGCAGAGGTTTCTTAAAGTGAGGTCTGAAGATCATCTATGTCTGTGTGAAAAATGCAGAATCGTATGGCCTTCTTAACAACACATCCCTGGTCCCATCCACAGAACTCAATCAGGATGTCTTGGGATGGAGACAAGGAATCTGCATTTAAAAAATTTTTTTTTTCTCTTTTCTTAAATTGAAGTATAGTTGCTGTACAATTACATGTTACACATAAGTTATAGTGATTCGCGATTTTTTAAAGGTTATACTCCATTTATAGTTATTATAAAATATTGGCTATGTTCTTTGTGTTGTACAATATATCCTTGTAGCTTATTTTACACCTAATAATTTGCACCTCTTTCCCACTACCCTTATATTGCCCCTCCCCCTTCCCTCTCTTTCTCTGACTTATTCGGTTAGCATAATGCCCTCCAAGTCCAACCATGTTGCTGCAAATGGCAAAATTTCGTACATTTTTTTATAACTGAGTAGTATTCCACTGTGTGTGTATATATATATATGTATGTATATATATATATATATATATGTATGTATATACATATATATATATATATATATATATACATACATACATATATATATATACACACACACACACACCCAACATCTTCTTTATCCGTTCATCTGTTGATGAACACATAGGTTGCTTCCATATCTTGGCAATTGTAAATAATACTGCTATGAACATTGGGGTGCATCTATCTTTTGAATTAGTGTTTTTGTTTTTTTCAAATATATACCCAGAAGTGGAATTGCTGGATCATATGGTAGTTCTATTTTTAGTGTTTGTTTTGAGAAACTCCTACTGTTTTCCACGGTGGCTGCACCAATTTACATTCCCACCAACAGTGTCCAAGGGCTTCCTTTTCTCCACATCCTCGCCAACATTTGTTATTTCTTGTCTTTTTAATGATGGCCATTCTGACAGGTGTGAGGTGATATCTCATTGTGGTTTTGATTTGCATTTCTCTGATGGTTAGCAGTGTTGAGCATCTTTTCATGTGCCTGTTGGCCATCTGCATTTACTCTTTGGAAAAATGTCTATTCAGTTCTTCTGCCAATGTTTTAATCGGGTTGTTTGTTTTTTTGATGTTGAGTTGTATAAGCTGTTTATATATTTTGGCTATTTATTAATCCCTTATTGGTCATATCATTTGCAAATATTTTCTCCCATCCAGTGGGTTGTCTTTTGTTTTGTCAATGGTTTCCTTTGCTGTGCAAAAGCTTTTAAGTTTAATTAGGTCCCATTTGTTTATTTCATTTTAAACAAGAATTCCAGGGCGTTCATCTCCACATTAAAGTCTGAAAGACTTTGGTTGGGTGGCTTAAGCTTTGCCAGAGAATTCATTATTTAAAGACCCGTCCCTTGGCTCCTCCTGCCCTCCCCATGGCACCAACCCATTCAAACCTGGTTTCTTTCTCTGCCATCAGTCCCCCTTGCACACCTCATCATTTCTATTATCGTCCTAATGCTCTATTTGTCATTTTCTTTGTTGCACACAATCTGTTTCTTCGACTCTTCTGATTGATTTTGGTTTCTTCCAAACCCTCTCTCCTCCCTCTGTTGGCCTTTCTTCCTGCCTCATAAACATTAGTATGTTTCCCCTGTCTTTGTTCTTAGTGCTTACCACATGATTATTAAAATTTAGCTTATTTCTTCTACCTTATGAAGCTTTCCTTACCCAGGGACTAAAAAATAAGCTTCAAAGTATGTCTGATACAATAACCAATATAATAACTTTCAACGATGTTTATAAAACAATTCTTTGGCCAAGACCTATAATAAGAATAGCCGTGCCTATATCATCTCTATCTATCTCTATCTTGTTGCCTGACACAGGAAGGGCATCCTTTATTCATTTGCTATAGCACCATACTGTTGGCCTCCCAGACATATTAAATCAGATTATGAATGGTTACCAGCCCTGTACAACTTCCTCTGGCATAACTCTGCTGGTTTTTCAATGTCATTTTCTCTTGAGCTAGTTCTTTTGGCTGGCAGGGTGAAATCACCTTTTTGAGGTGAGAACATCTGGCCAGCTGCTCTAAGGGCCATGTTTCTATTAAACAACCACGTACATGGGTAATGGAGACCATAGGTTTGCTTTGTTCAGGTGTTAATTTTGCATAAGTATCTGCTACATCTAGGATGGGAGGTGTACGGAGAGAGATGTTCCCAGCATTTTGGGTACTCCCTTAAGACAGCCAAATATCTGTATAGTGGGATTGTCATTTCAATGACTATATTACCTACAAGCCATTGCCTGTTTCTCTGGGGGATGGAAACAAAGCAGGGACATTTTTGGTTGGAATTACCTCCAATTCGAGTTATTACCTGTATAGGGCGCCTCCCTCCACTCCCCAATTTTAACTTCTTGGGAACCCAGTACTTTTCCAGGATGAGTTTCTCAGCAGAGGGAAACTGCAAGGCACAGGCACTCCCAATTACCTCCTGTTCAGCTAGGACTCTGGGGGCAGCTCCAGTGCTGTGCGACACATTAAATTCAGAGAAGAGGAGATGGCAACTGAGATTCCAGAGGGTTTAACTGATGATGATGGATGATGAGCTAAGAGTGGTTTGGTCAAATGACCACTGAGGAACAAAGCAGGATAACTCTCTCCGCACGCACACAGGCGTGAGCTGAGGGCACCACTTCCCTTCTGAGCCTGGTCTCACGTAAGTGCTGGGATGTGCTCAACTCTGTGCTAATCCAGGGGTAGAATCACTTTGTGTTGTCCCCATGAACCAAACTATGGCATTTCATCGGCATGTGCAAAATATATGATTGATACGCATTTGGAACTCTACCAATTGGGTCTTCAAAGAAGATTTTTGTCACTTTTTACTAGAATTCCCAAAAGCCTTCCTTTCTAGGAGTTTAATATTAAGAAACAGGTTTTCATTGAAAAATGTTTTCAAACATTAAATAGGTTAGAGATGGTTCATGCAGAAGTTCCCTGGCGGTCCAGTGGTTAAGACTCTGAGCTTCCACTGCAGGGGGCGCAGATTCCATCCCTGGTCGGCGAATATGATCCCACATGCTGTACTGCACAGCCAAAAAAAAAAAGCCAGGCAGTTGAAAGAATGTATACTTTTTTGTGTATGCAGTATTCTTTGGACCCAAGTTTTCAATGGACCTAAAACTTGCTTTAGCAATTTGAAATTCGATGACTTACATTCACAACAGAAAGCTGGCCACGCCCATGATCTCTCAGCTTCAGCTGTTCTTGGAGTTGGCAGACAGCCCTCAGATAAATTTACCTCCGTAAATTTGCTTCCTGGTGGGTTCAGCAAAAGGGTCCCACAGGCTGCTGCTAGTCTTGGTCTGTTCCTTGCCCTTCTCTACAGACTCCTAAGCCTTTTTTGTAACCTGGGGCAACAGAAAACTGAGAGGGCTGAGAAAGATAAAAGGGTGGCAGGGGAGGTTAAATAGGTTATCAACGGATGGTCTTCAGCGACTATAAATTAATGAACCCATCTTTCTTCTGAAGCTAGGAAATTATTTTTGAAGGTAATTTCAAAAGAGGACTTAGCAAAATATTTGTACAATGGGATTGCCATTTAAATGAATATCTATCTATCTATGGGTTTAGACGTGGTTATCTCAGTACATGAGTTCTAGAACTTACTTAAAAAAAAAAAGGTTAACGGAAGGAAAAAAGCAGCGATGGCCAAAATTAATGATATACTAGGACATGTAAGATAAGACCCAGGATGGAAAGGTGAGACTTGATGTTTCAGGACTGAGCTCACCCCTGAGTGCTTCTGAGTCTGGCTTAAACCACTTAAACCACAACTTGAAGGCATCCTTGACATTGTGAAATAACAATGTGGTGCTGAGTCAGAGGGCGAAATGTTCAGTGTAAATAGGAGTTGTTCCCCGCGTTTAAAATTAAATTGGTTCAAGGTGAAACAATTGGTGTTAATGATATGGTAGTTCAGGGAAGAATAAAGACTTGGTCATTCAACGGAATGACCAACAACTAGATCTGGACTGCTTTAATTTGTTATAGGAGAAATGCAGTAAGAAACAAAAGGCAGCATAAATGTATCAACGAGTGATCAAGTGACCCTAATATGCTTCAAAGATGTTGATCAAAAACTTTACTGAAGGAAGTCTTCTTATTTTCATGACCCTGACTTGATACAGGTATTCCTTTCACCATTTAGCCAGAAAAATATAATGTAGGAACTAAGAAGATATAATGCATTAAATGGAGTGAATGCATGAATTTTCTTACTGTGCTACTCCATTTGGTACATTTTAGAAGGATTTATGCTCTACAGGTACTTGGACTATTTAGTTCATTAAGCAAGTTAGTGCATAGTCATTTATTCCACATAGTTGGGCATGAGGACATAAACATTGCTTTCAAGAGAAAATAATATGCCTACTTTTACATCATTTCATTCAACAGCACTTTTTTTCCAAACGTATTAAAGACCATTATGGCAAGGACAGCTCAAACTGCGAGGTCAGCTCGTCCTGCAAAACACTGTCTCCTTGTTGCTCTCACAATGTATGCACAGGGACAGCAATACTCCTTTCTACACTGAACACGGAGGGGGTGTGTAAACAGCTAGTATAACTGCAGGATCTGCTGCTGCTGTTGAATCCACGTCTCTGCTCGAGTCCCTGCATCCACAGAGGTCAAGTGACTGCCACAAACATACTAAAATGGTGATTTTATAAATAAGGCTATACTCACATTTTTCTGTGGGTGAAGAATTGCTAATGGCTGAGTGGCAGTGAGTATTGCCCTGCTAGGCCAAAGGCATCAGAGATCACAAACAAAGACATTTTCCAAGTTGTTCTAAGGACATTTGGTAAGGAGGGAATGTAGTTACCATGGAATCTTCAAGTTTTGACAATTTGAAAATGGAAGAGCTAGAGCACCTCT